>NW_005871362.1:839982-956874 GCF_000147115.1 Myotis lucifugus
CCAGAACCAGAACCCCAATCAGAAAGGATATATGCTCCAGATGTTCATAGCAGCACAATCCCCATAGCTAAGATCTGGAAACAGCCTAAGTGCCCATCAGTAGATGAATGGATTAGAAAACTGTGGTACATCTACACGATGGAATACTATGCTGCTGTTAAAAAGAAGGAACTCTTACCATTTGCAACAGCATGGATGGAACTGGAGAGCATTATGCTAAGTGAAACAAGCCAGTCAATGAAGAAAAATACCACATGATCTCATTCTTTCATGGATAATTAAGACCATTACAAACTTTTGAACAATAATAAATACAGTGGCAGAGCTGCCTCAAACTGATTGTCGGACTGCAGTGGGAAGGCCAGGGAGGGTTGGGGGACAGGAGGGAGGGGAGTAAGAGATCAACCGAAGGACTTGTATGCATCCATATAACCATAACTAATGGACATAAGACACTGGGGGGTAAGGGATGGCAGGGGCTTGCCAAGGGTGGGGGGGAAAAAAGGACACTTATGTAATACCCTTTGTAATACTTTTAGCGAAAAATAAAAAAAAAGACCCCGAATAACTGCAGTGATCCTGAAAAAGAAGAACAAAGTAGGTGGGATCTCAATACCAGATATCAAGCTGTATTACAAAGCCACTGTTCTCAAAACTGCCTGGTACTGGCACAAGAACAGACGTATAGATCAATGGAATACCCAGAAATTGACCCGAACCAATATGCTCAATTAATATTTGACAAAGGAGGAAAGGACATACCATGGATTCAAGACAGTCTCTTCAATAAATGGTGCTGGGAAAATTAGACAGATACATGCAAAAAATGAAACTAGACCACCAACTTACACCATACACAAATATAAACTTAAAATGAATAAAAGACTTAAATATAAGATGGGAAACAATAAAAATACTAGAGGAATCCAAAGGCAACAAAATCTCAGACATATGCCACAGCAATTTCTTCACCGATATATCACCTAGGGCATTGGAAACTAAAGAGAAAATAAACAAATGCGACTACATCAAAATAAAAAGCTTCTGCACAGCAAAAGAAACCATCAGCAAAACAACAAGAAAGTCCACTGCATGGGAGAACATATTTGCCAATTTTATCACCTATAAGGGTTTAATCTCCAGCATTTATAGGGAACTCATACAACTTAACGAAAGAAAGATAAACAACACAATAAAAATGGGCAAAGGACCTAAATAGACACCTTTCAAAAGAGGACATTCAGAAAGCAAAGAGACATATGAAAACATGCTCCAAGTCACTAATCATCTGAGAGATGCAAATCAAAACAATGAGGTACCATCTCACACCTGTCAGAATGGCTACCATCAACAAATCAAAAAACGACAAGTGCCGGAGAGGATGCAGAGAAAAAGGATCACTTGTGCACTGCTCGTGGGAATGCAGACTGGTGCAGCCCCTATGGAAGACAGTATGGAGTTTCCCCAAAAAGTTAAAAATGGAACTCCCATTTGAACTATTGATCCCACTGCTAGGAATATATCCCAAGAAACCAGAAACACCAATCAGAAAGGATATATGCATCCCTACGTTCATAGCAGCACAATTCACCATAGCTAAGATGTGGAAACAGCCTAAGTGCCCATCAACGGATGAATGGATTAGAAAACTGTGGTACATATACACAATGGGATACTATGCTGCTGTAAAAAAAGGAATTTTTGCCATTTGCATCAGCATGGATGGAACTGGAGAGCATTATGCTAAGTGAAATAAGCCAGTCAGTAAAAGAAAAATACCACATGATCTCACTCATTTATGGATAATAAAGACCATTATAAACTGATGAACAGAAATAGATAGAGAGGCAGAGCAGCATTAAACAGAATGGCAAACTACAGCAGGAAGGTTGGGGAGGATTGGGGGATGGTAAGAGATCAACCAAAGAACTTGCATGCATGCATATAAACATGGGCAATAGACACAAGACACGAAGGGATAGGGGAGGACGGGGGAAGTTCAAGGGGGGGGGAGGAGACAACTGTACTACTCTTTGTAATATTTTAAGCAATAAAAATAAAAATCAAAATGTTGAAGCAGCAAAATGGAGGCAAACTGGTTGGAGCAGACAGAGCTGGAGATGAGAGGAGATGGAGTTAGAAAGGGAGATGCCATAGCCAGAAGTCTGGCTTCCCTCTGAGTGACCTGAGGAGCCTCTGGAGTGCTCAGAGCTGCAGTGGGCTTGAGTGATCTGTGTTTAGTGAAGGCATCCAAAATTTAGCCTTTCTGAAGTTCCTATTTTGGTATATTGATTTCAAGCTTTTAAGAAACAAAACTCAGAAAGAATTTTTGGCCCCTCCCCACCCCACACCCCACATTCCTGCCATAGATTCAGACAGAAAAACTTGCTCAAAAAGGAATCAGGATGTTCACTTTAGCCTACTTTCCTCAGCACCTGTGTGGCTGCTGGGTGGAGGGCAGGGAGCCCGGTGAGGAGGCAAGTGCAGTCATCCAGGTGACAGGTGAGGGTGGTCAGACAAGTTTGGGAGGAAGGGGTCAGTTTCTGTATTTGTTGAAAGCATGGATTCAAGAAGATTTGATGAAAGATTGGATGTGGGGTGTGGACACAGTGAAAGAGATTCAGGAAAATTCTGTAGGAGCACATTGAGGTCAGAAGTTTGGTGGGGATCAAGGATCATAGGGCATCTTGAAGTGCCTTTTACATATTAGTTGTAAATAAATAGTTAGACATCAGCAATAATATCCAATTTGTCTCTCTCATCCACTCTTGTGCCTCTAGGGCCCTGGATAGTGATGGGGAGGTACATAGTAGGAGTCCATTACATATTCCAAGATTCGACAAATGAACAATCAGATCCTATCCTGCACACTCATACACAATATCTCTTAGTGACTGAAAAAATACAGAGATGCCATAAAGTTACCATGACTGCAGGGGCCCTTATGAACACATTTGTTTTTGCAAGTCACATCAGGACCTTTCTCCAGCATTCATGCTGTACACACATGAAAGTGCATGGGTAATATTGAAGCCTAGCTGGCAATCCCCAGCAAGACTCCTGACCCCAATTCCTCAACAATAGAGACATGACTGGAGTCCTTCAGGCAGGCAAGAAGCTCACATACTAGTCAAAATTAGGAACATGTACAAACACAACAAATGCACAGCTTAAGTGGTGAGTAGTGATGGCGTAAGCACTAATCTGAGACATGAGTCATGCTCTCAGGACTCCTACTTCTTCATGAACAGCTATGGACGATGTGTGTCAAGTTGCCCTCCAGAAATGAAGAAATTTTTTATAGTAGATTCCAATGTATCTTTTAATTGTTTCTTTTCTAATGAGAAGTCGAAAGTGGACACATTTAGACTGAAAGAGCAATGTTTCAGTATTTTTATGTTTTGTTTTGGTAATGAGTTAGTTCAATGACTAGGTAACTAGGATTAAGCTTTTAGTTAGACTTTTAAACCTTACTAAAAGTCGTGGCTCTGCTGTGAAGGGAAGCCGAGTTTTACCCCAGATGTGCCTTTTAGGGTATTGATTTTGACATCCTTATTGGGAAAAAAAAGGTTTAAGAAATAAACCTTGGACCTTCCCACTAAACTGCCTACAATGTGAATAGATGGAGGACCAGCTCCAGGAAGGACATTCACGTTTGCTTTGGCATCTCCATGCCAATGTTCCTGCCTTTTGTAGCCTCAAACCACAACCCTCTTTCCCCTTAGCTGCAGAATGACATAAGCCGCCACCACCCAATGCTTCCTTTGGTCTCTATTCTTATAGCTCCAGAATATTTCTTCATATATCAAACTTTGTACATTGTCTCCTGTTAATCTGTCTGTTAATTTGATTTTTAACCCAGATAGAAGAATTTAAAAGATGAGAGGAATATTAACTTTTGTTCCCATAGCTGGATGTTATGATTTCTAGTTAAAGAATAAATAGAAAATAGAACCTGGCAGCTGTGATAGGAAAGAAAGCAGATGTGGCCTGGAGCTTGGAAATGAGTCAGTGAAACAGGTTGCAGGAGTTATCATGCTCGAGATAAGATAAAGATGTTGTCTGCTAAGCACAAGATGGATAGATATTTTCTGCTCTTAAGGTAACATAACCGACCCAACCCCTAATGGGTTGCAGAACTTTGGGCTGTCTGCACGAAGGAAGACCTCTAGGCCCCAATAACCAAAGACCCCAACCTGGAGGATGCCAGGAGAAATAAGTCACATTATGAGTACTTATAACTGACCAATACTCAAAACCCATGACTCTGAACCCCACATCATGACTTTTGCCCCTTAAATGACCCTAAATATAAACAACTGTGCGTCTGGTCTTTGAGCATCAGCTGCCCCATTCCTCTTCATTGGTACCTTTGTAATATATACTTTCTTTCCTTTCACTGCAACCTGGTGTCAGTTTACTGGCTGTCTAGGCATTAGGAGAACAGATCCCACCTCAGGGTGGACAACTATATGAATAGACTTACAGGCCTGTACCTCCACTGCTCCTGGATCAGAACCACTGCCTCAAGCCTCATTCTGTGAGAACAAAGAGGAGGAAAGGGGTGAATGTGGACTCTGAAGGTGAGAGAGGGCTTAGTGAGAGAGGGGAGTGAAAGTAGTCTTCTCAAACTCCCTGAGCACCTAATACAGGCAGATCGCTAACAATATTATAATCACTTCTAGCATCACCCTGCCGGGTTGATATATATGAGCTGAAGGTTTTGTTCTGTTTTTTTTCACATCAACAACCACTTCTCCAATGGGGTGTCCTCCAATTCATTTCAGTTCTGATACTATCTGAAGTGGGTGCAGACCCCATAGGTTCAAGGTTCAGTAACATAATTTCAGATGCCATCACAGATGGGGTGCCCAGGTAACTCACATTTTGGCCTGGTTAACTTTAGATTTGGAGGTTCCCATGATCCCTCATGCTTTATAATTATATAAAAAACCCCACACAGTTCTCAGGAAAGGACTTTACTTACTTTTACTGGCTTATTGTAAGTATACAGTTCAGGAATACCTAAATGGGAGATACTGGCAGAGGTGTGAAATTTCCATTTTTTCCCTGGGCACTCAGCCTTCCAGCATCAATGCAAAGTTTTCTGAACCCCTACTTTAGCATTTTTATTGGAAATATCCTTATGTTGGCATAATGATGAAGTAATTGGCCATTGATAATTATCTCTAGCTCCTCCCTCCTCCCAAGAGTTAAGGAGTTGGACTGTGTGAATTAAAAAAGGGGCCACATACTCAATCTCACAAGCTCAGGAAAGGACTGTGTGGGGGCCTTACAAACTTAGAAACCTGAAGTAACCCCACAGGATGGTCTGAAAATAAAACCTTTGAACTTAAAGTGAGTCATGGTGGTTATTCATGTGCTAGGCAGGTATCTTTCCTGGCAAAGGTCAGTCTTTACCTTAACCGAGCCCATCCATTGACTTTTTGCTTCTACAATAACATACCTTTGGAATGTCAGCATGATTTTATTTTTTCCAAACCACTCACAACTCCAGAGGAGAGAGCACAAGACCCCTCCATGTTATTGTTATCATGCTAATTGTTTACTGCTAACTATCTTATACCAAACAATATAAAAGAAGTATAGGGTGATTGGTTTTTCTTTTTATCTAATCCCAGAGATTCTCTCTATGCCTTGCAGTTTTTTCTTCTACCTCTCCAATCTTTAACCACTGGATTTCATGTCACTCCTTTTCCTTCGATAGATTGCAAAGTGTGTAGCAGATCTTTTACTGTCTAAATATAACCCTGGAAAATCATTCCATGAACCCCAAGGTCATTTCCTATTCCTGTAGATCACTTTTAAAGATGGTAATTGGATTTTACCCAAGTGACACCATCTCAGGAATACGAATATGTGTTAGTTATGATTTGTATGTTGTTCACACTAGGTTGAGGCATTTACTTAAAGGACAGCAACAGTTAAAAAGGTAAATTATAATTGGGGAAAATTAATGCCTATTGGGGAATTCCCGATGAGTTAGAGTGACTGAGGAACACATTTCACTGTTCAAAAAATGCAATTCATTTCTAATATTTGGCCTATTCTACTAGTCTTTTTATTTTACCTATAACTCTAGTTCTATGGATTGGTATGATATACAAATAATATAATTAAAACTCAAATAGGTAAATTTTCAGAAGCTTTTAATCTCCCTTGGCCTAAAGCCCTCCTTATGGTTCTTCTCAACCTGGAATCTCCTTTTTTGGTAAACACATAGATTTTCTCTTCATTAAGTAAACACCAGTACCCCATGTACCTACTTGAAGGGACATATGAATCAACCTTATGAAAAAGGAGACATTCTGCATTATTATGAAGATCTTATTAACCAGCTTATGGGGAAAGATAAATTAGTGACATTTATTTACAGGAGTGCTCTCAGCACATGAAGACTTCAAAGACAATGACTTATTTGTCAATTGGAAAACACATCAATGAAAGACTCCCCAACATTGTTTGAAGGGACTTTATCAGGTGCCCAACCACAAATGGACATCTGCACTGTCTCTGAAACTTGCCTCCACCTATAGTGAACAAAGACTTTTGAGAATGAGAGGTAACTGACATCAGAGATCAACAGCTATCCCAAGACACTGACAATGCCTGTACAACTAAAAATTGATTATCTTTACCTGTCTGTGAATACTAGTGATAATAATAATTACACTTGTTCTTTGGACCTTTCTCAAACTTTGTATATATAGCCCGATTTTTAATAATGACTAAAGGTATATATGATAACTTTTATATTATTAATAATACTTTTTTATGTTTTCTCTTTTTGAGACAGGATAGTAAGAAGCTAGGAAAATTCCTTGGCAAGTGGAATTAGGCAACTGAGACAGATAGCTGAACAAACTGGAAAGCAATTTACAGCCAGATGCAGAAGGCCATCAGGGTGGAGAGCTTCGGGTGCCTCCTAATGGGCAAAACTTCCCCCAGGGAGGCCTTCCCTTCCCTCTAATATTGCTGATAATGTGGTTTAGACTGCCTGCCCTGGCACTGACCTATTATTAGACTGTGACCCTTAAACGGGATATCTGGGAAAGCTGATGAAAAGTCTATTGAGATCTCCCCTGAGACCTCCGCTAAATCCGCACCTTTGGAAAGTAAAAAAATCTCTCAAGACAAAGAAGCCAGTGTGTGCCCTCCTTGTGGCACCCCCACCAACCAAATCTCCGTTTTGAGTGAATTTTCTTTCTTTTGATCTCTATGAGGTCCCCATGAATCTTGCAATCAGGGAAGCAATGGGCAGCAGCCACTTGTCCGGGACTAATTCCATTGACGTGTCCCCCAAACTCTTTTACCTGTGAGCTGACAGCAGCCCCACCTAGACTCACTTCATTCCCATGTTTCTAGAGAGCCCAAACAGCCCTGCCTAGTCTCCCTCCTACTGTCTCTATCCTAAGCCTTTCCTTTTTCACTGTTCCAAGTTTTAAAAGACATACTTTCAAATCACCTGAACTCATGTTTTAAAATATTTCTTGAACCAAATCAAGAACCCACACACTGCAGGCCAGCCTTAACAAATCAGTTCAGGACCTGGCTCTCTTTCTGGTAACATTTTGAAATTTAGAAGGAATGCTATTGCAAAGGAAAGGAATGGGTTGTGTTTGATTTAAGAGAATTTAAAAGTAAGTAGTTTTTCCTAATCAGTTTGTTATTTAAAAATATATTTTTATTGATTTAAGAGAGAGGAAGGGAGAGGGAGATAGAGAGAGAAGCATCAATGATGAGAGAGAATCATACATAGATTGGCTGCCTTCTGCAAGTCCTCTGCGGGGGAAGGAGCCCAAAGACTAGGCATGTGCCCTGACTGGGAATTGAACTGTGACCTCCTGTTTCATGGGTTGGTGCTCAACCACTCATCCACACTGGCTGGGCAAGTTGGTTATTTTTTCATTTTTTTTAAGATTAAAAGCACTTTTATGCTTTTAAAGAAATTTAAATGTTTTATTGTTTAAGTTATTACATGAGTTTCCTTTTACTCCCATTGACCTTTCCCCGGCCACTTCCACCCACCAGCACATGCCCTCACCACCTCTACTGTCAGTTTCCATTGGTTATGCTCATATGCATACATACAAGTCCTTTGGTTGATCTCTTACCCTCTCATCCACTGTCTTCCCTCATCGTTTGGACAGTCTGTTCGATGCTTCTATGTCTCTGGTTCTATTTTTGTTCATTAGTTTGTTGTTCATTATATTCCACAAATGAGTGAGGTTATGTGATATTTATTTTTCTCTGACTGGCTTATTTCACTGAGCATAATGTTCTCCAGTTCCATCCCTGCTGTAGCAAATGGTAATAATTCTTTTTTTAACAGCAGCGGAGTATTCCATCGTGTAAATGTACCAATTTTCTAATCCATTCATCCTTTGATGGGCACTTAGGCTGTTTCCAGATCTTAGCTATGGTGAATTGTGCTGTTATGAATATAGGGGTGCATATATCCTTTCTGATTGGTGTTTCTGTTTTCCTGGAATATATTCCTAGAAGTAGAAATACTGGGTCAAATGGAAGTTCCATTTTTAATTTTTTAGGAACTCCATACTGTTTTCCACAGTGGCTGCAACAGTTTGCATTCCCACCAGCAGTGCACGAGGGTTTCTTTTTCTCCACATCCTTGCCAGCACTTGTCATTTGTTGATTTGTTGATGATAGTCATTCTGTCAGTGTGAGATGGTACTTCACTGTCATTTTGATTTGCATTTCTCAGATGATTAGCGACTTTGAGCATGTTTCATAAGTTGGTTATTTTGAATGACTAAAAAGCGATAAAAAAGAAGATCATGGGAAGATCTAGAAAGTTAGTCGAAAAGAAATATTGAGAAAGATATTTTTTTAGAATGCTAGAACGTGATTATGGGAATATGCTTATACTTTAACCTAGCAAGGACTACTAACTATATTAATTAAAATAGAAGCTTTACAAACAAGGCCCTCTATAATAGCTGCTGAGACATAGAAAATTTACTGATTAAACATTACTGTCTTCCTTGACTTTGGAATGTTTAGATGGTAATTGTAATTTATAGCATTGTGTTCTTAGAGTCTTGTTTCTGTATATACCTTAAGATTATAACTTCCAATTGCAAAACTAGCAGGAATCAGATTAATAATGAATAGCACTTGAGCATTTCCAATGGGAAATATAGGGACCATAGAAAATGGGAACCAATCTCCTGGTCAGATGATGATAATTGAATAGTTGTATAGTTTGTCCTCAAACTATGAGTAAATGTCAAACTAGAGGCAAAATACAGAGAAATGAGACAGACAGCAAAATTTGGATTATAGGTTAGAAATAATCCAGAGTGTTTTTCTTAGTGAAGGCCCATGGAACCTCCTGCCTTCCACTTACCTGCTTTTCCTTTTGAGAAAATTCAGCCTTGACTTCCATCCAATGTTACAGTCTTGGCTCATCCCCAATGGTTGGTTGTTCAGCAAGACAAATGCTTACACTAAGACTACCTAGGAATGAGCCTTCTTAGCCCTGTGGGAGCTCATTGTCCAATCAAAATGTTGGTCATTAATGCATCCTTTAGATTGACTTATGACGAAAATATGAATGTGTTGACATAAACGGGCCACATAATCAACCTGAAAAGCTCAGGGGAGGCCTGCAATGGTTATTACAAACTCAGAGACCTACAGTAACCACAAGGATGATCTGAAATGAAAATTTTCTAAACAAACAGAGCCATGGTGGGTAGTCATGTGTTAGGCCAATCTCTTCCCTAACAAAGGTCAATCTTCAGTTTAATGGAGCCTGTCTACAATAGTATACCTATGGAATGTTTATGTAATTTCTTTATTTCCAGACTTCCTAATGCACTGCAGAACCCCTCATTATTATTGTCATTGTGTTAATTGTTAACTGTTAACTATTCTGCAGCCACCCATTTAAAATTAGTATGTGTCTACTTGTTTCACTTTTTATCGAATCTCAGAGATTTCCCCACTTTGCTTCTCTCGCCTTCTCATATTTCACCAGTGGATTTCATGTAACCCCTGACGCCTTCTGCTTTGAGTGTAATGTATAAAATAAGAAGTAAAACTCCCATTTTCTGAAGCAATTTCTCAGTCCATTGAGTTTGTTTTTCCAACAATTCTTATCAGTTTGGCTCAAATAAACTTATAAAAATTATCTACAGGTTTAAACACTTCTTACATTGGCAGCCACAAATTCCTACACATTTTACGTACCCTCATCTCTCCAGGGAAATTCCAGCTTCTAAGCAAGGTTTTGTCTTTATGGTGACCTGCCCTTACCCTGCATGTATCCAGGGGCCTGTCAGTTTCTTCATCATCACAAAAGACACTTTTGTCAACACTTATAAATGAGACAATTCCAAGTATTTTTTGTTGCTCAGTTCTAAGAACCAAGAAATAACACCAAATATCTTTGTATTATATCTCACTGGGAAACTGAAGATTTTTGAGGTGGGATCACTTGCCTAGAGTCCCACAGCCTGCATGTGGGCTCAGACATGCCAGGTATTGGCACATGGCATTTATGTTCCTCCCCTTTCCATGTTCCCTCTGATATCAGGAAGACTAAAAGTTTAAATACTCCATTCTCCCTTTCCTTGTGATGAGAATCCAGATGTGAATTAAACTCAGCCTGAGATGCTCTTGTGTGTAATTTTGAAGCTGAACAGGAGATGGGCCTATTATTTCTGCTACTGTGTGGTCTGATAGGTGGCCTCTGGCAGACACAGCTAATTCTTTACCTGTGGGAGGGGCTGTGCCAGAGTGACCTTGAAACCCAACTACCATTGGCAACCATTCAACTTCCATTTCTCTAGCCTTTTGATAATTTTACAAGCACCTAATTCCTTGTGTGAAAGACTTTTCTACACAAATGTTTATGGAACATTTATCTGAGAGCCTTACAAGTTAAACTCCATGAGCGCAAGACCCACATATTCCCTGCTCTCTGTGGTGTTCCCATTGCCCAGCCCTGACCACAAACAACACAGATACTCAGTAAACACTCATTAAATGGATGAGGGAAGCCATATAATGGAAGCCGTTCACCCTGTATCACACTTGCAGTCAGATCATGTTCCTTATCAACACGAAGGCCTTGGTGTCAGCCTGGGAAGAGGAAACAGGCTCTTTTTACAAGGAGATGTCCCAGGGCCAGGTGTTTACCCCACTTACAGTCAGGAAGAGGGACAGGAACCTCCTAACAGTGAGGGGCCAGACCACTCTGATTTCATTGACAGGAAATCACAGCCCTCCCCACCCCTCATCCCTTCAGGGCCCAGAAAAAAGCCTATCTTCGTTCTTTTATCACAGATCCCTGACCTGGCAGACATTCTGAGTTCTCCATCCAAGATAGAGTTTCTACCAAGACAGGAGGGTGCTCACACCCACCTCAAGGAAATTAGGGGATGACTCCCCATTCCCAAGGTCCCTGGAATGAATACAGCTGCCTGTGGCCCCTAAAAACATCTCACCAGCCCACGATGTCCTGGGGAACAAGGGGAACGTCCTCAGCAGAATGGGAGAGGAGAACCCAAGATCTGGGGGTGCTTCCATCTCAGAGGTGCAATGGGTCCCACGGGGGACTCCCCTCCCCTAACAGAGGAATTCACAGAGTCCCCTAGTTGACACTCCATGTGGAGCTGCTTGAGAACCTGGGCCCCTTGGGGAGTCCTAGAGCAGATGACAGACAGGGACACAGGGGACTGGATGCAACATCCTAATGCTGTGATGAGAAACAGAGGGCATTTTGTGGATCCCTCCCAAAAGAGCCTCACCTGGCCCTGGCTTTGAAACCTGGAATGGCACATCCTCCTGAAACAGCACATCGACCAGAGGGGACAGCTCCCCAGACACTGGATTCATAATACTCTGGAAAAAGCCAGTCCTCTCACTGGGCTCATCCTGCCCTTGGATGCAGTCAGGAGGCATGAGACACACAGGGACCAAGCCCCGGATGGCTGGCTCTTAGTCTAGTCATCAGAGCTCACATCTGTCCAGGGCTCACAGTGAGCTCCCACCTTCTGAAGTCTTGTCCCCACTCCTAGTGCAGTACTGACATTGGCTGCAGGTCTCCTTTTGCCTTCCAGGGGGCAACATTGAGAAGCAAATACAAAACACAGGAAATCCACACTTGAACTGGGCTTTGCCTAAGGAGGTGCAGAAGGAGACCTATTTCCATTCCCTGACTATCAGATTTTACTGGGCCCCTCTACCATGCCTGCACTGTCCCACCTGCTCTTTCCAGAAACTGTGATTGAAAAAGGGGCTGTGCAAGGAACCTGATAAACCCAGGGGGCCACCTGACAGGCCTGACAAGCTCAGTGACGCACAGTGTGGTCTGATCACAAATGCCTAACTGGGCAGGTGATGGCAGGTAGTCAGGTCCCAGGCCCACAGCTTCCCTTGCAAATGTCAGACTTTACCTCAAGTGAGACCTTTCCCTGTTCTTATGCATCATGGATGACATACCTTTGATATCACATACCTCCAGCAAATTTTCTTGCTAGACCCATTGAAGAGCCTGTGGCACCAGAATACAAGACCACAGAGCGCTCATGTTGCCTGGTTCCCTGCACAGCCTCTGTACCTGTTGTAAATGTTAACTCTCCTGGACCCTTCAAAGTAAAAATAATATGTGTTTCTCCATTTTGCTTTTTATTTATTTCTAGAGATCTCCCTGCTATGCTTTCCCTCACTTTCCAATAGATTTCATGCAACTTTTTTTCATCTTCTTCTTTGATTGTAATGTATAAAATAAGCTAAAAAACTGCTGTTCCTCTCAGTATTTGAGATCTTGCTTGCAGTCATATGACTGGAATTCACCTAAAATACTCATAACAATCCTCCACAGGATTGGACATGTGTGACCTTGACAGGGACAAGGGGCAGCTGCTCTTTCATGGATCTCTATGGTGCTCCCCTACTCATAACTGGAATCACACATGGGCAAGGTGAGTTGACCTCAAAAAAGTCCCCCAGGCAGAGGACAGAGGCTGCCCAACAGTCAGGAAGGACATGGAGAGGGTCAACCAACAAAGAGAGGGAGGGTCTCCTTGAAAACATTCCCCAAGGACCATGGAGCCCACAGCCACCTGAGCTCCCACCACAGTCCTTGCTTCACACCTTTCCCTTCACACCTGGAAACTGCAGATCATTCTGAGACACGTGGTGATGTGGTCTCTGTCTCTGGACAAAACGGCCAGGCTGGTGACAACCTGAGATAGAGGGAGGGTCCCCTCTGCAGTCATCACCCAGCTTGATGCCTTCTCACCGCCAGTCACCTCTGTGGCCTTCCGCCTGGGAGGAAATCCCAACTTCCTAGGGGATTTTCAACCACAGAAAAGACCCGGTGCCCAGCTTTGTTTCTGTGTCACGACCAGAAAAAATCTCCAGTTTGGGGCCTGTGGGGCTCTCTGTGTGGTGCTTATGGACCCAAGACCAAGCTGTAGCAGGGGCCAATGCTGGGGTGAGAGGGTAACCCCTCAGGGGACATGTGCCCCCATCAGCCTTGCTGGTGCAAATATGCTCCACAGGCCAGTATGATCCACCTCCCCTGAGAGCTTGTTAGATGCAGAGTCTCTGATCCATCGCACACCTGCCGAGTCAGAATCTGCATTTTTTTAAAAATATTTTATTGATGGATTTTTTACAGAGAGGAAGGGAGACAGATAGAGAGTTAGAAATATCGATGAGAGAGAAACACCGATCAGCTGCCTCCTGCACACTCCCCACTGAGGATGTGCCCTCAACCAAGGTACTTGCCCTTGACCAGAATCGAACCTGGGACACTTAAGTCCGCAGGCCGACGCTCCATCCACTAAGCCAAACCGGTTAGGGCTAGAATCTGTGTTTTATCAGGATGTAGAGACCCTCCCTGTGACAGGAGAGGGGCTGGTCCCCCCAACCTCCCATCATAGGGTCTCATCCTGGCATCCATGTTGCTGGGAAGCTGCTGAAGCAACCTTTCAAAAATGTAACCTGTGCATCCCAATCCTTACAAAGTTTCACAGGAGAGCCAATGCAGAGCCGGGGCATCCCTGCTACAATTTTCCTGAAGTGGCCCCAGTCCTATTGCTCTGAAGGGAAAAGTCAAATGTGCACTGACAGGGAGCCGTGGAGAATGACCAGGAACTGGATGCCCCAGGCCAGTGCTTTCTGGGCACCTGTCTGTGCATGTAAAAGTTTGTGTTTGTATGTGTTTGTGTTGTCAGAGGCTTCAGGAGTTTCCAGGGAATCAAAATACAGAGTAAAGGTAAACTGAAAAGGGCAACAGGGTTTGAAAAAATGAGGGGAGGAAGAGGGAGGGTCCTGGGCCCTGACCACTCCCTGGCCTACATGACCATGGAGGTTATCTTGTCCCAGCAGGAGGCTCAGCACACAGGGAGGAGAGAGAGCACATCCCACCAGTCTGGACAGAGGTGTCTGGGAGCCTTACTGGACCTCGCACTCTTCTCTCAGAGAAAGGGATGGATCAGGCAGCAGTCCCCATGGAGTTCCCTGCAGCTTCCGCCGACAGAGGATGTGTCCCCTGGCTGGGGCTCCTTCTGGCCGGTAAGGAGGGGACAATCCCTGGTAATGGAAGGGAGGTTAGGAGTCGGAGACTGGCCAAGATCTCTGGGGGAGGACAGCACTCTGTGAGGGAAGGAATAGCTTCCCTTTTGACCTGAGTGAAAGGAGAGGGGTGTAGAGTAAGATGAGAGAGGGGGCTAGCAACAGGAATATCTTATCATGTGGAAGTGGTGAGGGGAAGGAAAACCTCAATTGCGGTTCATTTGGTAAGTTATTCATCCCTGAGTATTAAATTTTGAGATCTGACCACAGTCATGACAATTTATTTCAGGGGATACCAGAATCATTTTAACCAGGGGTGCTAAACATTGTCCCCACCACCAGCTACAAATATGGGAAAATACAACATCGGACATGGACAAGTCTGGGGACACTCATTCATTCACCCACATGTGTTTGCAGCCTATTGCAGGCACTGGGGGCATAAGATCACAAAATCCCCAGCCCACATGCAGCTCACATTATATGAGGAGAAAGGAAACAACTACTTGTGACATCAGGTACCCACAAGTGCCTTGAAGGGCACAGAGCGGGGACAGGTCAGAGAGTAAAGATAGAGGGTCTTCAGAGGGCGTGGTCAGGGAAGGTCTTCCAAGAATGCCCCTGTGTGTCAACAGGGATCTGAGGGCAGTGAGGGGGACAGACACACAGACAGCTGGGAAAGAGAATTCAAACAAAAGCATAGGTTCCCAGATGCTGAAGCCATGGTGGCCATGTTGCTGACCTTGACCAAGGAGATGCACACATGAACTCACATGCAGACTAAGGCTGAGAGATGAAGAGAAATGCTTCATCTCTCCATCCCAATACACAGATGAATACTAATCAATTTCTCTCTTCCCTTCTAGTCTTCCTCTTAACTCTTTGAATCCCGCCCACCACTGCGCGATTTGCTGTTGTCTCGACCAGTGTTCTTGAAGGGCAGGATGTGATTCTACATACCCGCAATAGGCCTCCCAGTTGTGCAGGCTTTATGTGGTACAGGGGTGAAAGGACTAACTCCAAAAATTTGATTATGTATGTAACTCGTATTCCAGTGAATATCTAACAGGTCCAAAATACAGTGGTCGAGAGGAAATAACCATTGGAGGACACCTGATCATAAAAAACGTCACCCTGAAGGACACAGGAATGTACATGGTAGTAGCCATCCTTCGAAATTTAAAAATAGAAGCAGGATTTGGACGGCTCAGAGTATACCGTGAGTGATTGCTCTCTGACCTCTAGGTGTCAGGTGGGGTGAATTCTACTTCACACACAGGACTGCCAGCCCTGCACTCTCCTCCATCCCTATCTGCATCGTGTCCCAAGCTGGGTTTGGGCTTTTAGTGCAGGACACACAGTGGAGACAAACTTCCTAAGGTCAGAGTTCCCTTCCCAGATTCCAGCCCTAAAGACATTCACCACAGAGAGAAGGAGCAATTTGATGGGAGTGAGTCAGCAGAGGGAGACCAGTCTCAGTCCAGGTCCCTGGGCCCCTTTCCCTGATCATGTCCCAGAGGTAGACCCTGCAGGGCTCTGTAAGGACCTGGCCTGAGGGGCTCCCTGGTTTCTTCATAGAGAAGCTTAGCTTGGGTAGCCACTCTCCAGACCCCTGACACAATGTCCTGACTGCAGAGTCCCTGGGGAGCCTGTGTCAGGATGGGTTTTGCCTCCTCTGAAGGGCTGAGTGAGACCAACTGTTTCCCATGTGCCAGAGTCTCAAGGCTCCAGAGCTGGTCTCTAGTTGGGGCTCAACCCTCCTTCACCTGAGACTGTGTGTGGATAGCACAACTGGATTAGCTCCCCAGATTATTATCTGACTGTTCTACAGGACTGAGGAGAGTTCAGAGTAAGATAAGTGCCCAAGGGAAGAGCAGGAGAAAAGATGCTCCTGGCAGCTGCTAATCCACCAGGGATCAGCCCAGGAGATTCTCTCCTGAAGTCCATCAATAATAAATGCCTCTTATTTGAGCAGTTTTCCTTCCCAATATTTATGTCAAATACTGTGAATATTTTATGATTAGTACATTGTCAGCCTGGCAGTCAAATATTCATTTATCTTTACTGACGGGAAGGTGAAGCACAGGTAGGTACAGGTCCTAAGTAGAATCACAAAGACCATGAGAAATTGATCTGAGTCACTTGAGGTCTATCTGCAGCCATAGCCCGATGTTTTCCTCCAATCCCAGTGGCCTTATAAGATGTCTTTGGATCCCTAGATCAATCATTGGTTCATATCCTTCCTACTTAGGGGTCTTCAGCTCAGAGAGGTAGATTTGGTCTAGGGAGTGATGGCACATTTAGGATTAATTAATTTTTACTGTGGAACCAAATTACCTCAGAACCATCAGAGTCAGGGCTAAGATCTTTGAGGAAGGAGCATGCCCCAGGTCTCAAGCTCACACTAAATCATTCTCACCCTCTACTTCTTCACAGGGCCAGTGAGTGTGCCCACACTCTTAGCCAGCAACACCACAGTCACAGAGAATGAGGATGCCGTGTTCATGACCTGCCACACATATGAGAGCTCCATCAACTGGTTATTCAATGCTACGAGTCTGCAGCTCAGGGAGAGGATGAAGCTAACAAAGGAAGACAGAACCCTCTTCATAGACCCTGTCAGGAGAGAGGATGCTGGGAGCTACCAGTGTAAAGTCTCCAACCCCTTCAGCTCCACTGAAAGTGCGCCTGTAGTGTTAGATATGAAGTACTAGTGATCCTCCTCCCCTCCCCTATGCTCTTAAAATAAAAAAATAAAATAAAATAAAATGAATACCTATTAGATTTCTTGTGGTGGTGGAAATTGCTTGGAAAACTTTCTTTGAATCAATAAATGCTAAAAAATGTGAGATGGCATTGTCATTATTGTTGACGTAATGTAACATTCCACATTGGACCCCATCTCTGGTTGGATCCATTTATGCCATCTTCACAATGGAGGGGACACCATGTGCTTAACAGGAGGGTTAGTCATTGTGTGATGACCCTCGGGAGTAAGAGATAAGCTCACAGGAACATGAGCTCTCTCCCCTTTCCAGGGAGACCTGTGGAGGGTGCCTGGACACTTGTATTAATGGGAATAGACAAGAGAACACCTATGTGAGATGCAACAGTGACTTTGTCTCCATGTTTGACTTGTCCCAAAAATTTACAAATGCCTTCTGGAGTATTCTTATGTTTATAGCAATAGACTTATTTGCATGAATTCAGTAGCACTCTGTCCTCTTTTTTGATAGAAAAGAATTGGGAATGTTGTTAATGCAACCATGGCTTAGCAAATGTCCTAGTTCAAACTGATGCCCACAGAATTATAAATGACCTCACCTTTTATGGAGCTGTTTTTGACCTGTTGAAGACTCATAACATGTTTGAGAGGAGGGCATCACCCAAAGCTAGAGACTGCAGGTGAAGTATGAGGGTGAGGCCGCCTAACCTCAAGAGGCTGTTAAATCACCTATGTCAGGTTTCAAAGAAAAACCAGCATCAGAGCAAACTATAAGGTGAATGTCATTCCTCTGCACTTAGGTCATTAATCAGGGCAAATTGAATGACACCAGGCATATATGTGATAGGATCAAAATACTCTTCTTCCTTGGAGCTGACGATTGATCAAAGGGAAGGTGACTGTAGAGAGAAATGTAATGTCTGCATGGAAAACTCCAGAAGCACAGCCTTCTGGGAGATCAGTGGCCATCTCTGTTCAGGCTCTCAACTATTTGGCATCTATTTATAAATGGCTGGGAACTTGTACTTCTTTATAAATTGCAGGAACTGATGGCAATGCAAACTGGGACTTTACTGGATTTAGTTGTGTTTACCTACACTGTGCAGAAAGTAGCTGTGTTATGAACAAGAGGCCTCATTATTCTCTCAGAATCTGTAATTTTTCTTCCTGACTAGGACTCTTATCTCTATTGTTTTAGAGCATTTCTTTACAAATGTAACTGCAATTTGTAATTACAGATTCTTTCTATCCTTTCAAAGTATACCTAAGTCTCCTTAAAAGCTTCTTGCCTCCCGCCTGGAGTGGTTCAGTGGTTGTGCATGAACCCAAGAACCAGGAGGTCATGGTTTAATTCCCCATCAAGGCACATGCCTGGGTTTCAGGCTTAATCCCCAGTAGGGGTGGGCCAGAAGCAGCCAATCAATGATTCTCTTCATCATTGATGTTTCTATTTCTCTCCCCTCCTTCCTTCCTCTCTCTGAAATCAATAAAAGTCTATTTTTAAAAAACATAACTTCTTGCCAGTGATATGATTCATGGAAAATCTGCCTAGAGGGTTTGGGTGCATTCTGCTAAAATTTAATTCTTCAGTTTTCTGTATTTCAGTCTCTGAGGAAGGGTAGGAGCTTAATTGGGTAGGGACATTTAAAACCAAGATGTAAAAAATCCTGCTTACCCTCACCAGTGTGGCCAATTTGGTTGGCACTTTCTCCCAAACACCTAAAGCTTGCAGGTTCAATCCTCGGTCAAGGCATTTTGGGGAGGCAACTAATTATTTTCTCTCGCATCTCTCGCATCTCTCTCTCTCTCTCTCTCTCTCTCTCTCTCTCTCTCTCTGTCTCTCTCTCTCTCTCATCAGTAAAAACTTATCCATGAGCGAGGTTTAAATGTAACAATATTGAAAACCCTCCTGTTAAGATTTAATGAGTTTTATTTTGCTTATATGTCAATCCAACTAGCAAACACAGATGCCTATGATTCCTTCTTCTCTTATTAAAATCTCTGCAGCCTTTTATTTCAAAATTGTTGAGGTCAGTCTCACTGCCCTGCTGAGTGACCATCAAATGTGTTCTCATTCTATATTCATTTTCACTGCACCTTCGAAGAAAAATATCACAGAGAATTAAACAAATATTCAGTGATAAAAGAACAACTCCAGTAAACATGCACATCCCTGTGATGCCAGCCACCTGCAGGCCTACACTGGATGACCCTGTTTCCAGCCCTCCATGACCCAGAGCTCAGGCCAGATATCAGGGTCCTCATTCTTTGTCTCTTTTTGTTGCTTCTTTGCAAACTCGATATGCCTGGCCTTAGAGAGTCAACAGGCAGAACCTGGGAAATGGAAATAAATCTCTCCTCTGGTTCTGTTTTATTTCCTGCTCATTGTGGCCTCTGGGGTATTTGGTGGACGTTTTGGAGACCTGGCCAAAGTTGGATGGTGGGTAAGCAGAAGGAAGCATAGGAAGTGTTCATGGAGGGATGGTGTTTGTTCAGAGTCAGGATGAGAAATTGTAAAGCTTGGGAGGTTGGGAGTGTGAGGCATTTTATGAGTTCAATGGCACCTAGGGCTGTAATGTAGGAAGGCTCTCTATGTGTGAGTTTAGGTTGGGCTGAGGAACACAGAGGGGCTGACCTACCTGTTGAGAAAGCAGCCACTGGAGCTAGTGCAGTGGTATTGGGGTGCCATTCCCCCAGAGCTAGATGGATGCGAGGGGTGAGAAACAGGGTTCAGAGGAAGAATAAGGTCTGAAAGGCTTAGATTAGTGCCCTGACATTGGGACAAGTGGGGCACCAGATGTACAGGCTGACAGGGTAGATGGTACAGAAAAGAGGGGACAATCAGAGAAGGAGACAGAATTCAGATTGGTGGTTTTGAAGGATAGGGGCTGGGAATGGGAGCAACCTCTCATTGGGTACAGAGTTTTATTTGGGGTGATGAAAATGTCTTAGTACTAGGTACCATGGTGGCTGAACAATATTGTGGCTATACTGCCAGTGAAATGTTCACTTTAAAAGGATTAATATCTTGTTAATAGAATTTCACCTCATAAAAATTATGCTTACTGAAAGAAGCCATATCTAAATGAGAGCATACGATATAATTTCATCTATATAATATTCTAGAAATTGCAAAATAATCTATCAAGAAAGACAGGATGAGTGATTGCCTGATGACTGTGGGGTGGGGTTCAGAGAGAGGGACTACAAAAGCACATGAGAAACTTTTGCATTACAGGGAGTATGTATTTACGTATGTGTGGTTTATCGCCTGTCACTTATACCACACTCAAGCTGTAATCAAGGCTTGATGTCATGAATTGCTTGTGTAGTTTGGGAGGGAAGAACCCCTTTATTTTGTGACTGTTGTTCCCAGGAGGGAAGACCCTGAATGTGCAATAATGACAACAGCTGGTCTATCTCGAGCACACACTGAGTACTTGGCACTTCAGGTCTACCACAGGACCCAGCTCTTGGAGAGTCAGTTTAACTCGTTTACTTCCCTCAACTTTCCCAGCTCCTGGCCTTTGAATCTGCTGTGCCCTCTGCCTGGACCTCTTACTCCTGCCCCCATCAGCTCTAGCTTAGCCGGGGCCCTTGCTCTATTAGATGCCACTCTTCAGAAAAGTCTCCCTGGTCCCTCAGTCTAGGTCAGAATCTCAGTTAGGTGACGTCATGACGCTCCATATTTTACCCTTTCAACCATGATCACATGTGTAACTTCTTTACTCACTTATCAAAGAAGACCAACTACTGCTCACCATCTGCTGACACTGCTCTAAGTACTGGGGGTGCAGGTGTGAGACAGAACAGAGAAAATCCCAGTCCTCAATGACATGTCATGCTGGTGGGACAGTCGCCCAGTAACCCACACAGCAACAACAGTAATAAAGTGATAGTATGTTAGAGTGATATAAGGGATGTGTGGGGTGTTTTTATTTCTTTCCATTTAAAATGTTTGGACAGCCAAAAGGAGGCAAGCTGGTTGGAACTGAGAGAGCTGGAGATGAGAGGAGATGGAATCAGAGAGAGGAGCCATAGCCAGAAATCTGGTTTCCCTCTGAGTGACCTGAGGAGCCTGTAGAGGGCTCAGAGCCCCAGTTTGCATGAGTGATATGTGTTTAGTGAAGGCATCCAAAATTTAGCCTTTCTGAAGTTCCTATTTTGGATATTGATTTCAAGCTTTTAAGAAACAAAACTCAGAAAGAACTTTTGACCCCCCCACCACATTCCTGCCATAGATTCAGACAGAAAAACTTATTCAAGAAAGAATCAGGATGTTCACCTTAGCCTACATTCCTCAGCACCTGTGTGGTTGCTTTGTGGAGGGCAGGGAGCCCAGTGAGGAGGCAAGTGCAGTCATTCAGGTGACAAGTGAGGGTGGTCAGACTAGTGTGGGAGGAAGGGGTCAGTTCTGCATTTGTTGAAAGCATGGAATTAAGAGGATTTGCTAAAAGATTGGATGTGGGGTATGGGAGACAGTGAGAGAGATTCAGGAAAATTCTGGAGGAGCACATTGAGGTCAGAAGTTTGGCGGAGATCAAGGATCTTAGGGCATCTTGAAATGCCTTTTAGATATTAGCTGTCAAATAAATAGTTGGACATCAGCAATAATGTCCAGTTTGTCCCTCTCATCCACTCTCATGCCCTTAGGGCCCTGGATAGTGACTGGTAGGTACATAGTAGGAGTCCATTGCACATCTCCAGATCAACAAATGAATAATCACATCCTAAATGCAGAGATGTCATAAAGTTACCATTACTGCATGGACCATTATGAACCCATTTGCCTTTGTAAGTCACATCAGGACCTTTCTCCAGCATTCATGCTGTATGCATTTTGGATCTAAATTAAGTTAAACATGAAAGTGCATGGGTGATATTGAAACTTAGCTGGCAAGCCTCTGCGAGGTTCCTGCCCCCAATTCCTCAACAATAGAGATGTGACTGGAGTCCTTCTGTCAGGCAAGAAGCTCACATACTAGTCAAAATAAGGGACATGTACAAACACAACAAAGGAACAGCTCAAGCAGTGAATACTGATGGCGTAATCACTAATGTGAGACGTGAGTCAGCGTCTGAGGACACTTAGTTCTTCCTGAACAGATGTGGATGATGTGAGTGTGTCAAGGTGCTCTCCAGGAACCAAGACATTTTTTATTAGCAGATTCCAATGTATCTTTTAGTATTTTTCTACTGAGAAGTCTAAAGTGGACACATTTGGACTGAAACAGCAATGTTTCAGTATTCTTATGTTTTGTTTTGTTTTCGTAAAGTGTTAGGTACTCAATGAGTAGGTTACTAGGATTGAGCTTTTAGTTAGACTTTTAAACCTTCCTAAGAGTCGTGGCTCTGCTTTGAAGGGAAGCCGATTGTTTACCCCAGATATGCCTTTTAGGATGTTGATATTGATATCCTTATTGGAAAAGAAAATGTTTAAGAAATAAGCCTTGGACCTTCCCACTAAACTGGTAAAATTTGTTCAGATGGAGGACCAGCTCCAGGAGGGACATTCCCATTTGCTTTGGCATCTCTGTGCCAATGTTCTTGCCTTTTGAAGCCTCAAAGCACAACCCTCCTTCCCCCTTAGCTGCAGAATGACATAAGCCTCCACTACCCAATGCTTCCTTTGGTCTCTATTCTAATAGCCCCAGAATATTCGTTCTTCTAACAGACTTTGTACACTGTCTCTTGTTAATCTGTCTGTTAATTGGATTTTTAGCCCAGATAGAAGAATTTAAAAGATGAGAGGAAGAATAGCCTATGTTCCCACAGCTAGATGTTATGATTTCTAGTTAAAAAATAAATAGAAAATAGAACCTGCAGGTGTGATAGGAAAGAATGCAGATGCAGCCTGGAGCCTGGAAACTAGTCATTGAAACAGGTTGCAGGAGATATCTTGCTTGAGATAAGAGAAAGATGTTGTCTGCTAAGCACAAGATGGATAGATGTTTTCTGCTCTTAGGGTAACATCACCAACTCAACCCCAAAATGGGTTGAAGGACATTGGGTTGTCTGCACGAAGGAAGACTTCTAGGCCCCAATAACCAAAGACCCCAGCCGGGATGGTGCCAGGGAGAAGTAAGTCACATTATGAGTACTTATAACTGACCAATCCTCAAATACCATGACTCAGAACCTCAAGTCATGATGTTTTCCTCTTAAAAGACCCTAAATACAAACCACTGAGCATTCTGGTCTTTGAACATCAGCTGCCCCATTCCCCTTCATTGGTACCTTTGAAACATATGCTTTCTTTCCTTTCACTGCAACCTGGTGTCAGTTTACTGGCTGCTTAGGCATTAGGAGAACAGACCCCACCTCAGGGTGGACAACAATATATAGACTTACAGGCCTGTACCTCCACTGCTCCTGGGATCAAAAACACTGCCTCAGGCCTCGTTCTGTGAGAACAGAGAGGTGTAAGTCGGGTGAAGGTGGACTGTGAAAGTGATAGAGGGCTTAGTGAGAGAAGAGAGTGAAAGTAAAGTCTTCTCAAACTCCCTGAGCACCTAATACAGGCAGGTCACTGACAGTATCATAATCATTTCTAGCATCACCTTGCCGGGTAGTTTTTATATGAGTTTAAGGATTTTTTTTTCCCATCAACAACCAATTCTCCAATGGGGTGTCCTACAATTCATTTCAGTTCTGACACTAACTACCCGAAGTGGGTGCAGACCCCATAGGTTCAAGGCTGAGTAACATAAACTGCCCCTCTTCAGATGCCATCACAAATGGGGTGCGCAGGTAACTCCTTTTTGTCACGTTAACTCCAAATTTGGAGGTTCCCAGTTTCATATTATAATTATATTAAAAAAACCTCACAGAACTCAGGAAAGGGCTTTACTTACTATTACTGGTTGATTGAAAGTATAAAACTCAGAGACGCTCAGATGAAGGCATGGGGAGAGGTGTGAAACTCCCATATCTTCCCTGAGCTTCCAGCCTTCCAACATTAACACAAAGCATTCTGAAACCCATGTTTAGGGTTTTTATTGGAAGTATCCTTATGTTGGCATAATTGATTAAATATTTGGCCATTGGTAATTATCTCTAGCTCCTCTCTCCTCCCAAGAGGTTAAAGGTTTGGGCTGTGTGGATGAAAAAGGGGCCACATACTCAACTTGATGAGCTCAGGAAAGGCCTTACCAACTCAGAAACCTGAAGTAACCCCATAGGATGGTCTGAAAATAAAACCTTCTAACTTAAAGTGAGTCATGGTGGGTAGTCATGTGTTAGGTTGGTATCTTTCCTGACAAAGGTAAGTCTTTACCTTAACTGACCCCATCCATTCACTTTTTGCATCTACAATAACATACCTTTGGAATGTCAGGGTCATTTTCTCTTTTTTAAGCCCCTCACAACTTCAGAGCAAAGACCACAAAACCCTTCATTGTTATTTTTATCATGTTAATTGTTTACTGCTAACTATTCCTGTACAACCGATACAAAAGAAGTGTCTATTACTTTTTATGGAATCTCAGAGACACTCCCTATCCCTTGCTGTGTTTTCTACCACCTCTCTAATGTATGACCAATGGATTTCATGTCACTCCTTATGCTTCCTCTCTTGATGGTAATTTATAAAATAAGGTGTAAAACTGCCATTCTCTGGAGCATTTTCTCAATCCCTTCAGATTTTGCTTCCAGGTAATTGTTATCAGTTTTGCCTTAAAAACCCAGCATAATGATTCTGCACAGGTTTAAACATTCCTTATGTTGAAAATTATTTGGGGTAGTGTGTCAGAGTTTCAGAAAAGCCCTCCCAGGACTCAGACCTGTGCTATGTAACAGCAGTGATCCATTGTATCACGTGGCTCCTCTCGGTGAGCTTGAGTCAGTTTTTCTTGCAATTCCCGACCTTCCAGTTTTAAGCAAAGAGGCCTACATTTATTTGAGGGTTTTTAAAAAGTCCTTTAAAAATTTATTTGATGTGTGATTAAGGATTAAAGGTCAAGAGAACCCAAACAAAATATAAGAGTTGACAACCCAGGACAAGAGAAAAATGGGTGGTTACTTTTATTTTTAAAATATGTTTTTATTGATTTTAGAGAGAGGTGAAGGGAGAGGGAAAGATAGAAACATCAATGCATACACATGGATGGGCCGCTTCTTGCATGCCATGCCCCCTGCTGGGGATCGAGTCTGAAACCTGGGCATGTGCCCTGACTGGGAATCTAACCGGGACTCTTGGTACATGGCTCAACACTCAATCACTGAGCCTCACTGCGGGGTGGTGATTGGTTTTTAATTTTGACTTTCTATTGGAATTGATTTTTCAGAGTCAGAACAAAAATTTTTTTAAAAAAATATATTTTATTGAATTTTTACAGAGAGGAAGGGAGAGGGATAGAGAGTCAGAAACATCGATGCGAGAGAAACATTGATCAGCTGCCTCCTGCACACTCCCCACTGGGTACATGCCTACAACCAAGGTACATGCTCTTGACCAGAATCAAATCTGGGACCCTTTAGTCCACAGGCCAATGCTTGAGCCAAACGGGTTAGGCCAGAACAAAACATTTTGCCCGATAAATGATAGCCTGAAGTCATTCTGTTCCAAAGATAAGGGGCACTTCCTTTCTCCAGCTTGAATCTCTAGTATTCTTTTATTTTAAACTATATTTTATTGATTTTTTACAGAGTTGAAGGGAGAGAGATAGAGAGTTAGAAACAGAGATGAGAGAGCAACATCGATCAGCTGCCCCCTGCACACCTCCTACTGGGGATATGCCCGCATCCAAGGTACATGCCCTTGACTGGAATCGAACCTGGGACCTTTCAGTCTGCAGGCCGACGCTCTATCCACTGAGCCAAACTGGATAGGGCTCTAGTATTCTTAAGGGAATAAGAATCTCGTGGAGGTGTCAGAGGGAATCCCTCATGATGTGCAGTAATTCCGTAGGGAATTGTAACTCAGCTGTAATTAAAGCATTGACTCCTATTAGGATGCACACCTAAAGGTCGGTTACCTAGTGCTCTGAGTCCTATGGCTGTATTAGGTTGTGAGGGAGAGAAACTGAGACACATAAAAAGTGTATGTGACTTGGAAGGTTACAGCCCCTCATAGCTCATCCCAGAATCAGCATGCTTTAACCCACAACACAATTTCTCTAGACATTTGTTCAGACTGCATTTATCCAAAGAAAATAAAAATTAATCCTACATACAAGGTTGAAAATTTCCAACCCTCGGCCCCCATTAGTACTCTGCACATATACAGGTAAAACGAAGTCTTTACTCACAAGTATTATAGATATAAGAAGATTTAACTGAAAGTGGTATCAACTTATGATGGCCAAAATGGTACCTTTTAGATTCTTAATTGATTTTTTGCATGCGGAAGTAAAAAAATTTGGATCTAAAATTAAACTGAATGGATGGGAAGCTTATCTTTATTGGAAAGGAGAAACTTTTATTTATGTGTTCATTTTAAAATATATTTTTATTTATTTCAAAGAGGAAAGGGAGAGAGAGAGAGAGAGAGAGAGAGAGAGAGAGAGAGAGCCAGAAATATCAATGATGAGAAAGAATCCTCAGTTGGCTGCCTTGCCTTCTCTTGCACGCCACACACTGGTGATCAAGCCTGTAACCTGGGCATGTGTCCTTGAGCAGAATCAAACCTGGGACCCTTCAGTCCGCAAGCCAACGCTCTATCCACTGAGCCAAACCAGTGAGAGTGAAAATTAGAAGCTTTTAGAAGGAGCATGGATAATTGCTCTTTTTGTAAAGAAATTAATAGCAAATTTAGAGGCTGTCTCTAAACTAAAGATGGCTTCTGAAGCTAATAAATGCCAACACCCCATTTCTGTCTCTTCTACAGTTCCTCCACAATATCCTTTGCTCTCTGAGTTTCAGAGTTTGGATTTTCTCTCCCCTTTTTTTTCTTTTTTGTTCTATCTCCACTATATTGCTTCCACTACCACGCCCTACAAAATAAGAGAAAATGAGAATAGAAAGTCAGACAAAGATAATCCAGGAATTTTAGCAGCTGCCTTCAGAGTAAATCCATCCTCAGGTGATAGGGAACCAAAGAGTATATACACTGAGTGGCCCGATTATTATGAGCACCCCATCAGTACTTCATTGGGCCACCTTTTGCCTTCAATACTGTGGTGATTCTTCTTGGCATTGATTCCATGAGATGTTGAAAGATGATTCGAGGAATCTGACACCATGCCTGATGAATAGCACTGTCCAGTTCTGTGAGATTTGATGGTTGTGGAACCAGCTGCTTGATGGCTCTTTTAACTTTGTCCCACACATGCTGAATTGGACTGAGAACTGGTGATTGTGGGGGCTGCCTAAGCAAGGTAAAGTCTCCCTCATGTTCTTGAAACCACTCCTACACAATACGAGCACCATGGCATGGCGCATTGTCTTGTTGGAAGAAGCCATCTCCATTGGGATACGCCATCAACATGATAGGATGAACTTGATCAGCAATGATACTTAGATATGTTGTGCTATTCAGACGTTGTTCCACACGAATTAAAGGGACCAAATCATGCCAGGAAAACATACCATACGATAACACCGCCCCCACCAGCTTGAAGGGTTGTACCTATGCATGGGGGGGTGCATGCTTTCATGCTGTTTCTGCGAAATTCTCACTCTGCCATCTGCATGATGGAAATGTAAACGTGATTGATCAGACCACATGACTTTTTTCCAATGCTCGACTGTCCAGTCCATGTGTCCCTGTGTGAATTGGAGACATTTTATCTTGGTAACTGCAGATAGCAAAGGTGTTTGAATAGGCCTTCGGCTTCCATATCCCATACGATGTAGTGTATGGCTAATTTGCCTACAAACGTCAGGTGGTCATAATAATCTGGTCACTCAGTATATATATCCCCCTTGGGCTGCACCAGAATTAAGAAATCTACCTAAAGATTTTCTCAGTTTTATTTAGGACACTGATGGGTTTGTAAAGTAATTTAATTCAACCATCAGAACATGTGATCCTGACTATTCTAACCTATTTCAATCAATATACCCACTGGTTTCTGGGAGCAAAGCAACAGAATTACTAAGTAAGGTTCACCACGAAACTTTTGTAGAGCAGTCTGTTCAACATAAGAAGGGTTATAGAAAACATAAGTGGGATTTAGAAAGAGAAGAGAAACAGAAGCAAGCATGTGGCTGCTCTGAAATCTATGAGAGGGTGTTTCTCCTTTTCCTTACTAATAGTTTAGGAGAAGTTGAAATTAGCATGAAACGGGAACTTATTAAGGCCCTTGCAGATAGTGTGGATACTTTATCTATTTTAAACCATCCCCAACTAAGTTGCCTTCATCTTTGAAGCAAAGCTTCTGTGCAAATGATAGAGATATCTAACCTCCCAATGACTGTTTTTAAATCAGAACCTGTCCTTTCCAGCTCTGGAGTGTTATGGGGCAACATATACTTTTAGTGGTCATACCAGTTCCAATTCACCTGGTAGGGAGAGATTTTCTTGAAACTCACATATCATTCTCCTGAATGGGTGAAATGTATTTAGAAATAACCGAACCAATTATAAACCAAGTAGGTAGATGATTATAAAGGAACTTCTGCAAGGAGCTGAACATTTGTTGTATGACATTCCAGGGCAACTTTGAGCCCTTTCTAGTATGGACATTGGCAAGGTTAAGTCAGCCACTCCCATTAAAATAACTATTGATAATACCTTGCCTTTTGCAAATATTCACCAATATCATTTAAGACTTGATGTGCCAACTGCATTTAAGCACATTATACAATATTACTTCAAAGGGGGATTTATAATTCATGTAATTCTTTTATCCTTCCAGTGAAGAATCCAAAGGCAAAAATGTAGACATTTGTACAGGATCTCAGAGCTTTAAATAAGATAGTTATTCCCAGACATCCTTGGTTCCAGATCCACACATCTCATTATCAGCTATTCCTATGGATTGCCAATATTTTTCAGTAATAGATTTATGGAGTGCCTTTTCAGCATTCCAGCAGAAAAGGACAGTCAATATATCTTTGCTTTCACCTGAAAAGATCCACAATTTATTTGGACTGAAATGCCACAAGTATATACAGAGAGTCCCACCTATTTCTCCAAGATATTAAAAGTTGATATTATGTTAAGTTTCCTAGAAATTCCCCTCTCATCCTTTATGTGGATGACTTACTTTTATTCTCTAGGACATTACTAAACTCCCCAAAAGACACAATTTACCCATTATAACAGCTAGCTATAAAAGGACATAAGGTCTCAATGGACAAGTTTTTATTTTTCTTTGTTCAAGTAAATTACCATTCCATCTCTTATATAAAGACCAGAGGCCCAAAGCATGAAATTTGTGCACAGTTAAGGTTCATAGGCCTGGCTGGGGATTAGGGCCAATCTGCCTGGCAACCAAAGGGGTGATCGGAGTGTCCCCGCTGGCACCCACCCACCTTGGCTGGCCTGGAGCCAGCAGGCTGGGGGCAGCTCCTGCATTGAGCATCTGCCCCCTGGCGGTCAGTGCATGCCATAGCGACTGGTCATTTTGCCGTTTGGTCAATTTGCATATTAGGCTTTTATGATATGGGATGGGCTAATGATTCAGTCTGAAAGAATCAGAGGGCTTCTATCATTTCCTCTTCCAAAACCAAGAAAGAAACTTAGAGGATTGGATATTGTTTCAATTGTGACTGGAAATTGTTTCAATTGGGTTTCAAGTTTTTCATTAATATCTCAGAGTCTATATGTCCTTTTGAAGTCAAATTGACCTCTTGTAACTCAGTGGAATTGAGAAGGAAAACAAGCTATAAAATCTTTAAATAATTATCTGAAGCTCATGCTCTGGGACAACTTAAGTATAAATTTTCTAACTTTTTGTACATAAAAATAAACAAAATATTTAGGAAATTTTAGATAAAAAACAGAGATTATCATATACTTGTAGAATATTATAGTCAGCACTTAGACTCAATAGCCAAAGGGCTCCCTCCCTGCATGAAAGTCATCTCTGCTGAAGACAGATATGCAAACTAACAAAATGTATTTATGGGCTCTACTTTGTTTATTTTCCTCATTCTGTTAAATCTTCCCTGAATTCTCATCACACTCAACATTTATGTCAGTCTACTGGCTCTTATTAAAATGTCTTGAAATCGATGTAAAGGTCTTAACCCAACAACTTTGCTACATTTTTTTGCAGGATGAAGACATCCACAATTGTTTTTTTTCCACTGACCAGCTTCTTGATTCTAGGAATGGTTTATAGGAAAGTCCTTGCTAATGCTGACTTAATTTGGTCTATAGATGGACATGTGATAGATAATCAGGTATGTTACCCAGCTGAATATACAACAAATTCCATGATGGACACAATTGAAAGTTCTTATTTACCTGAATAAGATATGCCCAACAAGCTTAACTAATTGTTCTAATTCGGGCTTGTCAATTGACCAAAAATAAAATAGCCTATATTTGCTCTAATAGTAACTATGCCCTCGGTATAGCTCACAACTCTAGAATGCCATGGAAGTAGTGAGGGTTCTTAACCTTCTCATGGCAATGCATAAAGAATAGAAAATAGGCTGCAGACTTATTGGATGTCAAAGAAATCAAAACAATTGGCAATTATAAAAATTCTAGAACATTTAAAGCTGCCACCATTAAAGCAAAAGGAAACCACTTAGCTGGTGCTGCAGCTTGACAGGCAGCATTAAACATTATTTAGACTTCAGGATGCTCCTTGCTTCCCATTAAAACAATAAAATCATGTTGAGTTAAGAAGCCAAACTCTGCCCAAAATTACATACTGTATGATTCAACTTTTGGAAATTCTGGAAAATGCAAACTCATCTATAATTCCAGAAAGCAGATGAGAGTTTCCTTAACACGGGGAATGAGGGTGGAAGAAGGACAGAATGAAGAGACACAAGAGGGCTTGAGGAGGCTTTAAGAGTGTGGGACAGAGGAGAGAAAATGGCGACTGAGTAAGCAGACATCTCATGCACCTCGTCCTGGGTCCAGACTTGAATAACAACCAAATTGGAAAACATCCACCTGGAATTAACAAATTGACACAGCTGAGGAGACAATTTACCAGGAATGGTAAAGGATGCCTGGAGAATGGTAGGATCAAGGATGTGGGCTGAGAGGGACACCCGACCGGTGGGCCAAGAGTGCCAGGAGAAAGCTGCATTGCACCAAAGTTGCATCCCTTGGCGACAGGCATAACATACAACTGTGGAAAGGAAATGCCACAGGGCTGCTGGCACCGGGGGATCTGGACCTAAGACCACACCCCCAAAAGGCTGCACTGTGAAAGGCACCCGAAAAGGCTGCCCGAGCAGAACAGTAGTGGGGGGAGAGAAACCCACAGTTTCATGGTTGTTTTGGTTTTGGTTTGTCCTTGATTTTATTTGCTAAACCCAGAAAACAGGACTTTTCAATTTCAAACACTCACCCAAGGCCTCAGCACAGGGAGAGAGGCACAGAATTGAGGTGCCTGAGGAGAGGCTGGGGAGGGAAGTAGGGCAGGGAGTCTTGGCCAGGAATCCTGCATTGGGGTATTCTCAAGCTTACCAACCTAAGTGGCCATTTATCTCCAGAAGATCTAGCCCCTCCCTGTAGCCTCAAGGCAGGCAATACAGTCTGCCATACCCTGCCTGCATTTTGAGCTATAAAAAGGAAACGAAAGCAGAGGCCAAGTTTATAAGTCTGAATAGATCCCTCAGTAACTGGATTGGAAGAGGGGCTGGTCCACCCCGCTATTCTGGAAACCAGACTGATTAAAACTCCAGGTTGCTAGCCAACCCCATTGGTCTCCATAGAAGGATCTATGACCAACCAAGGCCAGAGTAATATTTTGGGCCACCAAGGAGGAGTAGCTCTAGGTCAGAAAAAACACACAACAAAACCCATCCTACTCCCTGAATGTGAAACAGCACTAACCCCACCTAAAGCCCTGTCAGAAACAGACTCCTGAGTGATTAAGACTGACAGCTGGAAGACAGGCAATGAGGGCAGTTTGCCTCCATCAGCTTCCAGCCAAGGCCCTTGGAGACAGACACAAGCAGAGGTCCTGTGGATCATCTGGAGTTTCAAGCAGAGGGCTAAAAGTCAAAGAAAGTGTTTGACAGAGGCCAGCACCTAAGTACCTAACAGGAAGCCCAGAATTAGCAGACAGAACAGAAGAGTGAGGTCCTAAATGAGCTCCCATGGGGCATTAAAACTCAGCTGAAGCAAATGACCCCCCCCCTTTTTTTTTTGAGTTTCACTTTTATTTTTTATTTTTCACTTTATCTTATTTAATTTCTGGCACCTTTATCTTCCTCACTTCTGTTTTTATCCTCCTGCTTTTCTTCTCCTATGCCCATTTTAGTTTTTCTCTTTCCTTTCTTTCACCCTTTTAAAAATGGATTTCTTTATCTGCTTTATTGATGTGTTAGTATTCTAGTCTCTGTTGGCTTATTCAAATATCTAATTTCCTTTTTCCTGCTCCTACTCCATTTCCCCTTCTCTTTCCTTTCTCTTCACTACTCAATTTTTTTCTCCCTTCTCTTGCTCTTTGCTTTTACTAATTTTTAACTTATTTCACTTGCTACATATAGGCCTATCTACTCTCTCTGAGGAGGAAACTGGTCTTGCAAGGTGTGTCAGGCCATAAAAACTGTGAACAATGCACTGCCCTGCGGGGGAGGGAAGGTCTTTAATGCTGGCCCCAGGACAGATCATCAACACCTGGTTGCTTTCCTATAAGGCCATGAAAGGGGGCAGAACCATATCTGCAAGACAAAGACCCCAGAAGGTTATAAAAAGTGAAGCCTCTGTATGTTACTTCACTCTGATTTGGAAATTATTCCGGGAGCTCACTAGTGTTAATAACTGGCGTCCCTCTCTTTCTCTAGGAAGCGTGCTTGGTATTTTTTTGCTCTTCTGTATCATATAGTTCCCTGAAGAGGGAAGGTAACCGCGTTTGGCTCTTGCCTCTGGTGAGTGGTCGAGGTTTAGGGCGCGGGGTTGCAGGACAGGCCTCTGGAAGGCGCACACTGCTGATTTTAGCAGAATTGAACTGGGAGGAACTCCAGGCTCTCCCAGACCTTAGCCCAGGACCCAGCCAGCATCTGGAGAAAGTGGACGGACACCTCTGGACCTGTAGACAGAATCTGTAAGTTAGGGGCCCCAGTCAGTCAGGCTCACTCCAAGTGAGTAAAAGGGGGAGCTTGATCACCTCCCCGGAAGTCATAGGACTTTGTCAGGTAAATCAGGAATCAGGACTCTGGAGGTGAGTGAATTCAGATTCGATTAAGGAATTATAGGTTCACTCTTTTGTTTGTTTGTGTGTGGGTCTAGCCAATTTGCTACTAAGAAGGTGGGCTGGACACAGCTGTAACTCCTCTGGTAGGTTCTCACCAAGAGGTCTGTCGAGAATTCTGATCTAGGGCGTGGGTGCAGGGAGTTCCCCCATGCCCATCTGGGGAATTGGGCATTATCTGCTCAGCTGCAGTCTGGGCTAGTCTGAGAGAGTGTGGATACGGATGTTTGCTGATTAACTGGTCTGTATGAAAGCAAAAGCTATTTTGATTTTCTGTTTGCTCATCTGGTTAAAACCTTTGATTTGCTGAAGGTTGTACCTGTGATGGTCTGCAAAAGTCGCAAGCAGCATTGTTGAGTAAGTTTTCTCAGAGACGTTTTCTCTCTATCATGGAAGGAATCAGCCCACTTAGTAAAAATTTCTGTCTATGTTTGTGTACTAGGGACTTGTCCTGTATCTGGAGGAATGGCTTCTAGATGGTATTCATAGATAATGGGACTTCCGGGAGGGAAGTCAAAACTCAGACTGGCTAAGGGTTCGAGTCTGGCCTATCTTAAAAAAACAAGGTAGGAGAGAAGCGTTGCTAGGCAGTTTTCTACTGCCTTTGTTGAGGGACTTGTTCTGTATCTCTGCACTATTGAAACTGATTTGTTGGTATTTTGTGGTGTAAATGTGGTGCCTGCCAGTGTAAAATTGTTTTTTTTTATGTTTGTTTCTTTCTGTTTTATTTTTTAAAAAAGACCCTTCTAAAGCTCTCCTGTGTTTCCATGGTGATTCAAAGTTTTTAATGGGGAATGTTTTCTGTCTTTATTGTTTAAATATGTGTCTTTGTTGTTTGTTTAAAATTGATTAGCTTGTGAAATTTCTGTTTGTGTCTCTTAAAAAAATATGAATGTATGGCTAATCTGAGGAATGTTAAATATTTACATGTCACCTAGAAATTAAAGCTAAGAGTTCTAACTAACTGGAAAGTATGGCTTTGGTGTAATGGAGGAAGGTAAAGAGAAATGTTGAAAGAAAGTTGAATGGATGACAGGCCAGTAAGCTGGGACAAGTAGAATAGGGAAACTGAGCAGAAATTCTGTCTTCCTAAATCCTTAAATCCTGTCTTACCTAAACCATGGACACTTGGGAGTAAATGATTTGCATTTGACTCCCTTAACAGAGGTTAAATAATTTATGTCAATCTTATTAGTGTCATTTGCTGTCCATACCCAAGGACAAATGAAGATAGGAAATAAGCCTTATTTTAATTAGTTCTTTTATTCAGGTATTTTTTAAAGAGGAGGCAACCGAGTCCTTCCCTGCAACATGGGTAATAGCTCCTCCTCAAATTGGACTATCTTAGAAAGTATATTAAGGAATTTTAAAAAGGGATTGTTGAGGACTACAGAGTAAACTAGTCCCCTGGGAGTTAAAAAGGATTAGGATGGCCACCAGAGGGCACATTGGATATCCCCACCATCAGGAATGTTCACCGAATTATCACAGGAGGCCCAGGTCACCCACATCAGGAATGTTCACCGAATTATCACAGGAGGCCCAGGTCACCCAGATCAGTTCCCTTATATAGACAGCTGGTTAGAAATTGCTCAAACCTTGTTGCCTTGGGTCTGGTTCTGTGTGTGTAAGAAGGGACAGAGTAAGTTTTAGTAGCAGGAGTGAAGAGGCAGGCAGGGCAGGAGCAAGCCAGAAGAAGCTGGCAAGGCCATCAAAAAAACCCAGCCGCTATCTACCAGAGCCGCCTGAGGTAGACCTCATCAGACTGGCAACAGCTGACTCCGACTAGGACAGACTGGGCTCTTTCCAACTGGGCCTCCATAAGCCCATGGTCGAAATGAAAATAGGAGGCCAGACTGTGAACTTTATGGTTGATGCAGGGGCAGAGCACTCGGTAGTTACTCAGTAGGTAGCTCCCCTCTCAGGACAGGAAGTCACCATGAAAGGAAGTCACCATTATTGGAGCTACCAGGGACCACAGCTGCAGACCCTTCTGCCGCCCCCATTGATGTCACTTAGGCGGCTACCAGATGGTTCATGAATTTCTGTATTTTCCAGATTGCCTGGTCCCTCTAACGGGCATAGTCTTTTTAGCCAAAATGAGAGCAGGAACCACTTTTGCTCCAGATGGCTCAGCACAGCTTCGCCTAGGTGAAGAGACCTCCCCAATGATCCTGTCTTTAGCAGTGCCAAGGGAGGAAGAATGGAGACTTTATACCCCCCAGAGTAAAGACCTCACCATTAGAACCTGAATTAGAGAAAGTGTTCCAGCTGTTCTGGGCAGAAGGGAATCCTCCAGGCCTGGCTAAGGACCACGGCCCGGTACTGATTGACTTAAAGCCTGGGGCACAGCTTGATAAAATCCACCAATATCCAATTCCAAGGGAAGCACGCCTAGGAATCCAGGTCCACTTAGACCAGCTGCTTCAGTGGGGACTTGTTAAATGATGCAGGTCTCCATGGAACACGCCTCTCTTGCCTGTGAAAAAACCTGCGACTAATGACTACCACCCCGTACAGCATCTACGGGCTGTTAATGAGGCTGTTATAACCCTGCATTCAGCACTGCCAAACCCCTACACTCTTCTGGGAGTCATCCCATCAGAGGCAGAATGGTTTACATGCCTAGATCTGAAAGATGCCTTTTTCTGTCTTCGATTAGTGCCTTCCAGTCAGCCTCTCTTCACTTTTGAATGGGAAAACCTAACTACAGGGGCCAAGGAGCAGTTCACGTGGACCAGACTGCCACAAGGGTTCAAGAACTCCCCTACTCTTTTGAGTGGAGCACTAGCATCTGATCTGTCTAAGTTCCCAGGACAGGACTTGGGGTGTGTTCTACTCCAGTATGTAGATGACCACCTACTGGCCAGCTCCACATGAGCTCAGTGCTGGGAGGGAACATGAGCCCTCCTGAGACTGTTAACTGAAACAGGTTACAGAGTGTCCAAGAAAAAAAAAAAAGCACAGATTTGTCAGAAAGAAGTCAAGTATCTAGGCTTCCGAATCACCCAGGGAAACGAAGGCTAGGGACTGAAAGAAAGCAGGCCATATGCACCATCCCAGTCCCTTGCACCCAGTGGCAGATTCAGGAATTCCAGGGAGCAGCACGGTTATGACGAATTTGGATCCCAGGGTATTCAGACCGAGCTAAACCTCTCTATGAAGCTTTAAAAGGAGAAGAGAAGGCACCCATCAACTGGGGTCCCGATCAGGAGAAAGCCTTCATCACCATAAAGGCAAAGCTCACTGAGGCCCCAGCACTAGGTCTACCAGATGTGACATGTGACAGGAGACTTTAATCTTTTTGTTCACGAGAACAGCGGGGTAGCCCTAGGAGTTCTAACCCAGGAGTTTGGACCCTGGCAAAGACCAGTAGTCTATCTCTCCAAACAGATTGACTCAGTTGCCTCCAGATGGCCCCCCTGTCTCAGGGACCTTGCAGCCACGGCATTATTAGTCAAGGAAGCGGATAAGCTTACCTTAGGACAAAACTAAAATGTAAAATACCTCATGCTGTTGTCACCCTGATGGAAGCCAGGGGAAGCACTGGCTGACTCATGCTCCAATGACTCAGTATCAGAAGGAAACCAGCATGCTGATGCCGCAGCCAAGCTGGCTGCTAAAGAACAAGCAGCACCTGCAGGGATCATGTTGGCCCCCGAATTACGTGAACCTCCAAAATACCACTCCTCAAGAAGAGAAATGGACCCAGCATGAAGGGGGCAAGAGAACAAAGGAAGGCTGGAGGATACTCCCAGATTATATATGTCCCAGATCAGTTAGCCCATGAGGTAGTTCTTCAGCAGCATGAACTTACTCATTTAGGGAAGACTGCCCTAAAAGCTTTGTTAGGCAGGTACTCCCTAATTGCCTGTCTACCCTCCTTGTGTGCCTCAGTCTCTCAGTGTTGCCTCCTCTGTGCTCAGAACAATGCTAAACAGGGTCCTGTGGGATCGATAGGAGTCCAGCGCTGTGGGCAAGCTCCTTTTGAGGACTTAGAAGTAGATTTTAGAGAAATAGGGCTTAGCAGAAGGAATAAATACCTGCTACTCTTTGTTTGCACATTTTCAGGTTGGGTCGAGGCATATCCCACTCGCACTGAAAAGGTAAGAGAAGTCACTAAGGCATTGCTGAAGGATATAATTCCATGGTATGAAATGCCTCTGACCATAGGGTCTGATAATGGCCCAGCCTTTGTAGCAGAAATAGTACAAGAGGTAGCTAAGTTTTAGGAATTAAATGGAACCTACAGACAGCCTACAGGCCTCAGAGTTCAGGGAAAGTGGAATGCATGAATCAGACCATAAAGCAGACTATGGCTAAGCTATGCCAAGAGACAAACTTACCCTGCACAGGTATTTTGCCTCTTGTACTCTTGCAGGTATGCTGTGCCCCAAGGGCCAGGGTAGGTTTCTCTCCCTTTGAAATACTATATTCAAAGAATATAGACCCCCTCCCTTAATTCGGCCAAAGGGAGATTTGGGGGAAACTTAGAAATCCAGAAACAACTACAAGGATTTGGAAAAACTGTCTCTGAGGTCCACAGGTGGGTTACTGACCGACTACCCATCTTTCCAGAAACAGCCGTGCATCCTTATAAACCTGGAGACCAGGTTTGGGTAAAGGATTGGAAAAAGGAGCCCCTCAAGCCTACCTGGAAGGGACCCTATCCAGTCATATTAATCACCCCCACAGCTCTTAAGGTTACAGGACTAAACACCTGGATCCACCACTCCCGGGTGAAGGCAGACCACCAGCCGAGTGACATCCAGTCTGAGTGGAAGGTGACCTCTGGCCAGTAACACCCCCTGCAGATCACCCTCAAGAAGACAGCAGACCTGGCCGAGCAACCTGCTCCAAGGAATTCGGATGACACCCTGCTGAATTCTCTCTAAAACTAAGCTTTCTTTCTTATCTCCTCCTAATATAACATGCTCTAGTATTTCTGGATAATCACTGGTTTTATCTAATAATTATTATTTTGTCTTTTGATGAGTGCCAGCAGAATCCAAGATTAATAACAGGAGGAGAACTCATCTGCTCTTGCTGGGACACAGAAGCACCATAAAATTACTGCTTCCCACACAGCAAGGAAACAAAGGGCTTATCAGAAATTGTTGGGATTACACCTTGTCATGCCATCATTTGCTCCTTGCTTAGAAACTTGCTACCTAAATATGCTAGACCAGGTAGTCCAGGAGAAAACCCAATTGAGCCAGATTTTTGTTAGCTATACTTATCAGCCTGCGGCATGTTACGACTCTACTACCAAATGCACGTGGTGGGGGGTGGAACTGTATTGGATAGGAACTTCCATGGCTAATGTGAAGCTAACTAATGTTGCTTCTATTTGTTTCAGCAGTATGCAGGCCCAACATCCAACAGGTCATCTCCCAGATGAACTATGCAACTCTACCCCCAAGGCTGAAAACACCACCTACCCCTGGTGCCCCTTGCAGGAACATTCTATGCATGTGGGACCACTACTTACCTCTGCCTGGCTGAAACCAGAAGAACTCCCTAAAAACCCCTCTGAGAGGAAGAAGCAGGATGCTAACCCCTAGGTCATCATCCCTTTCCAGCAGGAAGTAACTAAGAGTGGTCGTCACCCCTGTTCACCATAACATCCGGTAGTTGTTGCTCCACAAGGCTAAAAGAAGCTTGTGGGTCAAGGGGAGGGGGGAATGAGGAGGAAACTGGTCTTGCAAGGTTTGTCAGGCCATAAAAACAGTGAGTAATGCACTGCCCTGGGGGGAGGGGGGAGGAGGAAAGGACATTATCGCTGGCCCCAGGGCAGATCATCAACACCTGGGGGCCTTCCTGTAAGCCCCTGAAAGGGGGCGGAACCATATCTGCAAGACAATAATTCCAGAAGGTTATAAAAAGCGAAGCCTCTGCCTGTTACTTCACTCTGACTTGAAAATTATTCCCAGAGTCCACTAGTGTTAATAAACGGCATTCCTCCCTTTTTCTAGGAAGCGTGCTTGGTATTTCTTTGCTCTTCTGTAACATTTCCTCTATTCTCCTTTTTAAAATGACAGGAATTTTTAAAAAGTTATTTATTTTTATTTTTCTTCATGTCTTCACATTTCTTTTCCCCAACAAATATTCTAAACCATGGTCCTTCCACACTCATCCAATTCCTCCACCTTATTTTCTCTATTTAAACACTGCATCTACAGTTCTGTCCCTCCCCTTTTTTCTGGGTGTTTTTTGTTTGTTTTGTTGTGTTTTCTCCCCTTAGTCTTTCTTTTCTCTCACTATCATTCTTGTTCTGTTTTCTATTTACTGATTCCCTTTTCTCTGGTGGTCACTTTTATTTGGGGTACAGGTGTCTTATGTACATTCATGTTTTGTTCCTTCTATGTCGTGTCTTGTCATGTTGCATTTTGTCCTGTTTGGTCAACACCTCCACAACAGTTGGCATGATGTGGTAGGGAGTGAGTCACAAAATCCGACATCCTGAGAGGAGACTTTATCCATGAACGGGACAATAGTATTCAAGATCTAACTACAACAGGAGAACCCAAATATCTCCAGCAGGGGGCCTCCGTAGGACACTCAGCCCAGGATACCTGAGAGACTGCACCACTGGGACCCACAAAATGTCTACTACATAAGGCCAATTCAAACAGTCTGGGTATCATAGCAGTATGATCTAATACATAGAAACAGTTACAAAGGAGTAGCAATAATGGGGAGACAAAGAAACAACTCTAAATGAAAGAAAAGGAGGAATCACCAGAAAGTGAACTAAATGAAATGGAGGCCAACAATTTCTCAGAGAAAAAATTCAGAATAATGGTGTAAGGATGCTCAAATGTCTTGATGAGAAGTTCACCAACGTGTGTAAGAATTAAGAGGAAATGAAGAAGGAAACATAAGTGCAATAAAGAAGACAATGGAAGATTTCAACAGTAGACTAGAAGAAGCTGAGGACTGAATCAGCGAGTTAGAAGACAAGGTAATAAGAACAACCAAGCAGAGCAGCAACTGAAAAAACAAATTAAGAAGCTGAAGGAGAGCCTAAGTGAGCTTTGGGACAACTCGAAACAAAACAACATGTGCATAATAGGGGTGCAAGAAGGAGAGGAAACTGAGCAAGGAATAGAAAACCTGTTTGAAGAAATAATGACAGAAAACTTTCCTGATATTGGGAAGGAATAACAAACAAACAAACAAACAAACAATCTATATATATATATATATATATATAAAAGCCTAAGCGACTGTTAGGACCAAACGACTGGAATGACCAGACGATCAGAATGACCTGTCGACCAGACGATCAGAATGACCTGTCGACCAGTTGCTATGACGTGCACTGACCACCAGTGGGCATCCCCCTAGTGGTCAGTGCACTCCCAAAACCAACCTCCCATGGCCCCCCCCCCTGGCTGACCCACCCGAATATCCCCAATCGGAACCTCCCACAGCCCCTCCCCCTGGTGGGCCAACCTTCCGTGGCTCCTCCCACCCCCCCAGACAGCCAGCATTCTGTGGTGCCTTCCCCCAGCCATCCAACCTCCCACAGCCACTCCCCCCAGCCAACCGGCCTCAATCAGGACTGGGCGATATGGCCCTGATCGGCTCCAAACACCATCCAGTCTGAGGGACCCCCACCTATGCACAAATTTGTGCACCACTCCTCTAGTCCTGTAAAAAAAAACCCTAATATGCAAATCAACCGAACAACAGAACAAATGGTGGAATGACCAGTTGCTATGATGCTCACTGTCCCCCGAGAAGGAGGTACAGCAGTGGCAATCGGGGAGCAGGGACGGCCAGCGGGCAGTGCCAGGCCACCAGCCAAGACAGGTACCAGTGGGGGCCCCCCAATCACCCCGACTGCCGGTTACCCCGCAGATGGCCCTGATTGCAGGCCAGGCCTAGTGATCCTACCCTATATATTGGGACCAGTCTCTTAGATTTAAACATTAAAACCTGACAAGGCTACTCTAATACTGAAAAAAACAGGATGATGCAGTGATGACTTGCATGGACTCCGGCTTGCACATTTTGTGGTCAGACCTGATTCTGAAACTTATAACTGTGTGACAAAGCCAATTACTTAACTATTCTCTGCTTCAGTTTTTCCACTCATAAGATGGGGAAAATAATACTACTGCCTTTATAATCAGGGCAAAAAAATGTAGCTGCCCATACAACAGAAAGATGCTTTCAGCTGTATGAAAAAGTATGGTCACTGGTGCATATAGCATCCCAGATTGTAAAAAGGATGTCTGACTGCCAGTTTAGGCCTGACATCCCCCGAGGGGTTCTGGAATGCGAGAGGGCCCAGGCTGGGCTGAGGGAACCTCCTCCCTCTTGTGTACAAATTTTGTGCACTGGGCCTCTAATACAAAAGATTTATCAGACCAAGAGCTGTTTCTTTGAAAAGATAAACAAGATTGATGAACCTCTAGCCAGGCTCACCAAGAAGCAGAGAGAGAGGACTTAAATAAACAATCAGAAATGAAAGAGATGAAGTAACAACCAAACCCACAGAAATACAATGGATTATGACAAAATACTATTAACAACTCTATTCCAACAAAATAGAAAAAGTAGAGAAATGGACTAGATGAAATAAACATATTCCTAGAAAAATACAATCTTCCACAACTCAATCAGGAAGAATCAGAAAACCCAAATAGGCCAATAACTACCAATGAAATTGAAGCAGTAATAATAATAATAATAAAAAACTTTCAGCAAACAAAATGCCGGGTCCAGACAGCTTCACAGGGGAGTTTACCAAACATTCAAAGAAGAACTAAAACATATCCTCCTCAGAATATTCCAAAAAATTCAAGAGGAATGAACAATTACAAGCTCTTTCTATGAAGCCAGCATTACCCTACTCCAAAAACCAGATAAAGACACTACAAAGAAAAAGAATTACGGGCCAATATCCCTGATGAACATAGATTCTAAAATCCTCTACAAATTTTTAACAAATTACATCCAGCAATACATTATATAGATCATACACCATGACCAAGTAGAATTTATTCCGGGGATGCAAGGCTGGTACAACATCCGCAAATCAATAAATGTGAGACATCACATAAACAAATTGAAAGACAAAAACAACATGATCATATCAATTGATGCATAAAAAGCACTTGACAAAATCCAACACCCTTTTTTGATAAAAACTCTCAGCAAAGTGGGAATAGAGAGATCATACCTCAACATAATAAAAGCCTTATATGACAAACCTATAACCAACATCATGCTCAATTGACAAATACTAAAACCATTTCCCAGGAACAAGACAGGGATGCCCACTTTCACCACTCCTGTTCTACATAGTTTTGGAAGTGCTAGCTATAGTGATCAGGCAAGAAGAAGATTAAAAGATATCCAAATTGGAAAAGAAGAAGTAAAACTGTCTTTATTTGCAGATAACATGATATTGTACATAGACAACCCTAAATACTCCATAAGAAACTACCAGATTTAATAAATGATTTTGGCAATGTAGCAGGATACAAAATTAACACCCAGAAATCTGTGGCATTGTTATACACCAATAGTGAACTCAGAGAAAGAGTAACTAATGAACAATCTTATCTACCATTGCAACAAAAAAATTAAGATACCTAGGAATAAACTTAACTAAGGAGATAAATACCTGTATTTGGCAAACTACAGGATGTTGAAAAAAGAGATAGAGAAAGATACAAACAAGTGGGAGAATGTACCATGTTCACGGATCCATAGAATCAACATCATTAAAATGCCCATATTACCCAAAGCAATCTAGAGGTTCAATGCAATCCCCATTAAAATACCAAAGGCACATTTCACAGACCTAGAACAAACTTTACAAAAATTCATATGGAATAAAAAAGATCCCGAATAGCTGCAGCAATCTGAGAAAGAAAATCATAGTTGGAGGGATCACAATACCAGATATAAAGCTGTATTACAAAGCCACTGTTCTCAAACTGCCTGGTACTGGCACAAGAACAGACATATAGACCAATGGAACAAAACAGAGAACCCAGAAATTGACCCTAGCCATTATGCTCATTTAATATTTGACTAAGGAGATAAGAGCATACAATGAATTCAAGACAGTCTCTTCAATAAATGGGAGAGAATTGGACAGATATATGAAAAAAATGACACCAGACCACCAACTTACACCATACACAAAAATAAACTCCAAATGTATAAAACATTTAAATGTAAGTCACAAAACCATAAAAATCCTAGAAAAAGCTATATGTAGCAAAATATCAGACATGTCTCATAGAAATATGTTTATGGATACATCTCCTAGGCAAAACAAACTTAGGAGAAAATAAACAAATAAGACTACATCAAAATAAAAAGATTCTGTACAGAAAAAGAAACCATCAATAAAACAAAAAGAGAGCCCTCTGCATGGGAGAACATATTTGCAAATGTTACGTCCAATAAGGGTTTAATCTCCAAAATTTATAGGGAACTCACTCAACAAAAGAAAGATAACCCATCCAATTAAAGAATAGGCAAAGGAACTAAATAGACACTTTTTGAAAGTAGACATACAGAAGGCAAAGAGACATATGAAAACATGCTCAAAGTCACTAATCATCCGAATGATGAAAATAAAAGCGACAATGAGGTACCACCTTACACGTGTCAGAATGGCTGTCATAAGAAAATCAACAAACTACAAGTGCTGGCAAGAAAGGGAACCCTTGTACACAGTTGGTGGGAATGCAGACTGGTGCAGCCACTGTAGAAAACGGTATGGAGTTTCCTCAAAAAATCAAAATGGAACTCCCATTTGACCCAGTAATTCTACTTCTCAGAATATATCCCAAGGAATCAGAAACAGCAATCAGAAAGGATATATGCACCCCTATGTTCATAGCAGCACAATTTGCAATAGTTAATATTTGGAAACAGCTTAAATTTCCATCAGCAGTTGAGTGGATAAAAAACTGTGGTACATGTACACAATGGAATACTACACAGGTATAAAAAAGAAAGAACTCATCATTTGCAACAGCATGGATGGACTATGCTAAGTGAAATGAGCCAGTTGGAGGATAAGTATCACATGATCTCATTCATTTGTGGAATATAATGAACAACATAAATCGATGAATAAAAATAGATCCAGAGACAGAGAAGCATCGAATAGACAATTAAACTTCAGAGGGAAGGCCGGGAGGGTGGGAGGGGGTGGTAAGAGATCAACCAAAGGACTTGTATGCATGCATATAAGCATAACCAATGGATACAGACAATTTGGGCATGAGGGCCTGTGCTGGGGGGTGGGGGCTGGCTGGGAGAGTTCAATGGGGGGAAAAGGTAACATATGTAATACTTTCAACAATAAAGAATTTAAAAAAAGAGTGAGGGACATGTTAATTATTTTCATTGTAAGAAATTCTCTGGTGCATACACTAGCAAAACTTAATTAATTCCATGTTTTCAATATGTTAATTTTATTATATGTCAACTAAAATTCAATAAATATGTTAAATTTATATATACAAATATGAAAGATTTTTTAAAGTGTAAGTTGAATGAAAAATACAAAACTCAAAAAATACCCAACTGTAACATGACCTTTTCTTGCACATTTAGCTTTGGTCCACCAGAGGGCGGCAGAGCTAGTCCAAAGCTGGGAGCATCCCCAGGTGGCTGGTGACCTGACCTGAGCAGCACCCACAGCCCAGCAGGGTCCAACCTCAATAGCATCACTCAGTCCTTCTCGCTCTCCACTGCCCACACTGTACTCCCTCAGCTCCTACATCCAGCCAGGCATCTGCTCACAAAAGGCCAGTGCTCTGCAGGCAGCTCTTCCCTGACAGCCCCTGTCCTTCAAGGCACACAGGGCCACTCATGCTTCACATCTCAGCCAGAAGATCACTTAATCACTTCTCTCTGGGATCCCTAGACCAGCTGAGACTCAAGTACTTGCTCTGGATGAACCAGAACTTTCCACTCATGGCCCTTCTCTAGATTATAATTGTATTCTTAGTGCTATGATTTATCTGAGAGCCTTTATCTCCTTACAAGGTAAACTCCATGAGTTCAGGGGCCATGTAGGTTCTGTTTTCTGTGGAGTTCACAGATGCTCAGTAAACACCCAATAAATGGATGAGGGAAACCACACAATGAAAGCCTGTCACCCTGTGTGACACTTGCAGTCAGATCATGTTTCTGATCCACACGAAGGCCTTGCTGTCAGTCTGAGAGTAGGTCACAGCCCCTTTGGGCACGGGGATGTCCCAGGTTCAGGTCTTTACCAAACTTACAGTCAGAAAAGGGGGACAGGAAACTCCTAACAGTGAGGGGTCAGACGACTCTGATTTCATTGCCATGAAATAACAGCCCTCCCCACCCCTTCTTTCTTCAGGGCCTGGAAAGCAGCCTGTGCTCTTTCTCTTATCACAGATTCCTGACCTAGGTGACATTCTGGATTCTCCATTCCAGGTAGAATCCCTTCAAGGGATTTAGGAAATGACTCCCCATCCCCAAGGTCCCTTGTCTGAATCCAGCTGCCTGTGGCACCTAAAGACATCACAACAGCCCACTGTGTCCTTGGGAGCAAGAGGAAAGTCCTCAGCTGGATGGGAAAGGAAAACCCTGGATCTGGGGTAGCTTCCATCTCAGAGGTGCTGAACGTCATACAGGGGCCTCCCTTCCCCTAACAGAGGAACCCACAGAGTCCCCAGGTTGACACTCCATGTGGAGCTGGTCCAGAAGCTGGGCTCTGTAGGGAGGACTAGAGCAGATAACAAATAGGGACACAGGGCATTTTGCTGGTCAACCATCCAGGCAAACACCCTCTACCAAGAGCCCTCACCAGGGCCTGGCTTTGAAAACCTGGAATAGCACATCCTCCTGAAACAGCACATCAACCAGAGGGGACAGTTCTCTGGACACTGGACTCATAATACCCTGGAAAAAGCCAGTCCTCTCACTGGGATGCAGTCAGGAGGCATGAGACACACAGGGACCAATCCCCGGATGGCTGGCTCTTAGTCTAGAGGTCAGAGCTCACCTCTGTCCAGGGCTCACAGTGAGCTCCCACTTTCTGGAACCTGGTCAGCATTCCTAGTGCAGTACCTGACATTGCCTGCAGGTCTCCTTTTGCCTTCCAGGGGGCGATATTGAGAAGCAAATACAAAAACAGGAAATCCACACTTGAACTGGGCTTTGCCTAAGGACGTGCAGAAGGAGACCTATTTCCATTCCCTGACTAAAAGATTTTTCTGGGCCCCTCTGTCATGCCTGCGCTGTCCAACCTGCTCTTTCCAGAAACTGTGATTGAAAAGGGGGCTGTGCAAGGAACCTGATAATCCCAGGGACCCCATGGCAGGCCTGACAAGCTCAGTGAGCACAGTGCGGCATGATCACAAATGCCTCACTGGGCAGGTGATGGCAGGTAGTCTGATCCCAGGCCCACAGCTTCCTTAGCAAATGTCAGACTTTACCTCACGTGAGCCCTTTCCCTGTTCTTATGCATCATGGATAACATACCTTTGACATCACATACCTCCAGCAAATTTTCTTGCTAGACCCATTGAAGGCAGAGCTTGTGGATCCAGAATACAAGACCACAGAGCGCTCATGTTGCCTGGTTCCCTGCATAGCCTCTGTACCTGCTGGAAATGTTAACTGTCCTGACCCTCCAAAGTAAAAATAATATGTGTTTCTCCATTTTGCTTTTTATTTATTTCTAGAGATTTCACTGCTATGCTTTTCCTCACTTTCCAATGGATTTCATGCAACTTTTTTCATCTTCTCCTTTGATTATAATGTTTAAAATAAGCTACAAAACTGCTGTTCTTCTCAGGATTTGAGATCTTGCTTGCAGGCATATGACAACAATTCAGCTGAAATACTCATAACAATCCTCCACAGGTTTGGACATTTCTGACCTTGACAGGGACAAGGGGCAGCTGCTTTTTCAGGAATCTCTATGGTGCTCCCCGTCTCATAACTGGAACCACACATGGTTAAGGCAAGGTGACCTCAAAAAAGTTTCCCAGGCAGAGGACAGAGGCTGCCAGAACAGTCAGGGAGGACATGGAGAGGGTCAACCAACAAAGAGAGGGAGGTTCTCCTTGAAAACATTCCCCAAGGACGAGGGATCCCACAGCCACCTGAGCTCCCACCACAGTCCTTGCTTCACACCTTACCCTTCACACCTCACAAATGCAGGTCCTTCTGCTCCCCGTGGTGATGGGGTCTTTGTCTCTGGAAACAACGGCCAGGCTAGTGACAACCTGAGACAGAGGGAGGGTCCCCTCTGCAGTCATGACCCAGTTTGATGCCTTCTCTCTGCCAGTTACCTTTGTGGCCTTCCTGCTGGGAGGAAATCCCAACATCCTATGGGATTTGAAAACACAGAAAAGACCCAGTGCCCATCTGTGTTTCTGTGTCACCACTAGAAATAATCCCCAGTTTGTGGCCTGTTGGGCTCTCTGTGTGGTGGTGATGGACCAAAGACCAAGATGTAGCAAGGGCAAATGCTGGAGTGAGAGGGTCATGTGCCTCCATCAGCCTTGCTGTTGCAAGCAGGCTCCACAAAGCCAGTATATGCGACCTCTCCTGAGAGCTTGTTAGATGCAGAGTCTCTGGTCCACCGCACACCTGCCGAGTCAGAATCTGCATTTTAACAAGATGTGGAGACCCTCCCATCATAGGGTCACATCCTGGCATCCATGTAGCTGGGCAGCTGCTGAAGCAGCCTTTCAAAAATATCAACTGTGCATCCCAATCTTTACAAAGTTTCACAGGAGATCAAATGCAGAGCCGGGGCATGCCTGTGACAATTTTTCTGAGGTGGCCCTGGGCTGGGCTGCATATCTGGGGCTTTGGCCAGACGGGTAAGGCTGTGCTGTCTGATAGATAGGAAGGTACTGACATCAGGCCAGGCCTTGAGATATGGTCTCATGGCCCCTTCCCAGCACACAGGCCTTCTTTCTCAGAAGGCCCAGAACTCTCATTCCAAACTTGGGAGACAAAGGACTAGAAAAAGTATAAATAAAGAGAGTTTCCTCCATATTGGGGGGCCCAGAATTCGAAAGACACATTTTTCTCTGGGCCTCCACAGAATTTAATAATAAAATATAACTCTTGCAGTCAGCGCTGCAGTTCAGCCTTTGCTTCAGTAGGGTGCTGTAACTATAGTCAGCTGGCCAGCTTAATAAAGGCTCTTAAATTTAAATTCTGAGTCGGTGGTCTATCTCGCTGAGTGAACCCAAAGCATTCAGAGGCCCCAGCGAGATCCCCTTCAGGGGTGAGAGGGACCCCTTATTTAGGGCAAGAGGCTCTCCCCCAGCAGAGGTGTGAGGGACCCCCTATTTAATGCAGGAGGCTCTCTTCCATTTATCGCAGGGCACGCAGTGAGATATCCCACATCCCTGGGGGGAACGACTACCAAGGAGGCCTCCAGTCTCTGTCCCGGGTCCCAGGGAGCCGGAGGAGGCTCCACCCAAAACTTTCAATTCAGAAACTGAGCCACCTGGACTCTCGAGAGAGGTAAGGGAGACCGGTCGTTAATCTGGAATTGGGAAGTCCCACGGAAGGACCTATATGGAGGGTTGGACTCAGCGGTACTCCTGGTCCTGACCTGCGGCCACAATGGTAGCCAGGGTCCCTGGTTTGTGCGGCTTTAGGCTGCACCGGGTTTGTCTGACTAGTGTTTGTTGTCTGGTGTTTGTTGTCTTTGTTCTCTGTTGTCTTTGTCTTTGTCAAAATGGGTCAGGGTCAGTCATCTTCATCGACCCCCTATCAATCAGGCCCAATCCAAGTGAGTGGAAGGGGAGCTTGATCACCTCCCTGGAAGCCATGGAGCTCCCTTAGGCAATTAGTCAGGAATTGGTTGGATTGCTTAAACTCTAAGTAAACATTTGGTAGAAGTCAAAAACTTGGACTGTCTGGTGTATGAATGTAAGTGTAAGAGTCTATATGAAGCGAAAGCTACTTTGTGCTGTCTGGATGTACACATAAGAGTATTTGTTATCTCTTTCTGTTGTTTGTTTAAAGATAGGGCAAACTGTGCTTTAAGGGGAAGAATGTAGAGAACTTTTAAATGCTTTTCCCTAATGTATAATTTTGCTTTGTTAGGTTAAAATTTTAGAAGTCTAGGGTTAATTTAAAGGTATAAGGTTGCAACCCAAAGAAGTTTAAACAAAGGCTTATTAGGTTAAGATTAGTACATTTTCTTATAGCTTGTATAGGGTGATGGAGAGGGACTGCTGTATTTTTATCATGTGGTCCCAAGACCTACGACTTGCCTGCCCTTCCTGATAGATTTACAGTAGGTCTCTGTTGGGGACAGCATCCGCTCTAACTGTGAGAGGAAGAGAGCTGAAAACTATTTCAGAGTGGGTGTGAGATGGGGTAGTAGTGGTAGGATTCACTAGATAGGGTGGTAGGCTCTCAGCCTGCTGAGATGGAGGAGCCCTAGGCTGGGGGACAGGGGGATAGTCAGAGAGGTCAAAAGTGGTAAAGGAGGAGAATAATTTGAGCCTCTAGGGCTTAGAGTAGAGAAGGAAAAATCTAGGAGAGAGAGCAGCTAAGGAAATGTTTAATTCAGAAAAGAGGAGGGCCATCAGCAGGGAAAGCAGACCAGAAGTTTTGTTGATTTTTACTTATCTGAACTGTGCTGGACTCAAGGCCGAAAGCTGCTACTGAGCACAGTAAGTTTTTCTCTGCCCCGTTTTGTTCTATTTAACCTTTCCAATACTAAATTAGACTAATACAATATGAAATACTGGCTATTTACTTTATAGTAATCATTAAAGGACTGAGGTTTCTAAGAATAAGGAATTACTGAGTAGAAGGTCTGAGGCATAGTTATGCATTTTTAAAGGACATAGAAAGAAGGTTTAAAGGCTAATTTAAAAGTATAAAATTTAGAAAGGTTGTGTATGTGATAAGAAGGAGAAAAGAAATATTGAAAGGAAAGTAACCAAATGTTACAGGCCAGTAAGCCAGAGAGAGTAAATAGTTATGCCAAAGTACTTAGAGGGGACTGATAAAAGAAACACAACAATTACTTTTTTTTTATAACCCTGGAGAGTCCTTAAAAAGGACTGACAAGGAAAATCAGAAGATCTTAAGGCAGGTCAGTGGCTTTTTCTCCTTATATAATTCCTCCGAAATTTGGCAATGCTAAATAAATCATGGCAATACATTTCTTTGCATAAATTCAATAAAACCGGTTTCCAATAGTGGTTTTATTAATTAGAAACTTTGACTGGAGTATCATATTTTAAAGAGCCCTGTCTGAGCTCTGAAGACTTGAAGCCAATAAGAGTGCCATGGAGAAAGACTGGTATCCTGCTTGGGAGCCCTGAAAATAGCTGGCGCTGGCGTCAGGCCCATGCCCTACCATCACTGGCAGTTGGTCAGAGTAGAAGGGGAGCATGGAACCCCCATGCACTCTGGGCCACGATGAGTAGGAGGGCTGCTGAGAAGGGCCTTGAAACAAGGACAATGGGCAGCAGATACTGCAGGCAGGCCTGATGGCAGCTGGATGGCTTGGCTTCCTGGCCTTATGGGACACATTAAGATTCAATCATAGGATTCCAGCAAAGGTAGTCGGTTACCATCCTTGTTATTTTTATGCAAACAATCAGGCCAAATTGAATACAGTAAATAAATTAGTATTTTAATAAACAGAGGGGTAATATTAAGGAGAAAAACTCTATTTCCATAGAGGTTATTAAAACTGAAATGTTTTCTTTCCCTCCCACCAGACCATTTGTTATAGTTTGTCTCCGCCAGGTCACAAGCCCACCTCCTTCTGTGCCCAGGCCTCATCGTCCCTCTGACAGACAGCAAGGATCCCTTGGCGTTGAGAGAAACTTCTGACCCTCCTCAGCTCAAAGCAGTTACAGAAGAAATCCAACGCCCATTTTCCCTGAAAGAATTCAGAGCCAGGATCCTTGAGGTAATATAGTAGGCAGTTAGACAGACATGAGCAGAGCAAGGATGATGGGCCAACTGGCACAGACTCCCCAGAAGCAAGAGGGAACTAGGCTGCAGACGAAGCAGCCCGAAAGGCTGTCCCAAAACCAGTGGGGCCTTTACAGATTCTAGTGACTCTTCCAGACCCTGAACTACTCATCTCACCAGTTTACTCAAGTTCTTTCAGGCTTTACAGTCTACCCAGAAAGCAGACCAGAAGCACGTCCGAGATAATTTGCCTGTATCCGGTTCATCCCTACCAACCTGGTGACTCTTTTTGGGTAAAGAAATTTTCCACCCAAGGACTGACTCCTGCCTGGAAAGGACCACCCCCATGGCAACCAAGGTCAACAGGATCCTGACATGGCTTCATCACACCTGGCTTAAGACAGCCCAGGCAAAATAAAAAGTCCAGGACTCAGTGGGCCCTCATTCCAGGCCCTTATCTTATAAACAGTCCCACTGACTTCATTTGGCAAAGAATTAATTCTATAGTCCTCAACGGTCAATATAACTCCCTCCCCAACAATAACCCAGAAGAGTCAATGATTCGACTCATGTACATAAAACCAGTGGGGAATGTGCTGGGCTGCATATGTGGCGCTTTGGCCTGACGGGTCATGCTGTGCTGTCTGTTCCTAAAACACATACAAAGGAAGGTACTGACATCAGGCCAGGCCTTGAGATATGGTCTCATGGCCCCTTTCCAGCACACAGGCCTTCTTTCTCAGAAGGCCCAAAACTCTCATTCCAAACTTGGGAGACAAAGGACTAGAAAAAGTATAAATAAAAAGAGTTTCCTCCATATTGGGGACCCAGAATTTGAATGACACATTTTTCTCTGGGCTTCCACATAATTTAATAATAAAATGTAACACTTGCAGTTAGCGTTGCAGTTTGGCCTCTGCTCCAGCAGGGTGCTGTAACTGTAGTCGCTGGCCATGGAATTTGGCACTGCAGTTCAGCCTTTGCTTAGGCAGGGTGCTGTAGCTGTAGTCAGCTGGCCAGCTTAATAAAGGCTCTTAAATTTAAATTCTGAGTTGGTGGTCTATCTCGCTGAGTAAACCCATAACAGCCCCAGACCTCTTGCGCTGAAGAGAAAAGTCAAATGTGCACTGACAGAGAGCTGTGGAAAATGACAAGGAACTGAATGCCCCAGGCAAGTGCTTTACTGGGCACGTGTCTGTGCATGTTTAAGTTTGTGTGTGTATGGGTGTGTGTTCTCAGAGGCTTCAGGGGTTTCCAAGGAACAAAAATACAGAGTAAAGGTAAACTCAAAAGGGCAACAGTGTTGGAAAAAATGAGGGGAATGTCCTTGGCACTGACCCAGCCCTGGCCCACATTACCGGGGAGGTTATCTTGTCCCAGCAGGAGGCTCAGCACACAGGGAGGAGGGAGAGCACATCCCACCAGTCTGGACAGAGGTGTCTGGGAGCCTTACTGGACCTAACACTCTTCTCTCAGAGAAAGGGACGGAGCAGGCAGCAGTCCCCATGGAGTTCCCTGCAGCTTCTGCCCTAAAAGGACGTGTCCCCAGGCTGGGGCTCCTGCTGGCCGGTAAGGAGGGGACAATCCCAGGGAATGAAAGGGAGGTTGGGAGTCGGAGACTGGCCAAGATCTCCTGGGGAGGACAGCGCTCTGTGAGGGAAAGAAGTGCTTCCCTTTGGACCTGAGTAAAAGGACAGGTGTGCAGAGTAGGATGAGAGAGGGAGCTCAACAACAATAATATCTGATCATGTGGAAGTGGTGAGAGGTAGGAAAACCTCAATCATGGTTCATTTGCTATGTTATTGATCACTGAGTATTAAATTTTGACAATTGACCACAGTCATGACAATTTATTTCAGGTGATACCAGAATCATTTTACCAGGGTGCTAAACATTGTCCCCACCACCAGCTACAAATATGGGAAAATACAACATGGGACGTGGACAAGCCCTGGGACAGTCATTCATTCACCAACAGGTGTTTGTAGCCTATTGCAGGCACTGGGCGCACAAGATCACAAAATCCCCTGCCCACATGCAGCTCACATTATATGGGGAGAAAGGAAACAAGAAGAGATCTACTTGTGACATCAGGTACCCACTAGTGCCTTGAAGGGCACAGAGCGGGGACAGGTCAGAGAGTGAAGATAGAGGGTCTTTAGAGGACGTGGTCAGGGAAGGTCCTCCAAGAAGGCCACCAAATGTCAACAGAGATCTGAGGGAAGTAATTAGGACAGCCACAGAGACAGTTGGGAAATAGAATTGAAAACAAGAAGCATAGGTTCTGAGGTGCTGAAGCCATGGTGGCCATGTTGCTGACCTTGACCAAGGAGATGCACACATGAACTCACATGAAGACTAAGGCTGAGAGATGAAGAGAAATGCCTCATCGCTACATCCCAATACGTAGATCAAAATACTGATCAATTTCTCTCTTCCCTTCTAGTCTTCCTCTTAACCTTGTGGATCACGCCCACCACTGCTCGATTTGCTATTGCCTCGACCTTTGCTTTTGAAGGGCATGATGTGATTCTACATCTCCGCAATACACCTCCTGATGTTACAGGGTTTATTTGGTACAGGGGAGAAGAGATGAACTACCATAATTTCATTGGGTCTCGTCCATGGTATTCCAGTGAATATCTAACAGGTCCCAAATACAGTGGTCGAGAGGAAATAAACCTTGATGGAACCCTGATCATAAAAAACGTCACTGCGAGGGACGAAGATACGTATGTCGTAGTAGCCGTCCTTGCAAATTCACAAAGAGTAAGAGGATCTGGATGGCTCAGTATATACCGTGAGTGATTGCTCTCTGACCTCTAGGTGTTGGGTGGGGTGAATTCTACTTCACACACAGGACTGCCAGCCCTGGACTCTCCTCTATCCCCCTCTGCATCATGTCCCAAGCTGGGTTTGGGAATTTAGTGCAGGACACACACAGTGGAGACAAACATCCTAAGGTCAGAGTTTCCTTCCCAGATTCCAGCCCCACAGACATTAACCACATAGAGAATGAGCAATTTGATGGGAGTGAGTGAGAAGAGGGAGACCAGTCTCGGTCCAGGTCCCTGGGCCACTTTCCCTGATCATGTCCCTGAAAAAGAACCTGCAGGACTCTGTAAAGTCCTGGCCTGAGGGGCTTCCTGAGTTCCTCACAGTGGAGCTTAGCTTGGGCAGCCCCTCTCAGGCCCCTGTAACAATGTCCTAACTGCAAATGTCCTGGGGAGCCTGTGTCAGGTTGGGTTTTGCCTCCGGTGAAGGCCTGAGTGAGAACAACAGTTTCCCGTGTGCCAGAGTCACAAGGCTCTTGAGCTAGTCATCAGTTGGGGCTAAACCCTCCTTCACCTGACACTGTATGTGGAGAGCAAAATTGGACTAGCTCCCCAGATTATTATCTGACTGTTCTGGGGGACTTAGGAGAGTCTAGAGAAAGATCAGTGTCCCAAGGGAGGAACTGGAGAAAACATGCTCCTGGCAGCAGCTCATCCACAAGAGATCAGCCCAGGGGATTCTCTAGTGAAGTCCATCAATAACAAATGCCTCTTATTTGAGCAAATTTCCTTCCAAATATTTATGTCAGATACTGTGAATATTTTATGATTAGTACATGGTCCACCTATCAGTCAAATATTCATTTTTCTTCACTGAGGGGAAAGTGAGGCATAGGGAGATACAGTCCCTAACAGAGTCACACAGACTCTGAGAAGTTGATCTGAGTCACCTGAGGTCTGTGCAGCCACAGCCCTATCTTTACCTCCACCCTGAGGGCATTATTAGGTGTCTATGGATCCCTAGACTAAACATTGGTTTAGATCCTTCCTTCTTAGGGGTCAGCAGCTCAGAGGGATACGTTTGGTTGGGGAGTGATGACAAATTTAGAATAAATTAATTTTTACTGTGGAACCAAATTACCCTCAGAGCAATCAGAGTCAGGGTTGAGATCTTTGAGGAAGGAGCATAGCCCCGGGTCTCAAGCTCACACTCAATCATTCTCACCCTCTATTTCTTCACAGGGCCACTGAGTGTGCCCACACTCCTAGCCAGCAACACCACAGTCACAGAGAATGAAGATGCCGTGGTCATGACCTGCCACACAGATGCGAGCTCCACCAACTGGTTATTCCTGAGTCTGTGGCTCAGGAAGAGGATGAAGCTTTCCCAGGACCACAGAACCCTCACCATAGACCCTGTCAGGAGAGAGGATGCTGGGAACTACCAGTGTAAAGTCTCCCACCCCTTCTTCTCCGCTACAAGTGCGCCTGTAAAGTTAGATGTCAAGTACTAGTGATCCTCCTCCCCTTCCCTATGTTCTTAAACTAAAAAAAAATAAAAAAAATGCACCTATTAGATTTCTTGTGGTCGTGGAAATTGCTTAGAAGACTTGCTTTGAATCAATAAATACTAAAAAATTTGAGCTGGCATTGTCATTATTGTTAACGTAATGTAACATTCCACATTGGACCCCATCTCTGATTGGTTCCATTTGCACCATCTCCACAATGGAGGGGACACCATGTGCTTCACAGGAGGGGCAGTTATTGTGTAAAGACCTGCAGGAGTAATACATAAGCTGACAGGAACATGAGCTCTCTCACATTTCCAGGGAGACCTGTGGAGGGTGCCTGGACACTGATTATGATGGGAATAGACAAGAGAACACCTATGTGAGATGCAACAGTGACTTTGCCTCCCTGTTTGACTTCTCCCAAAAAATTACTTATGCCTTCTGGAGTATTCTTATGCTTATGGCAACAGACTTATTTGCATAAGTTCAGTAGCACTCTGTCCTTCTTACGTTGGTAATTTAAGAGATGCTTAGCAAATGTCCTAGTTCAAACTGATGCCCACAGAATTATAAACAACCTCACCTTTTATGGAGCTATTTTTGACCTGTTGAAGACTCATAATCTGTTTGAGAGGAGGGCATCACCCAAAGCTAGAGAGACTGCAGGTGAAGTGTGAGGGTGAGGCCGCCTAATCTCAAGAGGCTGTTAAATCTCCCATTTCAGGTTGCATAGAAAAACCTGCATCAGAGCAAAGTAGAAGGTGAATGTCATTCCTCTGCACTTAGGTCACTAATCAGGCCAAATTGAATGACACCAGGCATATATATGATAGGATCACAATACTTGTCTTCCTTGGAGGTGAGGTTTGATCAAAGGGAATGTGACTGTAGAGAGAAATGTAGTGTCTCATTCTGAAAGATCAGATGCCATCTCTGTTCAGTCTCTCAACTATTTGGCATCTATTTATAAATGGCTGGGAACTTGCACTTCTTTAGAAATTGCAGGAACTGATGGCAATGCAAACTGGGACTTGGCTGAAAGGATTTAGTTGTGTTTGCCTACACTGTGCAGAACGCAGCTGTGTTATGAACAAGAGGCCTCATTATTCCCTCAGGATCTTTAATTTTTCTTCCTGACTAGGATTCTTATCTCTAATTTTTTAGAGTATTTCCTTTAGAAATAAATATAACTGCAATTTGTAATTGCAGATCCTTTCTCTGTCCTTTTGAAATATACCTAAGTCTCCTTAAAAGCTTCTTGCCTCCCAGCTGTAATGGCTTAGTGGTTGAGCATCAACCCAAGAACCAGGAGGTCATGGTTCAATTCCCAGTCAGGACACATGCCGGCTTTCAGGGTTGATTCCCAGTTATGGTGTGCAGGAAGCAGACAATCAATGATTCTCTTTCCTCATTGATGTTTCTATGTCTCTCTCATTCTTTCTTCCTCTCTCTGAAATCAATAGAAGTGTATTTTTAATAAACATAACTTCTTGTCAGTAATATGATTCATAGAATATCTGCATAGAAGGTTTGGGTCCATTCTGTTAAAATGTAATTCGCCTGTTTTCTTTTTCTCTGTCTCTGAGGAAGTGTAGAAGCTTAACTTGGTTGGGGACATTTAAAACCAAGATGTAAAAAATCCTGCTTACCCTCACCAGCGAGACCAAGTTGGTTGGCACTTTCTCCCAAACACCTAAAGTTTGCATGTTCAGTCCTTGGTCAAGGCATTTAGAGGAGGCAACTGATATTTTCTCTCTCACAAACATCTCTCTCTCTCTCTCTCTCTCTCTCTCTCTCTCTCTCTCTCTCAACTAGGTTTAAATATAATAAGAAAGAAAACCATCCTGTCATGATTTAATGAGTTTTATTTATCTCTTGTGTCAATCCAATTAGCAAACACTGATGCCTATGATTCCTTCTGTTTTTAAAATCTCTCCAGCCTTTTATTTCAGGTGTTTTGAGGACAGTCTCACTGCCCTGCTGCATGGTCTTGAATAAGGACTTTCTTACCTCCCGAAATTTGTATGGCTCAAGTTTTACTTTGACATCATCTTCCTGTAATTATCTGAACCTGTCATCTTACAGTGTCCATCCTTACCATAATTTCATATTTTCCCATTTCTTTCCTTATGTGGCTACAATCCTCCAAAAAAATGTTTCCCACTTTTCTTCCTCTCCTCTGATGTGGTGTTTACAGCAATAGATGGCCTGACTTTCCAGATCTTTCCCAGGTTGCCTCTGAGTGGCCCTTGCACCAGATCTGAGAAGATGCGACCTAACCACCAAAAGTGTTCTCATTCTATATTCATTTTCACTGCACCTTTGAAGAACAATATCACAGAGAATTAAACAAATATTCAGTGATAAAAGAACAACTCCAGTAAACATGCACGTCCCTGTGAGGTCAGCCACCCGCAGGCCTACACTGGACGACCCTGTTTCCAGCCCTCCATGACCCAGAGCTCAGGCCAGACATCAGGGTCTGCATTCGTTGTCTCTATTTGTTGTTGCTTTGCAAACTCGATGTGTCTGGTATAGAAATTCAAAAAGCAGAACCTGGGAAATGGAAATAAATCTCTCCTCTGGTTTTGTTTTGTTTCCTGCTAATTGTGGCCTCTGGGGTATATGGTGGATTGTTTTTGGACTTGGTCAAAGTTGGATAGTGGGTAAGCAGAAGCGAACATAAGAAGGGGTCGTGGAGGGATGGGGTTTGTTCAGAGTCAGAATGGGAAATTGTAAAGCTTGGGAGGTTGGGGGTGTGAGGCATTTTATGAGTTCAATGGCACCTAGGGCTTTAATGTAGGAATGCTCTCTATGTGTGGGTTTAGGTTGGGCTGAGGAACATGAGGGGAACTGACCTACCTGTTGAGAAAGCAGCCACTGGAGCTGGTGCATTGGTACTGGGGTGCCATTCCCTCAGAGCTAGATGGATGTGACTGGTGAGAAATGCGGTTCAGAGGAAGAATAAGGTGTTAAAGGCTTAGATTAGGGCCCTGAAATTGGGACAAGTGGGGCACCAGATGTACAGGCTGGCAGGGTAGATGGTACAGAAAACAGGGAAATGAAAGACAAGGAGACAGAATTCAGATTGGGGGTGTCCAGGGATAGGGGCTGTAGAGTTGGGAGCAACCTTTCTTTGGGTGCAGAGTTTTATTTGTGGTGATGAAAATGTTTCAGTACTAGGTAACATAGTGACTGAACAACATTTTGTCTATAGTGTCAGTGAAATGTTCACTTTAAAAGGATTAATATCTGGTTATAAGAATTCCACCTCATAAAAATCATTATGCTTACTGAAAGAAGCCATTCCAAAAGAAGAGCATATGATGTAATTCCATGTATATAGCTTTTTAGAAAATGCAAAATAATCTATCAAGAAAGTCAGGATGAGTGATTGCCTGTTGACTGTGGGGTGGGGTGCAGAGAGTGGGAGTACAAAAGCACATGAGAAAATTTTGGGTGACAGGGAGTTTGTATTTGCATATATGTGGTTTATCGCTTGTCACTTATACCACAGTCAAGCTGTAATCAAGGCTTGATGTTATGAATTGCTTTTGTAGTTCGGGAGGGAAGAACCCTTTTATTCTGTTATTGTTGTTACCAGGAGGGCAAACCCTGGATGTGCAATAATGACAACAGCTGGCCTTTTATTTTATTTTTTAGTAGACACTGTGTGTACTGGGCACTTCAGGTCTATTAGCTCATTTAATCACCCAAATGAGTCAGTTTAACTGGTTTACTTCCCTCAACTTTCCCACCTCCTGGCCTTTGCATCTCCTGTGCCCTCGGACTGGACCTCTTACTCCTGCCCCCGTCAGCTCTAGCTTAGCTTGGGCTCTTGCTCAATTAGATGCCTCTCTTCAGGAAAGTCTCCCTGGTCCCTCAGTCTAGGTCAGAATCCCAGTTATGTGAGGTCATGATACCCCATATTTAACCCTTCCAATCATGATCACATGTGTAACTTCTTTACTCATTTATCAAAGAAGACCAAACTACTGCTCACCATATGCTGACACTGCTCTAAGTACTGGGGGTGCAGGTATGAGACAGAACAGACAAAACCCCAGTCCTCATGGACATGGCATGCTAGTGGGGCAGTCCCCCAGTAACCCACACAGCAACAACAGTAATAATGTGATAGTACGTTAGAATGAAATAAGGGATGTGTGGTGTGTTTTTGATTCTTTCCATTTAAAAATGTTGGAGCAGACCAAGGGATCAGGTAGGAACCCAGGAACACTGGTTTTCAAGCAGAGCGAATAAGTGGACTCAGAATAGCCCTGCTCCTCCTCTCAGAAAGGTCAGATTTCACCTAGATAAAGGTGCGGTTTGTAATTCAGGTTTGAGAGAGGAACCTGCGAGAAAATCTGCACCCCACCAAGTCTGAGGCCTTTGAGGCCAGCGTGATCCACGAGTTTGGAAAGGAACCAACAGGGCTGCTGGCAGAAGGGAACTGTAAAAATCAGCCCATAGCTGAACTGGGTGGAAAAAGGCAGTCTCATATTTTCCCAGTGTGCCTGCTGCTTAGTGCCAGGGGAGAGGGGACTTGCGGAAGAGACTTTGGGAGAATTTCACACAGAGCTGGATGGTGGAGGGTTGCGAGCTCATGTACCTACTCTGGCTCTTTTTTTTTCTTTCTTTTCTCCTTAAATCTTTGCTTTTGATTATTAAACCCAATACATAGGATCATCCAATTGGGGTTATTCACAGAGACTGCACGGGAAAGTTGTTTTTGTGGAACCTGGGAATCAGAGCAGGAGTAACAATCAAGGAACCAGCTCTGGGGCAGTCGACGATCCCAAACCAGTATTAAGTGTGATAGAGAAAATAAAACCTAAATACTGGCTAGAGAGGACTTATAGCTTCAAACATCAATCCAGAAACACTGGCACCCAGGGGCTGAACCACAAACTGACTCTTCTGTAAACACAAATAAAGGCAGTCTGGGAAACAAAGAAATACTGCCTGCTTTAAAATCAGGACTGTGGTTTACAACACGGAGGAACAGAGTATCGCAGGGTACTTCAACACTCTCCTGAATACCTGACAGGACTGAGGCGTGCCAAACAGAAGAGTATAGGAAGTGAAGGACCTTCACTACAGCACATTTTTATTTTTTCACCTTTTACTTAAGAAACTAAATTTTTTTTGTCACCTGATTTTACCTTTTTTTAATTACTACATTTTTATTTTTAACCAGTATTATTACTACTACCATTTTACCTTTTTTTTTAAGTGTCATTTTATTTTCTTTTTATTTTATTTTGGGATTAGTGTTCTACATTCTATTTTCATCTTTTCTTTAGCATCATTTTACTTTATCTCAAGTTTACCATTATGCCAAAACTCTCTTCCTCACCCCCCCCTTTTAAAAAAGTATATTTTATTGATGTTTTTCAGAGAGGAAGGGAGAGGGATAGAGAGCTAGAAACATTGATGAGAGAGAAACATCGATCAGCTGCCTCCTGCACACATCGTACTGGGGATGTACCCACAACCAAGGTACATGCGCTTGACTGGAATCCAACCTGGGACCCTTCAGTCTACAGGCTGAGCTCTATCCACTGAGCCAAACCTGTTAGGGCACTTTTCCGCTTTTGTTGTCCTGTTTCTCTTACCCTATTCTGCTTTAGATTTTTCCTATTCCTTCTTTTTACCCCCTGTTAAAATTTCTCCCTACTTATATATCTAATTTCCAATCCCCTGCTCAACATCCATATATACCTCTCTCTTCTCTTTCTTCACTATCCACATTTTTGTTCTCTCTGTCGTTTTGTTGTTTGCTTGATTGTTGATTGTATTGGGATTTTTTCTGCTTGTTTGTGAGATTGTTTCGCTTTTTCTTTTTCTCTTTTTGTTGTTTTATTCGGTTATATTTTGCTTCTGTTTTACCTCGCCTAGCTTGATATTAGTTGTTTTTTGTATTTTGCATTCATGTCTAGGTTCCTGTTGCTAGAATTTGTTGGGATTTGAGGCTGTTCTATTGGAGTTTTCTCCCCAATTAAATAGTTTCTTCCTCTCTTCTATTTCATTCTCTTTTTTTCTCTTACTTTTTTTTCTTTTCCCAATTTCAATTTGCACTCCTTTTTTTCTTTTCCTCTTTTTTATTTTTTCTCTTCTTTTTTCATCCTTATCCGCTAATTCTCTTTTCTCAGGTGGTCACCTTTATTTGGGGTTATTAGTATCGTGAATATATTTGTGTTTAGTGCCTTGTGCATTGTGCCTTCTTTTGTTGTATTTTGTGGCTTTAAATCAATGCAGCAGAGAGAGAACTACATAAAAAAAAATAATAACACCTGGAGAAGAGAGATCATGGGGAGAAAAGAAACAGCCCACATATGAAGGAAAAACAGGCATCACCAGAAAAGGAAGTAAACAAATTGGAGGCAATGGAGGCAAGCAACCTGTCAGAGAAAGAATTCATAGAAATGGCCATAAAGTGGATGAAAAGAATGGAAGACAAATTCAATAATATGTGTAAGAACCAAGAGGAAATGAAAAAGAACCAAGAAGAGATGAAAAATGACATCACTGCTATAAAGACCTCAATAGAAAGCATCAACAGTAGTCTAGAAGAAGTAGAGGACTGCATCAGTGAGCCAAAAGACAAGGTAAGAAAAAATACCCAAGCAGAGCAGCTTCTAGAAAAAAAATTAAAAAGCAGGAGGAGAGCCTAAGAGAACTTTGGTACAACATGAAATGAAACAACATCCGCATAATAGGGTGCCAGAAGAAAAGGAATCTGAGCAAGGAATAGAAAACCTGTTTGAAGAAATAATGACAGAAAACTTCCATGATATATGGAAGAAAAAACTCACACAAATCCAAGAAGCTCACAGAGTCCCAAACAAAATGAACCCCAAAATACCATCACCAAGGCACATTTTAATTAAATTGGCAAACACCAACGACAAAGCAAGAATCTTAAAAGCGGCTAGAGAGAGACAGAAAGTTACCTACAAAGGATCCCCGATCAGACTAGCGACTGATTTCTCAACAAAAACTCATCAGGCAAGAAGGGAATGGAATGAAATATACAAAGTCATGCAAAGGAAAGGTCTGAATCCAAGAATACTGTAACCAGCAAGGCTATCAATCAAAATTGAGGGTGAAATCAAGAGCTTCACAGACAAAAAAGGACTACAGGAATTTATTACCAACAAACCAGCAATGCAAGAAATGCTAAAGGGTCTGCTGTAAAAAAAAAAATAGGAAAAGAAGAAGGAACATAGGGATAAAGAATAAAAATGGCGACACACAAGTATCTATCAATAATAACTTTAAATGTAAATGGATTAAATGCCCCAATCAAAAGACATAGGGTAACTGAGTGGATGAGAAAACATGACCCGGATATCTGCTGTCTACAGGAAACCCACCTCAGAAAAAAAGACACACACAGACTGATGGTAAGGGATGGAAAAGGGTTTTTCAAGCAAATGGAAATGAAAAAAAAAAAAAGCTGGGGTAGCAATACTTATATCTGACAAATCAGATCTCAAAGTGAAGGACATAAAAAGAGATAAGGAAGGCCACTTCATAATACTAAAGGGAGCAATCCAACAAGAAGAAACAACTCTGGTAAACATATACGCACCCAATATAGGAGCACCCAAATATGTAAAAAATAAATAAATAAAACTTCTGGAGGAGATCAAGGGAGAGATTGACACCAATGCAATCATAGTAGGGGACTTTAATACCCCACTATCTTCATTGGACAAATCCTCTAAAAAAAAATCAGCAAAGAAACATCAATCCTAAATGACTCACTAGATCAGATGGAATTAGTTGGTATCTTCAGAACATTTCACCCCAAAGCTACAGAATATACATTATCTCAAGTGCACTTCGGTCATTTTCAAAGATAGACCATATATTGGGTCACAGGCAAAGTCTCTTCCAATTCAAGAAGATAAAGATCATATCAAGCATCTTCACAGATCACAATGGCATAAAACTGGAAATCAACTACAATAAAAAAATCCCAAAAAATCAAACATATGGAGATTAAATAGCATGCTATTAAACAATGACTGGGTTACCAGAGAGATCAAAGAAAAAATAAAAAACATCATGGCAACAAATGATAATGAATACACAACAATCCAAAACCTATGGGACACAGGGAAAGCAGTCTTGAGAGGGATGTTCATAGCTCTACAAGCCTACTGCAAAAAACAAGAAACAATGATAATAAATCACCTAACCATACAACTCAAAGAGTTAGAAAGAGAGCAACAAGAAAAGCCCAGTGTAAGCAGAAGGAAGGAAATAATAAAGATCAGAGTGGAGATAAACAACATAGAGACGAAAAAAAAAAAACCACAAAAAATACAAAAGATCAACAAAACCAAGAGCTGGTTCTTTGAAAGAATAAACAAGATTGATGAACCTCTAACCAGGCTCACCAAGAAGCAAAGAGAGGACCCAAATAAACAAAATCAGAAATGATAGAGGCGAAATAACAACAGACCCCACAGAAATACAAATGATTGTTAAAAAATACTATGGACAGCTCTACTCCAACAAACTAGACAACCTAGAGGAAATGGACATATTCCTAGAAAAATACAACCTTCAAAACTCAATCAGGAAGAATCTAAAAATCTCAATAGGCCAATAACTATGGAAGGAATTGAAGCAGTCATCAAAAAGCTTCCAGCAAACAAAAGTCCAGGGCCAAACGGGTTCACATTGGAGTTTTACCAAACATTCAAGGAAGAACTAAAACCTATCCTCCTCAGATTATTCCAAAAAATTCAAGAGGAAGGAACACTTCCAAACTCATCATATGAACCCAGCATAACCCAATTACCAAAACCAGATAAAGAAGACACAATGAAAGAGAAATACAGGCCAATATCCCTCATGAACGTATATGCCAAAATCCTCATCAAAATCCTAGCAAATTGGATCCAGCAGTACATCAGAAAGATCATACACCATGACCAAGTAGGATTTATCCCAGGGATGCAAGGATGTTACAATATCTGCAGATCAGTAAACGTAATACATCACATAAACAAATTGAGAGATAAAAACCACATAGTCATATCAATTGCTGCAGAAAAAGCGTTTTACAAAATCCAACACCCATTTTTGAAAAAAACTCTCAGCAAAGTTAGAATAGAAGGATCATACTTCAACATAATAAAAGCCATATATGACAAACCCTAAGCCAACATCATACGCAATGGGCAAATCTAAAACCATTTCCCTTAAGAACAGGAACAAGACAGGGATGCCTACTCTCACCACTCCTGTTCGAGATAGTACTGGAAGTATTAGCCATTGCGATTAGGCAAGAAGAAGAAATAAAAGGCATCCAAATTGGAAAAGAGGAAGTAAAACTGTCCTTATTTGCAGATGACAGGATATTGTACATAAAAAACCCTAAAGACTCCATCAAAAAACTAGTAGACTTAATAAATGAATTCTGCAATGTAACAGGATACAAAATTAACGCCAAGAAATCTATGGCATTTCTATACACCAATAATGAACTTACAGAAAGAGATACGAAAAAAGCAATCCCATTTACCATTGCACCAAAAAAATTAAGATACCTAGGAATAAACTTAACTAAAGAGCTAAAAGACCTCTACTCAGAAAACTACAGGACGTTGAAAAAAGAGATAGAGTAAGACATAAACAGATGGAAGAACATACCATGTTCTTAGATTGGTAGAATCAACATCATTAAAATGTCCATACTACCCAAAGCAATCTATAAATTCAACACACTTACCATCAAAATACCAATGGCATACTTCACAGATCTAGAACGAACTCTCCAAAAATTCATTTGGAATATAAAAAGACCCCGAATAGCTGCAGCAATCCTGAGAAAGAAGGAAGTAGGTGGGATCTCAATACCAGATATCAAGCTGTATTACAAAGCCACTGTTCTCAAAACTGCCTGGTACTGGCACAAGAACAGACATATAGATCAATGGAATACCCAGAAATCGACCCGAACCAATATGCTCAATTAATATTTGACAACGGAGGCAAGAACATACAATGCAGTCAAGAGAGTCTCTTCAATAAATGGTGCTGGGAAAATTGGACAGATACATGCAAAAAATGAGACTAGACCACCAACTTACATCACACAGAAAAATAAACTCAAAATGAATAAAAGACTTAAATGTAGACGGGAAACCATAAAAATACTAGAGGAATCCAAAGGCAACAAAATCTCAGACATATGCCGCAGCAATTTCTTCACCAATACATCTCCTAGGGCAGTGGAAACTAAAGAGAAAACAAACAAATGGAACTACATCAAAATACAAAGCTTCTGCACAGCAAAAGAAACCTTCAAAAAAACAACAAGAAAGCCCACTGCATGGGTGAACATATTTGCCAATGTTATCACGGATAAGGGTTTAATCTCCAACATTTATAGGGAACTCATACAACTTAACGAAAGAAAGATAAACAACCCAATCAAAAATGGGCAAAGGACCTAAATAGACACCTTTCAAAAGAGGACATTCAGAAAGCAAAGAGACATATGAAAACATGCTCCAAGTCACTAATCATTTGAGAGATGCAAATCAAAACAATGAGGTACCATCTCACACCTGTCAGAATGGCTATCATCAACAAATCAACAAACGACAAGTGCTGGAGAGGATGTGGAGAAAAAGGATCATTCGTGCACTGCTGGTGGGAATGCAGACTGGTGCAGCCACTATGGAAGACAGTATGGAGTTTCCCCAAAAAGTTAAAAATGGAACTCCCATTTGACCTATTGATCCCACTGCTAGGAATATATCCCAAGAAACCAGAAACACCAAACAGAAAGGATATATGCATCCCTATGTTCATAGCAGCACAATTCACCATAGCTAAGATCTGGAAACAGCCTAAGTGCCCATCAGTAGATGAATGGATTAGAAAACTTTGGTACATATACACAATGGAATACTATGCTGCTATAAAAAAGAAGGAATTCTTACCATTTGCATCAGCATGGATGGAACTAGAGAGAATTATGCTCAGTGAAATAAGCCAGTCAGTGAAAGAAAAACACCACATGATCTCACTCATTTATGGATAATAAAGACCATTATAATCTGATGAACAGAACTAGATACAGAGGCACAGCAGCATTAAACAGACTGGCAAAATACAGCAGGAGGTTGGGAAGGATTGGGGGATGGTAAGAGATCAACCAAAGGACTTGCATGCATGCATACAAGCATGAGCAATGGACACAAGACACTGAGGTATAGGGGAGGCCGGGGGAAGGTCAAGGGTGGGAAAAGGAGACAAATGTACTACTCTTTGTAATATTTTAAGCATTAAAAAAATAAAGGGGGTATGGGAAGCCGGGGTATTGTCAAGGGCGGGGGGAAAAAAGGACGCATATGTAATACCCTTTGTAATGCTTTAAGCAATAAAAAATAAAAAAATAAAAAAAAATAACAACTAAAATGTTGGCGCAGAAAAATGGAGGCAAACCAGTTGAAGCAGACAGAGCTGGAGATGAGAGGAGATGGATTTAGAAAGGGAGGGGCCATAGCCAGAAGTCTGGCTTCCCTCTGACTGACCTGAGGAGCCTCTGGAGGGCTCAGAGCCGCAAAGGGTGTGAGTGATCTGTGTTTAGCCTTTCCAAAATTTAGCCTTTCTGAAGTTCCTATTTTGGGAATTGATTTCAAGCTTTTAAGAAAAAAAAACTCAGAAAGAACTATTGACCCCTCCCCACCCCACACCCCACATTCCTGCCATAGATTCAGACAGAAAAACTTGCTCAAAAAGGAATCAGGATGTTCACTTTAGCCTACTTTCCTCAGCACCTGTGTGGCTGCTGGGTGGAGGGCAGGGAGCCCGGTGAGGAGGCAAGTGCAGTCATCCAGGTGACAGGTGAGGGTGGTCAGACTAGTGTGGGAGGAAGGGGTCAGTTTCTGTATTTGTTGAAAGCATGGATTCAAGAGGATTTGCTGAAAGATTGGATGTGGTATGTGGGAGACAGTGAAAGAGATTCAGGAAAATTCTGGAGGAGCACATTAAGGTCAGAAGTTTGGCGGGGATCAAGGATCTTAGGGCATCTTGAAGTGCCTTTTAAATGTTAGTTGTAAATAAATAGTTGGACATCAGCAATAATGTCCAATTTGTCTCTCTCATCCACTCTTGTGCCTCTAGGGCCCTGGTTAGTGATGGGAGGTACATAGTAGGAGTCCATTACATATTCCAAGAATCAACAAATGAACAATCAGATCCTATCCTGCACACTCATACACAATATCTCTTAGTGACTGAAAAAATACAGAGATGCCATAAAGTTACCATGACTGCAGGGACCCTTATAAATCCCTTTGTTTTTGCAAGTCACATCACGACCTTTCTCCAGCATTCATGCTGTACACACATGAAAGTGCATGGGTAATATTGAAGCCTAGCTGGCAATCCTCAGCAAGACTCCTGCCCCCAATTCATCAACAATAGAGAGGTGACTGGAGTCCTTCACGCAGGCAAGAAGCTCACATACTAGTCTGCTGGGGTCCAACCCCAGCAGGTCCAGGGGTCCCTAAAGGTGTGGAAGGAGTCGGCGAAGAAGGAATGACAAGGAGACAGCCTTCAGTTGATCAGCAGCCTAGTCAGGACCTCTAGCCAGGATCTCCAGCCAAGTTCTGGTTAGGATCTGCTCAGGATTTGAGGTTTATTGTTTTGTTACATCTGTATTTATACCAGTCGATTTTAATCCTGTCAATTTCTATTGCAAAGGTTAGGGCGTTTCTTATCTCCATTCTAGGGAGTAAAGATTATGTAGCTTAAGCGTGATTGTTTGTAGTTAAAGTGATTAACTACCCGCCTGGCACTTAGTTAAGAGGTTGTATCCCCTCCCTAACCTCAGGTAAAAATCCCCACCTGGGGAAACAACCTTTCTCGGAGAGGTGACCTTGGTTAAAACACATGGCGCTAAGGAGAGCAAACATATTAAGAACAATATGCTATATATGCCAGGTCCCTTGAAACATATGCTGTGCAGATGTTTCATTCCTGCAGCGACTGTGTCAAGCAGCATTGATGGACCGGCTCCCAGCACTAGTCAAAATTAGGGACATGTACAAACACAACAAAGGAACAGTTTAACCAGTGAGCAGTGATGGCAGAAACACTAATCTGAGACATGAGTCAGGGTCTCATGACTCCTACTTCTTCATGAACAGCTATGGATGATGTGTGTCAAGTTGCTCTCCAGAAATGAAGACATTTTTTATAGTAGATTCCATTGTATCTTTTAATTGTTTTTTTCTAATGAGAAGTCAAAAGTGGAAACATATAGACGGAAAGAGCAATGTTTCAGTATTTTTATGTTTTGTTTTGTTTTGTTTTGTTTTGGTAATGAGTTCATTCAATGACTAGGTAACTAGGATTGAGCTTTTAGTTAGACTTTTAAACCTTACTAAGAGTGGTGGCTCTGCTGTGAAGGGAAGCTGAGTGTTTACCCCTGATGTGCCTTTTAGGGTATTGATTTTGATATCCTCATTGAAAAAAAAAAAAGGTTTAAGAAATAAGCCTTGGACCTTCCCACTAAACTGCCTACAATGTGTATAGATGGAGGACTAACTCTGTGCTAGGGTGTGCGGCATGGAAGGGTTACAGAAGGTTACAAAATGTGCTAAGGGGAGGAAATAAGACATGAGAAATTGAATGTACTCGGAGGGAGGGGGATGTATGAGGACCAGGATATGAGGATTGTGTATGTGCTGGGAGGAGGGACTGACGTATGGAGAATGATTATAGAAGGATTATGTCAGGGTCAGAGAGCATGGAAGAAAAATTGCTAGATTGTCTTAGAAAAACAATATGATACGCTCCAGCCAGGTGTGACTCTGTTTACCTCCCCTCCGTTCTCATGAACTTTTTGTGAACTTCTAATGAAATGCTTTGTATTCTTTGAACACTGTTTTGCTATAAAGAATCATACTGCACCCTTGGTCTCTGCCACATGCCGCGAGGCTTCCCAGAGGGGGAAGGTACGGGCTGTGGTCAGCTGGCCAGCTTAATAAACGGCTTTCAAATTTAAATTCTGAGTCGGTGGTCTATCTCGTTGAGCCAACCCATAACATTTGGAGGCCCCAGCGAGATACCCGGCAGGGAGGAGAGGGACCCCTTGTTTAGGGCTGGAGGCTCTTCCCCGGCAGGGGTGAGAGGGACCCCCTATTCAAGGCAGGAGGCTCTCCCCCGGAAGGGAGGAGAGGGACCCCCTATTCAGGGCAGGAGGCTCTCCCCCGCTTGTCGCCGGGCACTCAGCGAGATACCCCACACCTGTGGAGAACGACTACCAAGGAGGCCTCCAGTCCACCCAAAACTTTCAATTCGGAAACCAAGCCACCTAGACTCTCGAGAGAGGTAAGGGACTGGTCGTTAAACTGGAATTGGGACGTCCCACGGAAGGACCGATACGGAGGGCTGGATGCAGCGGTACTCCTGGTCCTGACCCGCGGCCACGACGGTGGCCGGGGTCCCTGGTTTGTGCGGCTGTAGGCTGCACTGGGTTTGTCTGTCTGGTGTTTGTTGTCTTGGTGTTTGTCAAAATAGGTCAAGGGTCGTCGTCTGCTTCTGTGTGCACCCCGCTGCAATGTTTTTTGAACAATTTTCAGGACTTCAAGAAGCGAGCTGAAGGATATGGTCATAATGTTAATGCTTTTGATTTGCAGAAATTCTGTGAAAGGGAGTGGCCCACTTTCCAGGTGGGATGGCCGGTCATAGGGACTTATGATTTAACCACTGCTTTTCGGGTTCACCATGTTGTCTACGGCCGGCCGGGTCACCCCGACCAAATTCCCTATATTCAAGTGTGGGTTGATATTTTGACTGAAAAACCAAGGTGGTTACAAATTTGTCAAAATAAGGAAAAGAAATTGGGACAGAGACAGACAGTTCTCTTGGCCTCAGCCAAGAAGGGCAAAACTCCCCCTGTTCTGCAGGATACGGGTGAGGAGGCACTCCCCGAGGCCAGACCTCCCCCGTATGCTCCTCCCTCCACCGGTACCACGGTGGCAAATGACCCCGGTCAGGAGCCCCGGCCTTCTCCACAGCCGGTTTCCGTTCCTCCGGAAGCCCCAGTCCAGGGCCCGGCTCCGCTTTCCCCTTCTCTCACGAGGCAAGGGGCAGCGTATGGAGAGAGAGAAGGATGGGGGGAGAAGCCGCGGGACCATGCGGCATCTGCCAGTCCTGCAGCTCCCATATTGCCATTAAGGCAAGCAGGCCCTTTGGATTTAGGTCCAGATGGGCAGCCTTTTATGGTTTATGTCCCCTTTTCTACCAGTGACCTATATAATTGGAAGAACCAGAATCCTTCTTTCTCCCAGAATCCACAGGGGTTGATTTCTCTTTTAGAGTCTGTGTTTTTTACCCATCAACCTACCTGGGATGATTGTCAACAGTTGATGCAAACTCTTTTCACTTCAGAGGAGAGAGAGAGAATCAAGGTGGAGGGGAGGAGATTTGTGCTGGGTCCGGATGGGCAGCCCACTTCTGAACAAGACAGATTAGAGGCTGTATTTCCCTCCCGGCGACCTACTTGGAATCCCAATACTGAGAGGGGAAAGGAGGCTCTCGATCAGTATCGCCAGACTCTATTGGGGGCCATCCGAGCTGCTGCTCGGAGACCCACAAACCTTTCTAAGGTGACAGAGACAGTCCAGGGGCCTAATGAGAGCCCGGCAGCTTTCCTTGAGAGGCTGTGCGAGGCCTATCGGGTGTATACCCCCATTGACCCTGATGCTCCGGAAAATCGGAGGGCTGTCGTTGTTGCATTTGTTTCCCAGTCGGCCCCAGATATTAGGAAAAAATTACAGAAGCTAGAAGGCTTTGAGGGAAAATCAATCTCTGAGTTGGTTGAGGTAGCCCAGAAGGTTTTCAATAATCGGGAGGACCCGACGGCAGATTTAAACACCCGGATGGCCAAGGTTCTCCTGGCCCTAAATGAGGAAAAAGGCCCAAGGGGCCAGAGAGACAATAAAGGCAAAAGAAAGCCTCCTGGAAACAAAGAAGTCCGACCCCGGCTTGGGAAAAATCAGTGTGCACTATGTAAAAAGGAAGGACACTGGAAAAGGGAGTGCCCTGAACGTACGGGGAAGTCAACTCCCGTGCTGGTGGAGGAGATGGATTAGGGTCGTCAGGGCTCAGCTGGCCCCCAAGAGCCCAGGATAACTCTGACAGTGGGGGGCCAAAAGGTGGACTTCCTTGTGGACACGGGAGCCACCTTCTCTGTCCTGCAACAGCCAGTGGGTCCTGTCTCTAAGACCAAAATCCCCATCAAAGGGGCAACGGGAAAAGTAAAATCCTACCCATGGACTAAAGGTCGGATTAGTGACCTAGGAAATGGCTCAGTGACTCACTCATTTCTAGTAATGCCAGAGTGCCCTTGCCCTTTGCTAGGCCGGGACTTGCTGAGCAAATTACGGGCCACAATTTCCTTTGAAGGGCCAGGGCCAGAGGTCAAATTGCAAGACCCAGGGACTGCGGGGATATATCTCCTGACATTGCCCCTACAGGAGGAATATTTACTACACGAGGAGGAGCCTGGGGAAGTCTCAGCAGATGCCTATCTCCAACAATTAAGGCGGGCTATCCCGGGAGTTTGGGCGGAGGAAAATCCGCCAGGGCTAGCTAAACACCGACCTCCAATTGTAGTCCAGCTGACCAGCAGTGCCACCCCAGTCAGAGTTCGGCAATATCCAATGAGCCAGAAGGCGAGAGCAGGAATCGCCAAGCACATTAAGAGGCTGAGAGAGGCTGGAATCTTGATTCCTTGCCAATCTGCTTGGAACAGTCCCCTGTTGCCAGTACAAAAACCAGGGACTGAGGATTTTAGGCCGGTGCAGGACTTAAGGGAAGTAAACAAGAGGGTTGAGACTATCCATCCCACGGTCCTGAACCCTTACACTCTTCTCAGCCTCCTCAAGCCAGAACACCGGTTCTATACTGTTTTAGACCTAAAGGATGCCTTTTTCTCCCTACCCCTGGCAAAGCAGAGTCAACCTATCTTTGCCTTTGAGTGGGTGGACCCAACAGAAGGAGAGTCTGGACAGTTAACTTGGACTAGGTTGCCGCAAGGATTTAAGAAATCACCCACTCTGTTCGATGAGGCCCTAAACCAAGATCTCCGTGAGTTCCGTCAGGACCATCCACGGGTGACTCTGCTCCAATATGTAGATGACCTCCTATTGGCCACAGAGGAGGAACAGGACTGTAAGCAGGCCACTCGAGAGTTGCTGACCGCCCTAGATTGTTTGGGGTATCGGGTCTCAGCCAAGAAAGCTCAGCTGTGCACTACCCGAGTGACATATTTGGGTTACAACATAGAAGAGGGTAGGCGAACTTTATCCAGCAGCAGAATAAAGGCTATCTTGTCAATCCCAAGACCTACCACCAAGAGGCAAGTTCGGGAGTTCCTCGGGGCGGTGGGTTATTGCAGGCTATGGATACTAGGTTTTGCAGAAATTGCACGGCCATTATACTCTGCAACGGGGGGAAAGGAGGCCGCCCTGGTCTGGACAGAAAAGGAAGAAGAGGCCTATAAGAAACTAAAAGAAGCCCTGGTAAGTGCCCCAGCACTTGCCCTGCCAGACTTAACCAAGCCCTTCCAGCTATATGTAGCTGAGAACAAAGGGGTGGCGAAAGGGGTCCTCACGCAACCCCTGGGACCATGGAAGCGCCCCGTAGCCTATCTCTCTAAAAGACTTGACCCAGTGGCATCAGGATGGCCCAACTGCTTGAGAGCCATTGCGGCCACTGCCCTACTAGTAAAGGAAGCCTCAAAGCTAACCTTTGGCCAAAATCTCCAAGTAGTTGCCCCGCATGCAGTTGAGACCTTATTAAGAAGCCCCCCGGAGAGATGGATGTCTAATGCTCGCATTACCCAGTACCAGGTGTTGCTGCTAGACCCACCACGAGTCAGTTTCCTGAAAACGGCTGCCTTGAACCCAGCCACACTCCTCCCGGACGAGGAGGCAGAGGCCCCTCTGCATGACTGTGAAGAGACATTGACTGCCCTCACTTCCCTCTGAGAGGACCTCGTGGACCAGCCCCTGCAGAATCCGGATGAGACCCTCTACACGGACGGGAGCAGCTTCGTGGAAGGAGGTATCCAGTATGCAGGGGCGGCAGTAGTGACACAAAAGGAGATTCTCTGGGCACAGGCCTTAGAACGAGGCACCTCAGCCCAAAAGGCAGAGATAATAGCACTCACTCAGGCTCTCCGGTGGGGAAAAGGAAAAAGAGTGAACATTTTCACGGACAGTCGGTATGCTTTTGCCACAGTACATGTGCATGGGGCCCTATATCAGGAAAGAGGTCTTTTGACATCAGGAGGAAAGGACATTAAAAATGCTTCTGAAATACTTAACCTCCTGGCAGCCATATGGGGGCCAAAGGAAGTGGCGGTAATTCATTGCCGGGGGCACCAGAAAGGAAATAGTCCCGAAGCACAGGGAAATAGATTTGCAGACCAAACCACCAAGGAAGTGGCTAAAAGACCAGTAGGGCCCTTGGAGGTTCTCATAGCCCTGCCAGCATGGAGGCTCCCAGAGAAGCCTACTTATCTACCGAAGGAGCAGGAGCTAGCTGAGAGGCTAAGGGCCCAGGAAGGAGAGGCTGGATGGCTAATTCTGCCAGATGGTAGGCCTATAGTACCAGAAGCCCTGGGGCGGACCATCGCTTCCCAGACCCACCAAAGTACCCACCTGGGGGGAACAAAGCTATCAGAACTACTGGGAAGAGAATTCTACATCCCAAGGCTCCAGAAAATATCTCAAGACTTGGCCAGAACGTGCCAAGTGTGTGCCCAGGTGAACCAAGGACCCCCTCTTGTGGCCGCGCCGGGACAGCAATTCTGAGGTCAGAACCCTGGAGAACACTGGGAAGTGGACTTCACTGAGATACCAGGAGGACGAGGAGGATATAAGTACCTGCTGGTTTTTGTTGATACCTTCTCTGGATGGCCTGAGGCCTACCCAACCAAGGCAGAAACAGCACAGGTAATAGTTAGGAAACTCCTCTCTGAAATTGTCCCCCGGTTTGGCCTGCCACTATATATGGGGTCGCCAAAGTTACACAATCTATAGTTAAAGCCCTGAGAATAACTTGGAAATTACATTGTGTTTATAGACCACAGAGTTCTGGACAGATAGAGAGAATGAATTGGACCTTAAAGGAAACATTAACTAAGTTAAAATTAGAGACTGGCGAAAACTGGGTAAGTCTCCTTCCTTTTGCCCTCCTCAGAGCTAGCTGCACCCCGTATATAAAAGGACTCACCCCATTTGAAATTATGTTTGATAGACCGCCACCTCTTCTTCCCCGCCTAAGGGAGGAAGAAATTGCCCGGCTGTCTACCCGAAATTTGCTTAAGTCCTTACAGGCTTTGCAGAGCAGCGCCACGTCAGCACAACGGGTGGTGAGAGCCTTACGGGAGGAGGACGCACTGAGAACCAGTCCGACGCAGCCTGCCTTCTCTTCGGGTGACCTCGTCTGGGTGAAGCATCACGACCCTGGCAGCCTAGAACCTAGATGGGATGGACCCTACCAGGTGGTGCTGAGCACTCCAACCGCCATCAAAGTTGCAGGAAAAAGACACTGGATCCATCTTACACAGGTGAAGAAGGCAAACGACAGCGTCGAGAGATGGCAGATCCAGAAGACCGGAGACCCGTTGAAGGTCAGACTCACTCGGTGTTCATCCTGACTCTTCTCATCTGCGTGCAGCCAGGGATGGGAAATCCCCATTCAGCCAAGAATTACTCTTGGGAGGTCACATGGACTATTGATGGGACTGTTATAGGTTCTGTTGTAGGAGTAGGGGCGCCTGTCATCCAGACCGATCTCTACAAACTGTTTGGAAAGAACTGGGGAAATTCCCATAGCCAATCCATGTCAACCAGGTATGGCTGGGGGGACCAACCCTGGGCCACCGGAGGCAAGAGTTATGGGTGCGGAACCTTGTCCCTAGAGCAAGGATTATGGCACACTGAACATTATGTCTGTCCCCGGGAAGGGGGTAGTGACTGTGGAGGAGAGGACAATTTCTATTGTGCCTCTTGGGGCTGTGAGACCCTAGCCCTGTGGAAGAAACCTCCCACCGACAAGCTCCTCCGTATGACCAGAGAAATTCGACCTGGGGCCCCAAGGAAGAACTGCATTGTCGGAGATTGCAACCCCGTCATCCTCATGCCTCTTGCCTGGTGGACTGACCAATGGGAAGGGGGAAAGACGTGGGGGCTAAGACTTTATGTCAGCGGCCGAGACCCTGGCCAGCTCTTCACCATTCAGCGCCGGGCCCTTCCCCGGTGGCTCAATCCGATTGGCCCCTTACTTCCCCTAGACAAACAAAAGAGGCCGAGCTTGCCACAGCACCCAGCCCCAGCAAAGCCTCCTGGTTTCCTTGAGTCACAAAAGCCTGGGAACCCCGGCCCTGCTCCACCTACAGAACAGCTTTTAGGAGCAGGCACAGGAAGACCAAACCAGCAACTGCTGGGAACTCTGGACTTAATGTTTTCTTTCCTGAATCGCACCTCCCCAAACCTAACTGCTGATTGCTGGTTGCGCCTTAACCCTGAACCCCCTTATTATATTGGGATAGGGGCGGAGGCCAAACTTGGGAGGGACGCTTTTGCCATCAGGAACCTTTCGGTAGAAAGTCTGCCGGACGGACTGTGTATGTGGGGACACAAACAACCAGGACTCACTCTTGGGGACATCCTGAACCCAGGGACTTGTGTGTACCCTAGAAACTACCCCCTCAGCAATTCCATGTATGATGATCTATGTAATTCATCTATTGTACTTCCAAAGAATTATGCAGGAGAGACCCCCACCTGCTTAGTAGCTCCGGAGGGGACTTGGTGGGTATGTACAACTGGTATAACCCCTTGCATTTTCTCTCCAGCCCTCCAGCATCCGACAAACCCTGAACTATGCATTCTAACTCATATCCTCCCGCAGGTGTACTATTATTCGGGAGAAGGGGGCCAAGAACATTTAAACCTCAAACCTATGAGAATTAAAAGGGCCCCCGTCCTAGTCCCCCTCCTTATGGGAATAGGAATAGCAGAGTCCACGGCCGTCGGAACAGCCGCCCTAGCAACTGGCCACCAAAATTATAAAGAGTTAAGCAAGCAGATAGATAAAAATTTAAGCACTCTTGAGAACTCTGTTAGCCAACTGGAGGACTCCCTCAGCTCACTTGCAGAGGTGGTGTTGCAAAACAGAAGAGGCCTAGATCTGCTTTTCCTAAAGCAGGGAGGCCTCTGTCTGGCCTTAGGGGAAACTTGCTGTTTTTACACCAACCACTCAGGTGTAATCAGGGAAAGCCTTAGTCAGCTGCGTAAACGGCTGGCCGACCAAGAAGAGGCGAGGAGGGCAGAAGGCAATTGGTATGAAAATTTATTTTCTTGATCCCCCTGGCTGACTACCCTGCTTTCCGCACTAGCAGGACCAGTCATTATACTCCTCCTAGGGCTGATATTTGGCCCCTGTGTTGCCAGAAGCCTCCTTAACTTCATACAAAATCGAATACAGGCTGTAAAATTAATGGTTTTACACACCCAATACACTAGAATCTCAGAGGAGGGTGCTGAATCAAAGATTTGATTCAGGCATAAGACCAGTAGGGAATGTGCTAGGGTGTGCGGCATGGAAGGGTTACAGAAGGTTACAAAATGTGCTAAGGGGAGGAAATAAGACATGAGAAATTGAATGTACTCGGAGGGAGGGGGATGTATGAGGACCAGGATATGAGGATTGTGTATGTGCTGGGAGGAGGGACTGACGTATGGAGAATGATTATAGAAGGATTATGTCAGGGTCAGAGAGCATGGAAGAAAAATTGCTAGATTGTCTTAGAAAAACAATATGATACGCTCCAGCCAGGTGTGACTCTGTTTACCTCCCCTCCGTTCTCATGAACTTTTTGTGAACTTCTAATGAAATGCTTTGTATTCTTTGAACACTGTTTTGCTATAAAGAATCATACTGCACCCTTGGTCTCTGCCACATGCCGCGAGGCTTCCCAGAGGGGGAAGGTACGGGCTGTGGTCAGCTGGCCAGCTTAATAAACGGCTTTCAAATTTAAATTCTGAGTCGGTGGTCTATCTCGTTGAGCCAACCCATAACAGCTCCAGGAGGAACATTCCCATTTGCTTTGGCCTCTATGCCAATGTTCGTGCCTTTTGAAGCCTCAAACCACAACCCTCTTTCCCCCTTAGCTACAGAATGACATAAGCCGCCACCACCCAATACTTCCTTTGGTCTCTATTCCTATAGCTCCAGAATATTTGTTCATATATCAGACTTTGTATATTGTCTCCTGTTTAATCAGTCTGTTTATTTGATTTTTAGCCCAGATAGAAGGATTTAAGATGAGAGGAAGATTAACTTTTATTCCCAGAGCTGGATGTTATGATTTCTAGTAAAAGAATACATAGAAAATAGAACCTGGCAGGTTTGATAGGAAAGAATGCAGATGCAGCCTGGGGCCTGGAAACTAGTCAGTGAAACAGGTTGCAGGAGTTATTGTGCTCGAGTTAAGAGAAAGATGTTGTCTGCTAAGCACAAGATGGTTAGATGTTTTCTGCTCTTAAGGTAACATAACCGACCCTACCCCAAAATGGGTCGCAGTACTTTGGGTTGTCTGCACTAAGGAAGACCTCTAGGCCCCAATAACCAAAAAACCCAGCCAGGATGATGCCAGGGAGAAATAAGTCACATTATGAGTACTTGCAACTGCCCAATACTCAAAAACCATGACTCTGAACCCCACGTCATGACTTTTGCCCCTTAAATGACCCTAAATATAAACCACTGTGAGTTCTGGTCTTTGAGCATCAGCTGCCCCATTCCCCTTCATTGGTACCTTTGTATTATATACGTTCTTTCCTTTCACTGCAACCTGGTGTCAGTTTACTGGCTGTCTAGGCATTAGGAGAACAGATCCCACCTCAGGGTGGACAACCATATGAATAGACTTACAGGCTTGTACCTCCACTGCTCCTGGGATCAGAACCACTGCCTCAAGCCTTGTTCTGTGAGAACAAAGAGGAGGAAAGGGGGTGAAAGTAGACTCTGAAGGTGAGAGAGGGCTTAGTGAGAAAGGGGAGTGAAAGTCAAGTCTTCTCAAGCTCCCTGAGCACCTATTAATAATCACTTCTAGCATCACCCTGCCGGGTTGAATTATACGAGCTGAAGGTTTTGTTCTGTTTTTTCCCAACAACAACCACTTCTCCAATGGGGTGACCTACAATTAATTTCAGTTCTGATACTAACTATCTGAAGTTGGTGCAGACCCCATAGGTTCAAGGCTCAGTAACATAACTTCAGACGTCATCACAAATGGGGTGCCCAGGTAACTCACATTTTGGCCTGGTTAACTTTAGATTTGGAGGTTCCCATGATCCCTCATGCTTTATAATTGTGTGAAAAACTTCACACAGTTCTCAGGAAAGGACTTTACTTACTTTCACTGGTTTATTGTAAGTATACAGTTCGGGAATACCTAAATGGGAGATACTGGCAGAGCAAGGCATGGGGAGAGGTGTGAAATTTCCATGTTTTCCCTGGACGCTCAGCCTTCCAGCATCAGCAAAAAGTTTTCTGAACTGCATGTTTGAAGTTTTTATTGGAAGTATCCTTACGTTGGCATAATTGATTAAATAATTTGGCATTGGTAATTATCTCTAGCTCCTCTCTCCTACCAAGAGGTTAAGGAGTTGGGCTGTGTGAATGAAAAAGGGGCCACATACTCAACCTCATAAGCTCAGGAAAGGACTGTGTGGGGGACTTACAAATTCAGAAACCTGAAGTAACCCACAGGATGGTCTGATAATAAAACCTTCAAACTTAAAGTGAGTCATGGTGGGTAGTCATGTGCTAGCCTGGTATCTTTCCTGGCAAAGGTCAGTCTTTACCTTAACTGAGCCCATCCATTGACTTTTTGCTTCTACAATAACATACCTTTGGAATGTCAGGGTGATTTTTTTTTCCAACCCCTCACAACTCCAGAGCAGAGAGCACAAGACCCCTCCATGTTATTGTTATCATGCTAATTATTTACTGCTAACTATCTTATTCCAACCAATATAAAAGAAGTATGCGATGATTGGTTTTACTTTTTATCTAATCCCAGAGATTCTCTCTATGTCTTGCTGTTTTTTCTTCTACCTCTCCAATCTTTAACCACTGGATTTCATGTCACTCCTTATCCTTTATAGATTGCAAAGTGTGTAGCAGATGTTTTACTGTCTAAATCTAACCCTGGAAAATCATTCCATGAACCCCAAGGTCATTTCCTACTTCCTGTAGATCCCTTTTAAAGATGGTAATTGGATTTTACCCAAGTGACACCATCTCAGGAATACGAATATGTGTTAGTTATGATTTGTATGTTGTTCACACTAGGTTGAGGCATTTACTTGAAGGACATTAACAGTTAAATGGTAAATTATGATTTGGGAAAATTAACGCCTATTGGGGAATTCCCGATGAGTTATAGTGACTGAGGGACACATTTCACTGTTCAAAAAATACAATGCATTTCTCATATTTGGCCTATTCTACTAGTCTTTTTATTGTACCTATAAGTCCAGTTTTCTGGATTGGTGTAATATACAAATGACATAATTAAAACTCAACTAGGTAAATTTTCAGAAGCTTTTAATCTCCCTTGGCCTAAAGCCCTCCTTATGGTTCTTCTCAACCTGGAATCTCCTTTTTTGGTAAACACATAGATTTTCTCTTCATTAAGTAAACACCAGTACCCCATGTACCTACTTGAAGGGAAATATGAATCAACCTTATGAAAAAGGAGAATTTCTGCATTATTATGAAGAACTTATTAACCAGCTTATAGGGACAGATAAATTAGTGACATTTATTTACAGGAGTGCTCTCAGCACATGAAGACTTCAAAGACAATGACTTATTTGTCAATTGGAAAACACATCAATGAAAGACTCCCCAACATTGTTTGAAGGGACTTTATCAGGTGCCCAACCACAAATGGACATCTGCCCTGTCTCTGAAACTTGCCTCCACCTACAGTGAACAAAGACTTTTGAGAATGAGAGGTCACTGACATGAGAAATCAACAGCTATCCCAAGACACCGACAATGCCTGTACAACTACAAATTTATTATCTTTACCTGTCTGTGAATACTAGTGATAATAATAATTACACTTGTTCTTTGGACTTTTCTCAAACATTGTATATATAGCCCGATTTTTAATAATGACTAAAGGTGTATATGATAACTTTTATATTATTAATACTTTTATGTTTTCTCTTTTTGAGACAGGATAGTAAGAAGCTAGGAAAATTCCTTGGCAAGTGGAATTAGGCAACTGAGACAGATAGCTGAACAAACTGGAAAGCAATTTACAGCCTGATATGGAAGGCCATCAGGGTATAGAACCTCGGGTGCCTCCTAATGGGCAAAACTGCCCGAGGGAGGCCTTCCCTTCCCTGTAATATTGCTGATAATGAGGTTTAGACTGCCTTCCCTGGCACTGACCCATTATTAGAGAACATGACCCTTAAAAGGGACATATGGGAAAGCTGATGAAAATTCTATTGAGATCTTCCCCTGAGATCTCCGCTAAATCTCCACCTTTGGAAAGTAAAAAAATCTCTCAAGACAAAGAAGCCAGTGTGTGCCCTCCTTGTGGCACCCCCACCAAACAAATCTCCTTTTTGAGTGAATTTTCTTTCTTTTAATCTCTATGAGGTCCCCATGAATCTTGCAACCAGGGGAGCAATGGGCAGCAGCAGCTTGTCCGGGACTAATCCCATTGACGTGTCCCCCAAACTCTTTCACCTGTGTGCTGACAGCAGCCCCACCTAGACTCACTTCATTCCCATGTGTCTAGAGAGCCAAAACAATCCGGCCTAGTCTCCCTCCTACTGTCTCTATCCTAAGCCTTTCCTTTTTTCACTGTTCCAATATTTAAAAAACATACTTTCAAATCACCTGAACTCATGTTTTAAAATATTTCTTGAACCAAATCAAGAACCCACACACTGCAGGCCGACCTTAAGCAAATCAGTTCAGGACCTGGCTCCGTTTCTGGTAACATTTTGAAATTTATAAGGAATGCTATTTCAAAGGAAAGGAATGGCTTGTGGTTTTTTTTAAGAGAATTAAAAGTAAGTAGTTTCTCCTAATCAGTAGGTTTTTTGAAAAAATATTTTTATTGATTAAAGAGAGAGGAAGGGAGAGGGAGATAGAGAGAGAAGCATCAATGGTGAGTGAGAATCATACATAGATTGGCTGCCTTCTGCAAGTCCTCTGCGGGGGAAGGAGCACAAAGACTAGGCATGTGCCCTGACTGGGAATTGAACTGTGACCTCCTGGTTCATGGGTTGATGCTCAACCACTCATCCATACTGGCTGGGCAAGTTAGTTGTTTATTTATTTTTTTTTAAGATTAAAAGCACTTTTATGCTTTTAAAGAAATTTAAATTTTTTATTGTTTAAGGAATTACATGAGTTTCCTTTTACTCCCATTGACCTCTCCCCGGCCACTTCCACCCACCAGCACATGCCCTCACCACCTCTACTGTCAGTGTCCATTGGTTATGCTCATATGCATACATACAAGTCCTTTGGTTGATCTCTTACCCTCTCATCCACCGTCTTCCCTCATTGTTTGGACAGTCTGTTCGATGCTTCGATGTCTCTGGTTCTATTTTTGTTCATTATTTGTTGTTCATAATATTCCGCAAATGAGTGAGGTCATGTGATATTTATTTTTCTCTGACTGGCTTATTTCACTGAGCATAATGTTCTCCAGTTCCATCCCTGCTGTAGCAAATGGTAATAATTCTTTTTTTAACAGCAGCGGAGTATTCCATTGTGTAGATGTACCAATGTTTTCTAATCCACTCGTCTGCTCTTCAGCACTTAATAAGTTTTCATATCTTAGCTATTGTAAATTGTGCTGTTAAGAATATAGGGGTGCATATATCCTTTCTGATTGGTGTTTCTGTTTTCCTAGAATATATTCCTAGAAGTAGAATTACTGGATCAAATGGAAGTTCCATTTTTAATTTTTTGAGGAACTCCATACTGTTTTCCACAGTGGCTGCACCAGTTTGCATTCCCACCAGCAGTTCAGGAAGGTTTCTTTTTCTCCACATCCTTGCAGCACTTGTCATTTGTTGATTTGTTGATGATAGTCATTCTGTCAGTGTGAGATGGTACTTCACTGTCATTTTGATTTGCATTTCTCAGATCATTAGTTTCTTTGAGCATGTTTCATAAGTTGATTATTTTTGAATGAGTAAAAAGCGATAAATCAAGAAGATCATGGGAAGATCTAGAAAGTTAGTCGAAAAGAAATATTGAGAAAGATATTTTTTTAGAATGCTAGAAAGTGATTATGGGAATAAGCTTACACTTCAACCTACCAAGGATTACTAAACTATATTAATTAAAATAGAAGCTTTACAAACAAGGCCCTCTATAATAGCTGCTGAGACAGGAAATTTACTGATTAAACATTACTGTCTTCCTTGACTTTGGAATGTTTAGATGGTAATTGTAATTTATAGCATTGTGTTCTTAGAGTCTTGTTTCTGTATATACCTTAAGATTATAACTTCCAATTGCAAAACTAGCAGGAATCAGGTTAATAATGAATAGCACTTGAGCATTTCCAATGGGAAATATAGGGGCCATAGTAAATGGGAACCCAAATCCTGGTCAGATTATAATAATTGAAGTGTTGTAGAGTTTGTCCTCAAACTATGAGAAATGTCATACTAGATGCAAAATACAGAGAAATGAGACAGACAGCAAAATTTGGATTATAGGTTAGAAATAATCCAGAGTGTTTTTCTTAGTGAAGGCCAATGGAACTTCCTGCCTCCCATTTACCTGCTTTTCACTTTTAAGAAAATTCAGCCTTGACTTCCATCCAATGTTACAGTCTTGGCTCATCCCCAATGGTTGGTTGTTCAGCAAGACAAATGCTTACAGTAAGACTTCCAAGGATTGAACCTTCTTAGTCCTGAGGGAGCACATTATCCAATCAAAATGTTGGTCATTAATGCATCCATTAGATTGACTTATGGTTAACATTTGAAATTGTTGACATTAACGGGCCACATACTCAACCTGACAAGCTCAAGGGAGGCCTTGGTGGGATTATAAACTCAGAGACCTACAGTAACCACAAGGATGGTCTGAAATGAACATTTTCTAAACAAAAGCTAGCCATGGTGGGTAGTCATGTGTTAGGCCAATCTCTTCCCTAGCAAAGGCCAATCTTCAGTTTAATGGAGCCTGTCTACAGTAGCATACCTATGGAATGTTTTTGTAATTTCTTTATTTCCAGACTTCCTACTGCACTGCAGAACCCCTCATTATTATTGTTATCATGTTAATTGTTACCTGTTAACTATTCTGCACCCACCCATGTAAAATTAGTATGTGTCTACTTGTTTCACTTTTTATCGAATCTCAGAGATTTCCCCACTTTGCTTTCTCCCGCCTTCTAATATTTCACCAATGGATTTCATGTAACCCCTGACGCCTTCTGCTTTGAGTGTAATGTATAAAATAAGAAGTAAAACTCCCATTCTCTAGAGCATTTTCTCTGTCTATTGTGTTTTGGCTTTCTAGCAATTCTCATCAGTTTGGCTCAAATGAACTCATAAAAATTATCTGCAGATTTAAACACTTCTTACATTGGCAGCCACAAATTCCTATACATTTTACGTTCCCTCATCTCTTCACGGAAATTCCAGCTTCTAAGCAAGGTTTTGTCTTCATGGTGACCTGCCCTTACCTTGCATCAATCCAGGGGCCTGTCAGTTTCTTCATCATCACAAAAGACATTTTATCAACACTTATAAATGAGAAAATTCCAACTATTTTTTGTTGCTCATTTCTAAGAACCAGGAAATAATACCAAATATCTTTGTATGATATCACATAGGGAAACTGAAGATTATTGAGGTGGGATCACTTGCCTAGAGTCCCAAAGCCTGCATGTGGGCTCAGACATGCAATGGATTGGCACATGGCATTTATGTTCCTCCCCTTTCCATGTTCCCTCTGATATCAGGAAGACTAAAAGTTTAAATACTCCATTCTCCCTTTCCTTGTGATGAGAATCCAGATGTGAATTAAACTCAGCCTGAGATGCACTTGTGTGTAATTTGGAAGCTGGAAAGGAGATGGGCCTATTATTTCTGATACTGTGTGGTCTGATGGGTGGCCTCTGGCAGAAACAGCTAATTCTTTACCTGTGGGAGGAGCTGTGCCTGCGTGACCTTGAAACCGAACTACTATTGGCAACTCTTCAACTTCCATTTCTCTAGCACTTTGATAATTTTACAAGCACCTAATTCTTTGTGTGAAAGACTTTTCTACACAAATGTATATGGAACATTTATCATAGAGCCTGTCTCTCCTTAAAAGTTAGACTCAAAGAGCGCAGGGCCCACGTATTCCCTGCTCTCTGTGGTGTTCACATTGCCCAGCCCTGACCACACTCACCACAGATACTCAGTAAACACTCATTAAATGGATGAGGGAAGTCATATAATGGAAGCCGGTCACCCTGTGTGACACTTGCAGTCAGATCCTGTTCCTTATCCACACGAAGGCCTTGGTATCAGCCTGGGAGGAGGCCACAGCCACTTTTTACAAGGAGATGTCCCAGGGACAGGTGTTTACCCCACTTATATTCAGAAAGAGGGACAGGAACCTCCTAACAGTGAGGTGCCAGACCACTCTGCTTTCATTGACAGGAAAGCACAGCCCTCCCAACCCCTCACATCTTCAGGGACTGGAAAGCAGCCCATGTTCTTCCTTTTATCACAGATCCCTGACCTGGCAGACATTCTGAGTTCTCCATCCAAGATAGAGTTTCTACCAATACAGGAGAGTGCTCACAACCACCTCAAGCAAACTAGGGGATGACTCCCCATTCCCAAGGTCCCTGGTCTGAATACAGTTGCCTGTGTCCCCTAAAAACATCTCACCAGCCCACGGTGTCCTGGGGAACAAGGGGAACTTCCTCAGCAGGATGGGAGAGGAGAACTCAGGAACTGGGAGTGCTTCCATCTCAGAGGGGCAAAGATTCCCACGGGGGACCCCCTCCCCTAACAGAGGAACTCACAGAGTCCCCTAGTTGACACTCCATGTGGAGCTGCTCCAGAACTTGGGCCCGGTGGGGAGGCCTAGAGCAGATGACAGACGGGGACACAGGGGACTGGATGCTACATCCTAATGCTGTGATGAGAAACAGAGGGCATTTTGTGGATCAACCATCCAGGCTAGCGCCCTCTCCCAAAAGAGCCTCACCTGGCCCTGGCTTTGAAAACCTGGAATGGCACATCCTCCTGAAACAGCACATCGACCAGAGGGGACAGCTCCCCAGACACTGAATTCATAATACTCTGGAAAAATCCAGTCCTCTCACTGGGCTCAGCCTGCCCTGGGATGCAGTCAGGAGGCATGAGACACACAGGGACCAAGCCTCGGATGGCTGGCTCTTAGTCTATTCATCAGAGCTCACCTCTGTCCAGGGCTCTCAGTGAGCTCTCACCTTCTGGAGCCTGGACAGCATTCCTAGGGCAGTACCTGACATTGCCTGCAGGTCTCCTTTTGCCTTCCAGGGGGCGATATTGAGAAGCAAATACAAAACAGGAAATCCACACTTGAACTGGGCTTTGCTTAAGGAGGTGCAGAAGGAGACCTATTTCCATTCCCTGACTATCAGATTTTACTGGGCCCCTCTGTCATGCCTGCGCTGTCCAACCTGCTCTTTCCAGAAACTGTGATTGAAAAGGGGGCTGTGCAAGGAACCTGATAATCCCAGGGACCCCATGGCAGGCCTGACAAGCTCAGTGAGCACAGTGCGGCATGATCACAAATGCCTCACTGGGCAGGTGATGGCAGGTAGTCTGGTCACAGGCCCACAGCTTCCTTAGCAAATGTCAGACTTTACCTCAAGTAAGCCCTTTCCCTGTTCTTATGCATCATGGATAACATACATTTGACATCACATACCTCCAGCAAATTTTCTTGCTAGACCCATTGAAGAGCCTGTGGCACCAGAATACAAGACCACAGAGTGCTCATGTTGCCTGATTATCTGCACAGCCTCTGTACCTGCTGGAAATGTTAACTGTCCGACCCTCCAAAGTAAAAATAATATGTGTTTCTCCATTTTGCTTTTATTTATTTCTAGAGATCTCCCTAATATGCTTTCCCTCACTTTCCCATAGATTTCATGCAACTTTTTCATCTTCTTCTTTGATTTTAATGTATAACATAAGCTACAAAACTGCTCTTCTTCTCAGTATTTGAGATCTTGCTTGCAGTCATATGACATCAATTCAGCTGAAATACTCATAACAATCCTCCACAGGTTTGGACATTTCTGACCTTGACAGGGTCTAGGAGCAGCTGCTTTTTCAGGGATCTATATGGTGCTTCCCAACTCATAACTGGAATCACACATGGGTAAGGCGATGTGACCTCAATAAAGTCCCCCAGGCAGAGGACAGAGGCTGCCCAACAGTCAGGGAGGACATGGAGAGGGTCAACCAACAAAGGGAGGGAGGGTCTCCTTGAAAACATTCCCCAAGGACCAGGAAGCCCACAGCCACCTGAGCTCCCACCACAGTTCTTGCTTCACACCTTACCCTTCACACCTGGATACTGCAGATCCTTCTAAGACACGTGGTGATGTGGTCTCTGTTATGCCCAGATTTCAAGATTCCCAAGAGCCCACCAGGGAACCAGCTAGTCCAATGCAAAAGCAAAGAGTCCTTTATTTCAAGCTAGCTTGAGCTCCCTGTGCACCACACTCACCGACACAATGGCAAGCCAAGTGGCCGAGTTTAAAACACAAAAAAGACCCGGTGCCCAGCTTTGTTTCTGTGTCACCACTAGAAAAAATCTTCAGTTTGGGGCCTGTGCCAGGCGCGAGTCGGTGTCTCATTACACAGGATGTGGTCATAGTGATGGCGTGCACTTCCCTTTATTATCATTGGTTAGTCCAGAGAAATCCTGGGTGTGGCTAGCAGAGGCTCCTTCCGGTAAGAAGCCCCTCCAAGCACATGGTCCTGCCCAAAAATGGAGGACTCAGGGTAAGATGGAGGGCGCAGTCCCCGCCCCTTCACTGAGAATGCGGGGAAGGTCGGGGGCCGCGTGTCCGCAGGTTTGAGATCTCGCCCTTTCATTCCTCCCTTGTCTTGGAACTTCCGGCTTAATCATGAGACAGACTGCATTTCTATTCCACCAGAACTATCAACTGAACTATCTCTATAAGCTTAACAAATGGTCCGGGGAAAGGGAAAGAAACCATTTTAGATTTAACAACTTCTATTGAAATAGGATTTTTCTTCTTAAAATTCCTCCATGGCTATCAAAAAGCCAAATCAAGATTCCTTGAGGAGGCTCAGGCATTTCTGTTTGTTAGGCTAGGTTTAAATTTAGAGTCCGTTAAACTAAGCCTTCATTTTTCTGGGTCAGCTGGACCAAGTCTCTTCTGTTATTTGGTTCCTGGTTTGGGCTGGGCATGGGAAGCAAGAAGCAGCCATGGGGACAGGAGACCTTCCTCAGAAGGGGGCGAGTGTTCAAGCCCCTGCACCATTGGGGGGGGGGTGACGATCTGTGCCCCACCTCTGTTGAACCCCAAGTTTTCTCCTACTGGCCCCCAGCTGTGCCTGTCTTAGGTTGCCCCACCCTGTGGGGTCTTGCCCGTCATTGACTACCAGCCATCTCTCGGCCAAGTAGGGTGATGTGAGGTTCAGTTCTGTCTCCTTGATAGCCTATGCCCCTGTGGCCTCCATGCCCAGCAACTGCCTTTGGATCCCCTTGCCTGCTGGTGGGGTCCCGGCATTGATCACATATCTTGGGGAACCCAGGTTTCTTCTCCAGAGAGGGCCCAGCTTACGCCATTGGGCAAGAGACAGATCCATGGCACCAGCTTTTCATGAACCCAGCTGGAACGGAGAGCTCAGACAACAGCTGTAGACAATTGGGATCCTCTTGGCAATACAGAATGCTTAAGTGCCTTCCCAGGAGGGAATAAATCCCTTCACGTATTGCCAGATTTCGGAGGAATTACATAAGGAGAAACACATACTGATCTACTCTAAGATTTTCTGACTTTCCTTGCTAATTCCTTTTCTTGGATTTAAAACAAAACAGTAACTGTTGGTATAAAACCTTCTTTCTATGCATAACCATGCTTCAGACCTTCTATTCTAAACAGGCTTTTTTCCCAGCTTTACTACCCCTGACATGGGCATGGTGACTCAGGCCTGCAAGACAGTATTACAGGCTGCCAACTGTTAGCTGTCTCTCAACAGAGACCAAAACCTGATGGGCACCGTTCCCTGCCCAGTTGGGCACCTGCCCTCTTGGCAGCTAGGCACCGTTTACTTTTGGGGGTCACCCCACACAGCTCCCTTCCAGGACAGCCAACATACATTCAAACCTGCAAAACAATCAAAGGTTAATATAACATATCAATACAAAGAAACATAATATTGGCATCATGGCCGCTTCAGGTAGCCAAATCTTCTGATACTAAACATGTGATCCTATAAATTGTCCTTGTCTCTTTGGAGATATGTCCATGAAGATGCAGGCATTATCTAAGTGTATTACACAGTATTGTGGGGGCTCCTGGTGACAGGAGTGATTGAGAGTCATGTTACCAGTATCAGGCAGGTCGAGCACGCCGCAGCTTGAGCTTGAGCGGGTTGCGTTGATCTTGATTGATGCTCCATTTGGTGACGAAGTCTTTCTGGGTCATGGATGGATCCGCTGACCAGACGTGAGTGTGATGGACCCAGGTCACGACGCCGTCTACCTTGAGAGCGGTGGGGATCGTCAGCACCACAGTGTAGGGACCCTTCCAACGTGGCTTAAGGGTTTCTCGGTGATGCCTTCTGACATAGACCCAATCTCTTGGTCTATGTTGATGAGGAGTTGGGGTTGGGCTGGTTTCGTAGATGGCGCGGAGGCACGGCCAAATGTCCTCATGCGCCTTCTGAAGCCCTCTCAAGGAAAGAGATAGTTAAAGAAAAGGGTTTTATAGGGGGTCGCCCGCCAAACATGATAGGTGAGCCACCCAGTCCCCACCAGTCTCCGAGTCAGATTTTTCCTTTTTTTTTTGGAAAACTTCAAAGTCCTGATGGCTTTTATGTAACCCCTGTTTATCAGTTACAGCACACTGCTTTCTTGCCTTTCTACCAGTTCCCTTTGTGGCAGAGCAGCAACCAGGCCTCTTTCAAGGGAGTGCACTAGGAGGGGGTATCAGCCCCTCCTTTGCTAGCAGCAACAGGTACCAAACCCTTTCAGTACATTTGACCAGCTTCATTCCCGCCCACCTTTACAGATTCTAAGGCCCATTGTCTTCCTTTACCCAGCAAGCCAAATGACACTGGCCTGTACTATTTAATTCAGCACAGGCAGGGGGAAGGGCCCATGAAATCTCTACCCTGAGAAACTGTGAGCCCCACCATTAAATGTCCCAATCAGACTAGAAAAGCCACAAATACCTTTTAAATCTACCCCAGCATTCCAAAATCCCAACCCAGCACAGAATATCACATAGCAAATCAAAGTTCCCAGCAAAAAAACAGACAGAGATGTTTACTAGTTAGGCAGGCCAATTTCACCTCTGACAGACAGCAAGGGCCCTTGGGGATAGCCGCTCGGGGGGGGCTTTGCTTTCAGTCAGAGCACTCAGCCTCAAAGAAATCAAGCGCGTGGTTTTTTCCGCAGACTTCCACATTTACATGAACAAATAATTATACCAAAGTAGACATACAAACATCAAATAAACATTTACACTTACACCTTCTCAGTGAACAAGTATTTTTACGGTCTTGGGATCTTGAGCAGATAACAGGAACACCGCCCAAGTCCCCTGATGGGGGCCTGGCAGGAACAGATGTGGGGGTCTTCCTTTCCCACATCCCAGGACAGGATTCTTGACCTATGTCTTATTTATATAGAAATGGTATTCATCACAAACAAACAAACAAATCCACCGCGAGGCAAGCATACTTTCTGCTTCATAGATGATTTGAACTTAAAAGTTTTAAGTTTCCAGCCAATAAGCCTGGCATAGCTGCTAAATTTCAAAATGGTCACAATTTTCCTGCTGGGGAAATCAAGAAGCAAACCCATAGCTATTCACATGTAAACTTGACTATCAACTTCCTGGTGGTACTTGTCTCAGGGCGGGAAATTTCAAAAGAGCCATTTTAAATCGCCTTGGGAAACCAGCCTGCATTTCTTTGTCAGGTTCATCTCCGCCACTTTTAAGGCCAAAACAGTCTCGGGTTTTTATTCTGTACATAGCAAAAGGTCAAGTTCAGCTCAAAACTATGCACACTCGTTTTTAAACTGGCCTTTTCCCCTTACATGTGCACAGAAATCCCGAATGCATTTTAAAACTTTTCAATTACAAGAAGAACTTTAAATTAGAATGCTTGGGGAGGGGGCGTCTATATTGGATCGCCATGTGTTCCCTTCTTCCCTTCCCCCACATCGTGCTTTGGGGGAAGTTTCAGCAAATGACTCAGATGGTGTATTTTTCCCAAAGTCATGCTTAATGCTAGGGGAAGGGCGTGTCTACCCCTCCCTCCACCAAAATAAACTTTTTAATGGCAAGAAAAGAGACCTTAAACTTTCAGAGCTTTAAATCTTAGATAGCAAATTAAATACTTGGCATTTTTCAAATCAATACTTTTATGTTTAAGGATACATTTCAAATAAAATATAAGGCATTTTCAATTAATAGATTAACTTCTATCATTTAGACTTCATACTAGGCATACTCAGATAGCCACACAAAGGAGGGGATAAGGCAGGCCCCCTCCCTCCACATTCACATACTTTCACCAGACATTCATTCAGAGTTTAAACAATCCATTCAATTCCTAACAATTTCCCAACTCCTGAGGGAGCTCTAAAGCCTCCCCCAATCTCCTTGAAATGATCAATCACAATGCCCAAAGGAGCAGTCTGAGTCCATCCCATAACGTCCGTCCAGTAAGTCCACAGAGAGAAACGTACAAACAAAGAAAACTAAATGGGCCCAAAAATATAGCCTTACAGCTCCATGGAAGCAGAACCAAAACAGTCTTCCAACTCCATGGAAGCCAAACCCGAAAGCTAGACGATGGCCTTACGCTAAACCAGCGGGAGCGACCCGCCTCGTCTCAAATCAGCGAGAGGCATACTCATCCCTTGTGAGGGGCATACTCATCCCTAGTGAGGAGCATACTCATCCCTCCTGGGGGGGAGGAAATTCTTCCAACTCTCCCCCGCCTGTGGTCTTTCACGGTGCGTCCGCCTAGACACCTCAGGCACTTACATATTCCAGAAACGAGCTCACACAGAACAGAACACACAACGAAACAGACACCTACCGCAGTCAGTCAGACTCTTCGGATCGAGGGTCTCTCAATAGTCTTGGGAATCCCGGGCGAGCCCCAAAATGTTATGACCAGATTTCAAGATTCCCAAGAGCCCACCAGGGAACCAGCTAGTCCAATGCAAAAGCAAAGAGTCCTTTATTTCAAGCTAGCTCGAGCTCCCCGTCCACCACACTCACCGACACAACGGCAAGCCAAGTGGCCCAGAGAGCGAGGCCTGATGGGACCAGGAGTTTTATAGGGGGGTGGAGTAAGGCCGGGAGAGGGGACTGTGGGCCCCGCCATTTGGCCAGGTGTGAGTAGGTGTCTCATTACACAGGATGTGGTATAGTGATGGCATGCACTTCCCTTGATTATCATTGGTTAGTCCAGAGAAATCCTGGGTGTAGCTAGCAGAGGCTCCTTCCGGGAATAAGCCCCGCTGAGCACATGGCCCTCCCCAAGTACCTCGGAGCCCACAGCCACCTGAGCTCCCACCACAGTTCTTGCTTCACACCTTTCCCTTCACACCTGGAAAGTGTCCGCAGGTTTGAGATCTCGCCCTTTCAGTCTGTCTCTGGAAACAACGGCCAGGCTTGTGACAACCTGAGATAGAGGGAAGGTCTCCTCTGCTGTCATCACTCAGCTTGACACCATATCACCCCCAGTCCCCTCTGTGGCCTTCCTGCTGGGAGGAAATCCCAACTTCCTAGGGGATTTGAAAACACAGAAAAGACCCAGTGCCCAGCTTTGTTTCTGTGTCACGACCAGAAAAAAACTCCAGTTTGGGGCCTGTGGGGCTGTCAGTGTGGTGCTTATGGACCCAAGACCAAGCTGTAGCAGGGGCCAATGCTGGAGTGAGAGGGTCATCCTCACAGGAGGCCATGTGCCTCCTTCAGCCTTGCTGTTGCAAGTGGGATCCACAGGCCAGTATGATCCACCTCCCCTGAGAGCTTGTTAGATGCAGAGTCTCTGATCCATCGCACACCTGCCGAGTCAGAATCTGCATTTTTTAAAAAATATTTTATTGATTGATTTTTTACAGAGAGGAAGGGAGATGGATAGAGAGTTAGAAATATCGATGAGAGAGAAACACCGATCAGCTACCTCCTGCACACTCCCCACTGGGGATGTGCCCGCAACCAAGGTACATGCTCTTGACCAGAATCGAACCTGGGACCCTTAAGTCCGCAGGCCGAGGCTCTATCCACTAAGTCAAACTGGTAAGGGCTAGAATCTGCATTTTATCAGGATGTGGAGACCCTCCCTGTGCACAGGGGAGGGGCAGGGCCCCCCACCCTCACATCATAGGGTCTCATCCTGGCATCCATGTTGCTGGGAAGCTGCTGAAGCAGCCTTTCAAAAATGTCACCTGTGCATCTCAATCCTTACAAAGTTTCAAAGGAGAGCCAATGCAGAGCCGGGGCATCCCTGTGACAATTTTCCTGAAGTGGCCCCAGACCTCTTGCTCTGAAGGGAAAAGTCAAATGTGCACTGACAGGGAGCTATGGAGAATGACCAGGAACTGGACGCCCCAGGCCAGTGCTTTATGGGCACCTGTCTGTGCATGTGTAAGTTTGTGTTTGTATATGTTTGTGTTGTCAGAGGCTTCAGGAGTTCCCAGGGAATCAAAATACAGAGTAAAGGTAAACTGAAAAGGGCAACAGGGTAGAAAAAATGAGGGGAGGATGAGGGAGGGTCCTGGGCCCTGACCACTCCCTGGCCCACATGACCAGGGAGGTTATCTTGTCCCAGCAGGAGGCTCAGCACACAGGGAGGAAAGAGAGCACATCACATCAGTCTGGACAGAAGTGTCTGGGAGCCTGACTGGACCTCGTGCTCTTCTCTCAGAGAAAGGGATGGAGCAGGCAGCAGTCCCCATGGAGTTCCCTGCAGCTTCTGCCCACAGAGGACGTGTCCCCTGGCTGGGGCTCCTTCTGGCCAGTAAGGAGGGGAGAATCCCTGGGAATGGAAGGGAAGTTGGGAGTCAGAAACTGGCCAAGATCTCCTGGGGAGGACAGCGCTCAGAGGGGAGGAAGGGCTTCCCTATGGACCTGATTGAAAGGACAGGTGTGTAGAGTCAGATGAGAGAGGGGGCTCAGCAACAGGAATATCTCATCATGTGCAAGTGGTGAGGGGCAGGAAAACCTCAATTGCAGTTCATTTGATAAGTTATTCATCCCTGAGTATTAAATTTTGACAACTGACCACTGTAATAACAATTTATTTCAGGTGATATCAGAAACATTTTAACCAGGGGCACTAAATATTGTCCCCACCAATAACAACAAATATGGGAAAATACAACATGGGATGTGGACAAGCCTGGGAACACTCATTCATGCACCCACAGGTGTTTGCAGCGTATTGCAGGCACTGGGGGCACAAGATCACAAAATCCCCTGCCCACATGCAGCTCACATTTTATGGGGAGAAAGGAAACAAGAAGAGATCTACTTGTGACATCAGGTACCCACAAGTGCCCTGAAGGGCAGAGCAGGGACAGGTCAGAGAGTGAAGATAGAGGGTCTTTAGAGGACAAGGTCAGGGAAGGTCTTCCAAGAATGCCCCTGTGTGTCAACAGGGATCTGAGGGCAGTGAGGGGGACAGACACACAGACAGCTGGGAAAGAGAATTCAAACAAAAGCATAGGTTCCCAGATGCTGAAGCCATGGTGGCCATGTTGCTGACCTTGACCAAGGAGATGCACACACGAACCTTCATGCAGACTAAGGCTGAGAGATGAAGAGAAATGCTTCATCTCTCCATCCCAATACACAGATGAAATACTGATCAATCTCTCTCCTCCCTTCTAGTCTTCCTCTTAACCTTGTGGATCCCCACCACCACTGCACAATTTGCTATTGACTCGACCATTGCTCTTGAAGGGCAGGATGTGAGTCTACGTCTCAGCAATAAGCCTCCCGATGTTACAGGGTTTATTTGGTACAGGGGAATAGGACTAACTCCAAAAATTTGATTATGTATGTAACTCATTTAAGACGATATAGAACAGGGTCTGCATACAGTGGTCGAGAGGAAATAAACCTTGAAGAATCCCTGATCATAAGAAACATCACTGTGTGGGACCTAGGAATTTGCGTCATACTAGCTGTCCTTCCAAATTCACGAAGAGAAATGGGATTTGGAAAGTGCAATGTATTCCGGGAGTGATTGCTCTCTGACCTCTACGTGTCAGGTGGGGTGAATTCTACTTCACACACAGGACTGCCAGCCCTGGACTCTCCTCCATCCCCCTCTTCATCGTGTCCCAAGCTAGGTTTGGGAATTTAGTGCAGGACACAAACAGTGGAGACAAACATCCTAAGGTCAGAGTTTCCTTCCCAGATTCCAGCCCCACAGACATTCACCACAGAAAGAAGGAGCAATTTGATGGGAGTGAGTCAGCAGAGGAAGAGGAGTCTCAGTCCAGGTCCCTGGGCCCCTTTCCCTGATCATGTCCCTGAGGTAGAAACTGCAGGGCTCTGTAAGGACCTGGCCTGAGGGGCTCTCTGGGTTCTTCACAGAGAAACTCAGCTTGGGCAACCCCTCTCAGGCCCCTGTCACAATGTCCTGACTGCAGAGTCCCTGGGGAGCCTGTGTCAGGTTGGGTTTTCCCGTCTGTGAAGGGCTGAGTGAAAGCAAGTTTCCCAAGTGCCAGAGTCACAAGGCTCTTGAGCTGGTCATTATTTGGGGCTGAACCCTCCTTCACCTGAGACTGTGTGTGGAGAGCACAACTGGACTAGCTCCCCAGGTTTTTATCTGACTGTTCTACAGGACTTAGGAGAGTGCAGAGAAAGAACAGTGCCCAAGGGAAGAGCAGGAGAAAAGATGCTCCTGGCAGCTGCTCATCCACCAGGGATCAGCCCAGGGGATTCTCTCCTGAAATCTATCAATAACAAATGCCTCTTATTTGAGTAGTTTTACTTCCCAATATATATGTCAAATACTGTGAATATTTTATGATTAGTACATTGTCAGCCTGGCAGTCAAATATTCATTTTTCTTCACTGAGGGGAAGGTGAAGCACAGGGAGATAGAGTTCCTAAGCAGAATCCCAAAGACCATGAAAAATTGATCTGAGTCACTTGAGGTCTATCTGTAGCCATAGCCCCATGTTTTCCTCCAATCCCAGTGGCCTTATTAGATGTCTTTGGATCCCTAAATCAATCGTTGTTTCATATCCTTCCTTCTTAGGGGTCTTTAGCTCAGAGGGGTAGATTTGGTCTGGGGAGTGATGGCACATTTAGAATTAATTAACTTTACCTGTGGAACCAAATACCTCAGAACCATCAGAGTCAGGGCTGATATCTTTGAGGAAAGAGCATGGCCCCAGGTCTCAAGCCCACACTCAATCAGTCTCACCCTCTATTTCTTCACAAGGCCAGTGAGTGTGCCCACACTCTTAGCAAGAAACTTTACAGTCACAGAGAATGAGGATGCCGTGTTCATGACCTGCAACACAGATGAGAGCTCCACCAACTGGTTATTCAATGCTAGGAGTCTGCGGCTCAGGGAGAGGATGAAGCTAACAAAGGACCGCAGAACCCTCCTCATAGACCCTGCCAGGAGAGTGGATGCTGGGAGCTACCAGTGTAAAGTCTCCAACCCCGTCAGCTCCACTGAAAGTGAGCCTGTAGAGTTAGATGTCAAGTACTAGTGATCCTCATCCCTTGCCCTATGCTCTTAAAATAAAAAAAATAAAATAAAATAAAAATGCACCTATTAGATTTCTTGTGTTGGAGGAAATTACTTAGAAGAATTGCTTTGAATCAATAAATACTAAAAAATGTAAGCTGGCATTGTCATTATTGTTGATGTAATGTAACATTCCACATTAGACCCAATCTCTGGTTGGTTCCATTTGCGCCATCTCCACAATGGAGGGGACACCATGTGTTTCACAGGAATGACAGTCATTGTGTGATGACTGGCAGGAGTAAGAGATAAGCTCACAGGAACATGAGCTCTCTCCCCTTTCCAGGGAGACCTGTGGAGGGTGCCTGGACACTTGTATTAATGGGAATAGACAAGAGAACACCTATGTGAGATGCAACAGTGACTTTGCCTCCCTGTTTGACTTGTCCCAAAAAATTACTAATGCCTTCTGGAGTATTCTTATGTTTATAGCAATAGACTGATTTGCATGAATTCAGTAGTACTCTGTCCTCTTTGTTGATAGAATAAAATTGGGAATGTTGTTAATGCAACCATGGCTTAGCAAATGTCCTAGTTCAAACTGATGCCCACAGAATTATAAACAACCTCACCTTTTATGGAGCTGTTTTTGACCTGTTGAAGACTCATCATCTGTTTGAGAGGAGGGCATCACCCAAAGCTAGAGACTGCAGGTGAAGTGTGAGTGTGAGGCCGCCTAACCTCAAGAGGCTGTTAAATCTCCTATCTCAGGTTTCAAAGAAAAACCAGCATCAGAGGAAACTATAGGGTGAATGTCATTCCTCTGCACTTAGGTCATTAATCAGGGCAAATTGAAGACACCAGGCATATATGTGATAGGACCAAAATACTCTTCTTCCTTGGAGCCTACCATTGATCAAAGGGAAGGTGACTGTAGAGAGAAATGTAATGTCTGCGTGGAAAACTCCAGAAGCACAGCCTTCTGGGAGATCAGTGGCCATCTCTGTTCAGGCTCTCAACTATTTGGCATCTATTTATAAATGGCTGGGAACTTGTACTTCTTTATAAGTTGCAGGAACTGATGGCAATTCAAACTGGGACTTTACTGGATTTAGTTGTGTTTACCTACACTGTGCAGAAAGTAGCTGTGTTATGAACAAGAGGCCTCATTATTCTCTCAGAATCTGTAATTTTTCTTCCTGACTAGGACTCTTATCTCTATTGTTTTAGAGCATTTCTTTACAAATGTAACTGCAATTTGTAATTACAAATTCTTTCTATCCTTTTAAAATATACCTAAGTCTCCTTAAAAGCTTCTTGCGTCCCGGCTGGAGTGGTTCAGTGGTTGTGCATGAACCCAAGAACCAGGCGGTAATGGTTTAATTCCCAGTCAAGGCACATGCCTGGGTTTCAGGCTTGATCCCCAATAGGGGTGGGCCAGAAGCAGCCAATCAATGATTCCCTTCATCATTGATGTTTCTATTTCTCTCCCCTCCTTTCTTCCTCTCTCTGAAATCAATAAAAGTCTATTTTTAAAAAACATAACTTCTTGCCAGTGATATGATTCATAGAAAATCTGCCTAGAGGGTTTGGGTGCATTCTGCTAAAATTTAATTCTCCTGTTTTCTGTGTTTCAGTCTCTGAGGAAAGGGAGGAGCTTAACTTGGGTGGGGACACTTAAAACCAAGATGTAAAAAATCCTGCTTACCCTCACCAGTGTTGCCAAGTTGGTTAGCACTTTCTCCCGAACACCTAAAGTTTGCATGTTCAATCCTCGGTCAAGGCATTTTGGGGAGGCAACTAATTATTTTCAATCGCATCTCTCGCATCTCTCTCTCTCTCTCTCTCTCTCTCTCTCTCTCTCTCTCTCTCTCTTTCTTCAATTCAATAAATACTTATCCATGAGCGAGGTTTAAATGTAACAATAATGAAAACCCTCCTGTTAAGATTTAATTTTGCTTATGTGTCTATCCAATTAGCAAACACAGATGCCTATGATTCCTTCTCCTGTTCTTAAAATCTCTGCAGCCTTTTATTTCAGTGGTGTTCAGGTCAGTCTCACTGCCCTGCTGAGTGACCATCAAAGTGTGCTCATTCTATATTCATTTTCACTGCACCTTCGAAGAACAATATCATAGAGAATTAAACATATATTCAGTGATAAAAGAACAACTCCAGTAAACATTCACGTCCCTGTGATGTCAGCCACCTGCAGGCCCACACTGGACGACCCTGTTGCCAGTCCTCCATGACCCAGAGCTCAGGCCAGACATCAGGGTCCTCATTCTTTGTCTCTCTTTTGTTCTTGCTTTGAAAGCTCGATATGCCTGGCCTTAGAGAGTCAACAGGCAGAACCTGGGAAATGGAAATAAATCTCTCCTCTGGTTCTGTTTTGTTTCCTGCTCATTGTGGCCTCTAGGGTATTTGGTGGAATATTTTGGAGACCTGGCCATAGTTGGATTGTGGATAAGCAGAAGGGAGCATAGGAAGGTGTCGTGGAATGTTGGATTTTGTTCAGAGTCAGGATGGGAAATTGTAAAGCTTGGGAGGTTTAGGGGTGAGAGGCTTTTTATGACTTCAAAGGCACCTAGGGGTGTAATGTAGGAAGGCTTTCTATGTGTGAGTTTAGGTTGGGCTGAGGAACACGAGAGGGCTGACCTACCTGTTGAGAAAGCAGCCACTGGAGCTAGTGCAGTGGTATTGGGGTGCCATTCCCCAAGAGCTAGATGGATGTGAGGGGTGAGAAACAGGGTTCAGAGGAAGAATAAGGTCTGGAAGTCTTAGATTAGTGCCCTGACATTGGGACAATTGGGGCACCAGATGTACAGGCTGACAGGGTAGATGGTACAGAAAACAGGGGACAAGACAGAGAAGGAGACAGAATTCAGATTGGTGGTTTTGAGGGATAGGGGCTGGGGAATGGGAGCAACCTCTCATTGGGTACAGAGGTTTATTTGGGGGATGAAAATGTTTTAGTACTAGCTACTATGGTGGCTGAACAACATTGTGGCTATACTGCCAGTGAAATGTTCACTTTAAAAGGATTAATATCTTGTTATAGAATTTCACCTCATAAAAATTATGTTTACTGAAAGAAGCCATATCAAAAGGAGAGCCTATGATATAATTACATGTATATAACATTCTAGAAATTGCAAAATAATCTATCAAGAAAGACAGGATGAGTGATTGCCTGATGACTGTGGGGTGGGGTTCAGAGAGAGGGACTACAAAAGCACATGAGAAACTTTTGCGTGACAGGGAGTGTGTATTTACGTATGTGTGGTTTATTGCCTGTCACTTATACCACACTCAAGCTTTATTGCCTGTCACTTCTACCACAGTCAAGGTGTAATCAAGTATTCATATTAGGAGTTGCTTGTGTGGTTCCCAGGAGGGAAGACCCTGAATGTGCAATAATGACAACAGCTGGTCTATCTGGAGCACACACTGAGTACTTGGCACTTCAGGTCTATTAGCTCATTTAATCACCCAAATGCGTCAGTTTAGTTCATTTACTTCCTTCGACTTTTTCATCTCCTGGCCTTTGCATCTGCTGTGCCCTCTGCCTGGACCTCTTACTCCTGCCCCCATCAGCTCTAGCTTAGCCGGGGCCCTTGCTCTATTAGATGCCGCTCTTCAGGAAAGTCTCCCTGGTCCCTCAGTCTAGGTCAGAATCTCAGTTAGGTGAGGTCATGACGCTCCATATTTTACCCTTTCAACCATGATCACATGTGTAACTTCTTTACTCACTTATCAAAGAAGACCAACTACTGCTCACCATCTGCTGACACTGCTCTAAGTACTGGGGGTGCAGGTGTGAGACAGAACAGAGAAAATCCCAGTCCTCAATGACATGTCATGCTGGTGGGGCAGTCGCCCAGTAACCCACACAGCAACAACAGTAATAATGTGATAGTACGTTAGAGTGAAATAAGGGATGTGTGGGGTATTTTTATTTATTTCCATTTAAAATGTTTGGACAGCCAAAGCAGGCAAGCTGGTTGGAACTGACAGAGCTGGAGATGAGAGGAGATGGAATCAGAGAGAGGAGCCATAGCCACAAATCTGGTTTCCCTCTGAGTGACCTGAGGAGCCTGTAGAGGGCTCAGAGCCCCAGTTTGCATGAGTGATATGTGTTTAGTGAAGGCATCCAAAATTTAGCCTCTCTGAAGTTCCTATTTGGGATATTGATTTCAAGCTTTTAAGAAACAAAACTCAGAAAGAACTTTTGACCCCACCTCCCTACCCCATTCCTGCCATAGATTCAGACAGAAAAACTTATTCAAGAAAGAATCAGGATGTTCACCTTAGCCTACTTTCCTCAGCATCTGTGTGGTTGCTTTGTGGAGGGCAGGGAGCCCAGTGAGGAGGCAAGTGCAGTCATTCAGGTGACAAGTGAGGGTGGTCAGACTAGTGTGGGAGGAAGGGGTCAGTTCTGTATTTGTTGAAAGCATGGAATTAAGAGGATTTGCTGAAAGATTGGATGTGGGGTATGGGAGACAGTGAGAGAGATTCAGGAAAATTCTGGAGGAGCACATTGAGGTCAGAAGTTTGGCGGGGATCAAGGATCTTAGGGCATCTTGAAATGCATTTTAGATATTAGCTGTCAAATAAATAGTTGGACATCAGCAATAATGTCCAGTTTGTCCCTCTCATCCACTCTCATGCCCTTAGGGCCCTGGATAGTGACTGGTAGGTACATCCTAGGAGTCCATTCCACATCTCCAGATCAACAAATGAATAATCACATCCTAAGTGCAGAGATGTCATAAAGTTACCATTACTGCATGGACCATTATGAATCCTTCTTTTTGTAAGTCACATCAGGACCTTTCTCCAGCTTTCATGCTGTACGCATTTTGGAACTAAATTAAGTTAAACATGAAAGTGCCTGGGTGATATTGAAGCCTAGCTGGCAACCCTCTGTGAGACTCCTGCCCTCAATTCCTCAACAATAGAGACGTGACTGGAGTCCTTCAGGCAGGCAAGAAGCTCACATACTAGTCAAAATTAGGGACATGTACAAACACAACAAAGGATCCACTTAAGCAGTGAGTAGTGATGGCGGAAACACTAATCTGAGACATGAGTCAGGGTCTCAGGACTCCTAGTTCTTGTTTTGTTTTTTTTCCTAGTTCTTCCTGAACATCTGCTCTCCAGGAACCAAGACATTTTTTATTAGCAGATTCCAATGTATCTTTTAGTATTTTTCTACTGAGAAGTCTAAAGTGGACACATTTGGACTGAAACAGCAATGTTTCAGTATTCTTATGTTTTGTTTTGTTTTCGTAAAGTGTTAGGTACTCAATGAGTAGGTTACTAGGATTGAGCTTTTAGTTAGACTTTTAAACCTTCCTAAGAGTTGTGGCTCTGCTGTGAAGGGAAGCCGAGTGTTTACCCCAGATATGCCTTTTAGGATGTTGATATTGATATCCTTATTGGAAAAGAAAAGGTTTAAGAAATAAGCCTTGGACCTTCCAACTAAACTGCCTAGAATGTGTTTAGATGGAGGACCAGCTCCAGAAGGGATCTTCTCATTTGCTTGGCATCTCCATGCCAATGATCCTGCCTTTTGAATCCTCAAACCACAACCCTCCTTCCCCCTTAGCTGCAGAATGACATAAGCCTCCACAACCCAATGCTTCCTTTGGTCTCTATTCTAATAGCCCCAGAATATTCGTTCTTATAACAGACTTTGTACATTGTCTCCTGTTAATCTGTCTGTTAATTGGATTTTTAGCCCAGATAGAAGAATTTAAAAGATGAGAGGAAGAATACCCTTTGTTACCAAAGCTGGATGTTATGATTTCTAGTTAAAGAATAAATAGAAAATAGAACCTGCAGGTGTGATAGGAAAGAATGCAGATGCAGCCTGGAGCCTGGAAACTAGTCAGTGCAACAGGTTGCAGGAGATATCTTGCTCAAGATAAGAGAAAGATGCTGTCTGCTAAGCACAAGATGGATAGATGTTTTCTGCTCTTAAGGTAACATAACCTAACCAACCCCAAAATGGGTTGCAGAACATTGGGTTGTCTGCACGAAGGAAGACTTCTAGGCCCCAATAACCAAAGACAACAGCTGGGATTGTGCCAGGGAGAAATAAGTCACATTTTGAGTACTTATAACTGACCAATCCTCAAATCCCATGACTCAGAACCTCAAGTCATGATGTTTTCCTCTTAAAAGACACTAAATATAAACCACTGAGCTTTCTGGTCTTTGAGCATCAGCTGCCCCATTCCTCTTCATTGGTACCTTTGAAACATATGCTTTCTTTCCTTTCACTGCAACCTGGTGTCTGTTTACTGGCTGCCTAGACATTAGGAGAACAGACCCCACCTCAGGGTGGACAACAATATGAATAGACTTACAGGCCTGTACCTCCACAGCTCCTGGGATCAAAAACACTGCTTCAGGCCTCGTTCTGTGAGAACAGAGAGGAGTAAATTGGGTGAAGGTGGACTGTGAAAGTGATAGAGGGCTTAGTGAGAGAAGAGAGTTAAAGTAAAGTCTTCTCAAACTCCCTGAGCACCTAATACAGGCAGGTCACTGACAGTATCATAATCATTTCTAGCATCACCCTGCCGGGTAGTTTTTATATGAGTTTAAGGATTTCTTTTTGTTTTTTTCCATCAACAACCACTTCTCCAATGGGGTGACCTACAATTCATTTCAGTTCTGACACTAACTACCTGAAGTGGGTGCAGACCACATAGGTTCAAGGCTGAGCAACATAAACTGCCCCTCTTCAGATGCCATCACAAATGGGGTGCGCAGGTAACTCCTTTTTGTCACGTTAACTCCAAATTTGGAGGTTCCCAGTTTCATATTATAATTATCTTGAAAAAACGTCACAGAACTCAGGAAAGGGCTTTACTTACGGTTACTGGTTTATTGTAAAGTATACAATTAGAGATGCTCAGATGAAGGCATGGGGAGAGGTGTGAAATTCCCATATCTTCCCTGAGCTTCCAGCCTTCCAACATTAACACAAAGCTTTCTGAACCCCATGTTTAGGGTTTTTATTGGAAGTATCCTTATGTTGGCATAATTGATTAAATAATTGGCCATTGGTAATTATCTCTAGCTCCTCTCTCCTCCCAAGAGGTTAAAGTTTTGGGCTGTGTGAATGAAAAAGGGGCTACATACTCAACCTGATGAGCTCAGGAAAGGCCTGTGTGGGGGCCTTACAAACTCAGAAACCTGAAGTAATCCCATAGGATGGTCTAAAAATAAAACCTTCTAACTTAAAGTGAGTCATGGTGGGTAGTCATGTGTTAGGTTGGTATCTTTCCTGACAAAGGTAAGTCTTTACCTTAACTGAACCCATCCATTCACTTTTTGCATCTACAATAACATATCTTTGGAATATCAGGGCAATTTTCTTTTTTCCAAACCCCTCACAACTTCAGAGCAGAGACCACAAAACCCTTCATTGTTATTTTTATCATATTAATTGTTTACTGCTAACTTCCTGTACAACCAATACAATAGAAATATGTGTCTATTACCTTCTATGGAATCCCAGAGACTCTCCCTATCCCTTGCTGTGTTTTCTACCACCTCTCTAATGTATGACCAGTGGATTTCATGTCACTCCTTACACTTTCTCTCTTGATGGTAATTTATAAAATAAGATGCAAAACTGACATTCTCTGGAGCATTATCTCAATCCCTTCAGATTTTGCTTCCAGGTAGTTGTTATCAGTTTTGCCTTAACAACCCAGAATAATAATTCTCCACAGGTTTAAGCATTTCTTATGTTGAAAATTATTTGGCGTAGTGTGTCAGAGTTTCAGAGAAGCCCTCCAAGGACTCAGACCTGTGCTACGTAACAGCAGTGGTCCATTGTACCACATGGCTCCTCTAGGTGAGCTTGAGTCAGTTTTTCTTGCAATTCCCGACCTTCCAGTTTTAAGCAAAGAGGCCTACATTTATTTGAGGGTTTTTAAAAAGTCCTTTAAAATTTATTTGATGTGTGATTAAGGATTAAAGGTTGAAAGACCTGAAACAAAATATAACAGTTGACAACCCAGGACAAGAGAAAAATGGGTGGTTAATTTTATTTTTTAAATATGTTCTTATTGATTTTAGAGATAGGTGAAGGGAGAGGGAAAGATAGAAACATCAATGCATCCACATGGATTGGCTACTTCTTGCATGCCATGTCCCCTGCTGGGGATCGAGTCTGAAACCTGGGCATGTGCCCTGACTGGGAATCCAACTGGGACTCTTGGTACATGGCTCAACACTCAATCACTGAGCCTCACTGCTGGGTGGTGATTGGTTTTTAATTTTGACTTTCAAGTGGAATTGATTTTTGAGTGTCAGAACAGAAAATTTTTTTAAAAATATATTTTATTGAATTTTTACAGAGAGGAAGGGTGAGGGATAGAGAGTCAGAAACATCGACTCGAGAGAAACATCGATCAGCTGCCTCCTGCACACTCCCCACTGGGTACATGCCTACAACCGTGGTACATGCTCTTGACCAGAATCAAATCTGGGACCCTTTAGTCCACAGGCCAATGCTTCAGCCAAACAGGTTAGGCCAGAACAAAACATTTTGCCCAATAAATGATAGCCTGAAGTCATTCTGTTCCAAAGATAAGAGGCACTTCCTTTCTCCAGCTTGAATCTCTAGTATTCTTTTATTTTAAACTATATTTTATTGATTTTTTACAGAGTGGAAGGGAGAGAGATAGAGAGTTAGAAAAATAGATGAGAGAGCAACATTGATCAGCTGCCCCCTGCACACCTCCTACTGGGTATGTGCCCGCATCCAAGGTACATGCCCTTGACTGGTATCTAACCTGGGACCTTTCAGTCTGCAGGCTGACGCTCTATCCATTGAGCCAAACTGGAGAGGGCTCTAGTATTCTTAAGTGAATAAGAATCTCTGTGGAGGTGTCAAAAGGAATCCTTCATGATGTGCAGTAATTCCATAGGAAATTGCAACTCAGCTGTAATTAAAGCATTGACTTGTATTAGGATTCACACCTAAAGGTCGGTTACCTAGTGCTCTGAGTCCTATGGCTGTATTAGGTTGTGAGGGAGAGAAACTGAGACACATAAAAAAAGTGTATGTGACTTGGAAAGTTACAGCCCCTCATAGCTCATCCCAGAAGCAGCATGCTTTAACGCACAACACAATATCTCTAGACATTTGTTCAGACTGCATTTATCCAAAGAAAATTAAAATTAATCATACATACAAGGTTGAAAATTTCCAACCCTCGGCCCCCATTAATACTCTGCACATATACAGGTAATCGGAAGTCTTTATGCACAAGTATTATAGATATAAGAAGATTTAACTGAAAGTGGTATCAACTTATGATTGTCAAAATGGGACCTTTTGGATTGTTAATTGATTTTTTGCATGCGTAAGTAAAAAAAAAATGGATCTAAAATTAAACTGAATGGACGGGAAGCTTATCTTTATTGGAAAGGAGAAACTTTCATTTATTTGTTCATTTTAAAATATATTTTTATTTATTTCAAAGAGGAAAGGGGGGGAGAGAGAGAGAGAGAGAGAGAGAGAGAGAGAGAGAGAGAGAGAGAAAGAGAGCCAGAAATATCAAAGATGAGAAAGAATCCTCAGTTGGCTGCCTTGGCTGTCTCTTGCACGCGGATCAAGCCTGTAACCTGGGCATGTGTCCTTGAGCAGAATCAAACCTGGGACCCTTCAGTCCGCAAGCCAACACACTATCCACTGAGCCAAACCAGCGAGGGTGCAAATGAGAAGCTTTTAGAAGGAGCATGAATAAATGCTCTTTTTGTAAAGAAATTAATAGCAAATTTAGAGGCTGTCTCTAAACTAAAGACGGCTTCTGAAGCTAATAAATGCCAACACCCCATTTCTGTCTCTTCTACAGTTCCTCCACAATATCCTTTGCTCTCTGAGTTTCAGAGTCTGGATTTTCTATCCCCTTTTTTTCTTTTTGGGTTCTATCTCCACTATAATGCTTCCACTACCACGCCCTACAAAATAAGAGAAAATGAGAATAGAAAGTCAGACAAAGATAATCCAGGAATTTTAGCAGCTGCCTTCAGAGTAAATCCATCCTCAGGTGACAGGGAACCAATGAGTATATACACTGAGTGGCCCGATTATTATGAGCACCCCATCAGTACTTCATTGGGCCACCTTTTGCCTTCAATACTGTGGTGATTCTTCTTGGCATTGACTCCATGCGATGTTGAAAGATGATTCGAGGAATCTGCCACCATGCTTGATGAATAGCACTGTCCAGTTCTGTGAGATTTGATGGTTGTGGAACCAGCTGCTTGATGGCTCTTTTAACTTTGTCCCACAAATGCTCAATTGGACTGAGAACTGGAAATTGTGGTGGCCACCTAAGCAAGGTAAAGTCTCCCTCATGTTCTTGAAACCACTCCTGCACTATAAAAGCACCGTGGCATGGCGCATTGTCTTGTTGGAAGAAGCCATCTCCATTGGGATACGCCATCAACATGATAGGATGAACTTGATCAGCAATGATACTTAGATATGTTGTGCTATTCAGACGTTGTTCCACACGAATTAAAGGGCCCAAATCATGCCAGGAAAACATACCATACGATAACACCGCCCCCACCAGCTTGAAGGGTTGTACCAATGCATGGGGGGTGCATGCTTTCATGCTGTTTCTGCGAAATTCTCACTCTGCCATCTGCATGATGGAAATGGAAAGGTGATTCATCAGACCACATGACTTTTTTCCAATGCTGGACTGTCCAGTCCTTGTGTCCCTGTGCGAATTGGAGACATGTTATCTTGGTAACTGCAGATAGCAAAGGTGTTTGAACAGGCCTTCGGCTACAGTATCTCATACGATGCAGTGTATGGCTAATTACCTACAAATATCAGGTGGTCATAATAATCAGGTCACTCAGTACATATATATACTTGGGCTGCACCAGAATTAAGAAATCTAACTAAAGATTTTCTCAGTTTTATTTAGGACACTGATGGGTTTGTAAAGTCATTTAATTCAACCATCAGAACATGTGATCCTGACTTTTCTAACCTATTTCAATGAATATACCCACTGGTTTCTGGGAGCAAAGCAACAGAATTACTAAGTAAGGTTCACCAGGAAACTTTTGTAGAGCAGTCTGTTCAACATAAGAAGGGTTCTAGAAAACATAAGTGGGATTTTGAAAGAGAAGAGAAACAGAAGCAAGCATGTGGCTGCTCTGAAATCTATGAGAGGCTGTTTCTCCTTTTCCTTACTAATAGTTTAGGAGAAGTTGAACTTAGCATAAAAGGGGAACTTATTAAGGCCCTTGCAGATACTGTGGATACTTTATCTATTTTAAACCATCCCCAACTAAGTTGCCTTCATCTTTGAAGCCACGCTTCTGTGCAAATGGTAGAGATATCTAACCAACCAATGACTGTTTTTAAATCAGAACCTGTTCATTTCCAACTCTGGAGTGTTATGGGGCAACATATACTTTTAGTGGTCATACCAGTTCCAATTCACCTGGTAGGGGTGATTTTCTTGAAACTCACATATCATTTTTCCTGAATGGGTGAAATGTATTTAGAATAAATGAACCAATTATAAACCCACTGGGTAGATTATTATAAAGGAACTTCAGCAAGGAGCTGAACATTTGTTGCAGGACATTCCAGTGCAACTTTGACCCCTTTCTAGTATGGACATTGTCAAGGTCAAGTCAGCCACTCCTATTAAAATAACTATTGATAATACCTTGCCTTTTCCAAATATTCACCAATATCTTTTAAGATTTGATGTGCCAGTTGCATTTAAGCACATTATACAATATTACCTCAAAGGGGGATTTATAATTCATGTAATTCTTTTATCCTTCCAGTGAAAAATCCAAAGGCAAAAATGTAGACATTTGTACAGGATCTCAGAGCTTTAAATAAGATAGTTATTCCCACACATACTTGGTTCCAGATCCACATATGTCATTATCAGCTATGCCTATAGATTGCCAATATATTTCAGTGAGAGATTTATAGAGTGACTTTTCGGCATTCCAGCAGAAAATGACAGTCAATATATCTTTGCTTTCACCTGAAAAGATCCACAATTTATTTGGACTGAAATGCCACAAGGATATACAGAGAGTCCCACCTATTTCTCCAAGATATTAAAAGTTGATATTATGTTAAATTTCCTAGAAATTCCCCTCTCATCCTTTATGTGGATGACTTACTTTTATTCTCTAGGACATTACTAAACTCCCTAAAAGACACAATTTACCCGTTATAACAGCCAGCTATAAAAGGACATAAGGTCTCAAAGGACAAGTTTTTATTTTTCTTTGTTCAAGTAAATTACCTTTCCATCTCTTATATAAAGACTAGAGACCAAAAGCACAAAATCTGTGCATGGGTAGGGTCCCTAGGCCTGGCTGGCAATCAGGGCCGAACTGCGAAGCGACTGGAGGGGTGATAGGAGGGTCACCCACCTTGACTGGCCTGGAGCCAGCAGGCTGGGGGCAGCTCCTGCATTGAGCATCTGCCCCCTGGTAGTCAGTGCACATCATAGCGACCAGTCGTTCCTCTGTTCAGTCAATTTGCATATTAAGCTTTTATTATATGGGATGGGTAATGATTAACTCTGAAAGAATCAGAGGGCTTCTATCATTTCCTCTTCCAAAACCAAGAAAGAAGCTTAGAGGATTGGATATTGTTTCAATTGTGACTGGATATTGTTTCAATTGGGTTTCAAGTTTTTCATTAATGTCCCAGCCTCTAATTGTTCTATTAAAGTCAAATTGACCTCTTGTAACTCAGTGGAACTGAGAAGGAAAATAAGCTGTAAAATCTTTAAAGAATTATCTGAAGCTCATGCTCTGGGACACCTTAAGTATAAATTTTCTAACTTTTTATACATGAAAATAAACAAAATATTTAGGAAGTTTTAGATAAAAAACAGAGATTATCATATACTTGTAGAATATTATAGTCAGCACTTAGACTCAATAGCCAAAGTTCTCCCTCCCTGCATAAAAGTCATCTCTGCTGAAGACAGATATGCAAACTAACAAAAGGTATTTATGGGCTCTCCTTTGTTTATGTTCCTCATTCTGTTAAATCTTCACTGAATTCTCATCACACTCAACATTTATGCCAGTCTACTGACTCTTATTAAAATGTCTTTAAATCTATGTAAAGGTCTTAACCCAACAACTTTGCTAATTTTTTTTTTTTTTTGCAGGATGTAGCCCTCCACAATTGTGTTTTGTCCACTGACTAGGTTCTTGATTCTAGGAATGGTTTCTAGGAAAGTCCTTGCTAACGCTGACTTAATTTGGTCTATAGATGGACATGTGATAGATAGTCAGGTATGTTATCCAGCTGAATATGCAACAACTTCCATGATGGACACAATTGAAAGTTCTTATTTACCTGAACAAGATATGCCCAACAAGCTTAATTAATTGTTCTAATTTGGGCTTGTCAATTGACATAAAATAAAATAGCCAATATTTGAACTAATAGTAACTATGCCCTCGGTATAGCTCACAACTCTAGAATGCCATGGAAGTAGTGAGGGTTCTTAACTTTCTCATGGCAATGCATAAGTAATAGAAAATAGGCTGTAGACTTATTAGATGTCAAAGAAATCAAAACAATTGGCAATTATAAAAATTCCAGAGCATTCTAAAGCTGTCACCATTAAAACAAAAGGAAACCACTTAGCTGGTGCTGCAGATTGACAGACAGCATTAAACAGCCAAATTATTTAGGCTTCAGGATGCTCCTTGGTTCCTATTAAACCCATAAAATCATGCTGAGTCAAGAAGCCAAACTCTGCCCAAAATTACACACTGTATGATTCAACTTTTGGAAATTCTGAAAAATGCAAACTCATCTATAATGCCGAAAGCAAATGAGAGTTTCCTTAACACGGGGAATGAGGGTGGAAGAAGGACAGAATGAAGAGACATAAGAGGGCTTGAGGAGTCTTTAAGAGTGTGGGACAGAGGAGAGAAAATGGCAACTGAGTAAGCAGACATCTCATGCACCTCGTCCTGGGTCCAGACTTGAATAACAACCAAATTGGAAAACATCCACCTGGAATTAACAAATTGACACAGCTGAGGAGACAATTTACCAGGAATGGTAAAGGATGCCTGGAGAATGGTAGGATCAAGGATGTGTGCTTGAGAGGGACACCCGACCAGTGGGCCAAGAGTGCCAGGAGAAAGCTGCATTGCAACAAAGTTGCATCCCTTGGCGACAGGCATAACATACCACTGTGGAAAGGAAATGCCACAGGGCTGCTGGCACCGGGGGATCTGGACCTAAGACCACACCCCCAAAAGGCTGCACTGCGAAAGGCAGCCAAAAAGGCTATCCAAGCAGCACAGTAGTGGGGGGAGAGAAACCCACAGTTTCATGGTTGTTTTGGTTTTGTTTTGTCCTTCATTTTATTTGCTAAACCCAGAACACAGGACTTTTCAATTTCAAACACTCACCCAAAGCCTCAGCACAGGGAGAGAGGCACAGACTTGAGGTGCCCGAGGACAGGCTGGGGAGGGAAGTAGGGCAGGGAGTCTTAGCCAGGAATCCTGCATTGGGGTATTCTCAAGCTTACCAACCTAAGTGGCCATTTATCTCCAGAAGATCTAGCCCCTCCCTGTAGCCTCAAGGCAGGCAATACAGTCTGCCATACCCTGCCTGCATTTTGAGCTATAAAGAGGAAACGAAAGCAGAGGCCAAGTTTATAAGTCTGAATAGATCCCTCAGTAACTGGATTGGAAGAGGGGCTGGTCCACCCTGCTATTCTGGAACCAGACTGATAAAAACTCCAGGTTGCTAGCCAACCCCATTGGTCTCCATAGAAGGATCTCTGACCAACCAAGGCCAGAGTAATATTTTGGGCCACAAGGAGGAGTAGCTCTAGGTCAGAAAAAACACACAACAAAACCCATCCTACTCCCTGAATGTGAAACAGCACTAACCCCACCTAAAGCCCTGTCAGAATTAGACTCCTGAGTGATTAAGACTGACAGCTGGAAAACAGGCAATGAGGGCAGTTTGGCTCCATTAGCTTCCAGATAAGGCCTGTGGAGACAGACACAAGCTGAGGTCCTGTGGATCACCTGGAGCTTCAAGCAGGGGGCTAAAAGTCAAAGAAAGTGTTTGACAGAGGCCAGCACCTAAGTACCTAACAGGAAGCCCAGAATTAGCAGACAGAACAGAAGAGTGAGGTCCTAAAGGAGCTTCCATGGGGCATTAAATCTCGGCTGAAGCAAATGACCCCCCCCTTTTTTTTTTGAGTTTCACTTTTATTTTTTATTTTTCACTTTATCTTATTTAATTTCTGGCACCTTTATCTTCCTCACTTCTGTTTTTTTCCTCCCGTTTTTCTTCTCCAATCCCCATTTTACTTTTTCTCTTTCCTTTCTTTCACCCTTTTAAAAATGGATTTCTTTATCTGCTTTATTGATGTGTTAGTATTCTAGTCTCTGTTGGCTTATTCAAATATCTAATTTCCTCTTCACTGCTCCTACTCCATATCCCCTTATCTTTCCTTTCTCTTCACTACTCATTTTTTTCTCTCTTCTCTTGATCTTTGCTTTTACTAATTTTTAACTTGTTTCACTTGCTACATATAGGCCTATCTACTCTCTCTGAGGAGGAAACTGGTCTTGCAAGCTGTGTCAGGCCATAAAAACTGTGAACAATGCACTGCCCTTGGGGAGGGAAGGTCTTTAATGCTGGCCCCAGGACAGATCATCAACACCTTGTTGCTTTCCTGTAAGCCCACTAAAGGGGGCAGAACCATATCTGTAAGACAAAGACCCCAGAAGGTTATAAAAAGTGAAGCCTCTGTATGTTACTTCACTCTGATTTGGAAATTATTCTGGGAGTTCACTAGTGTTAATAAACAGCGTCCCTCTCTTTCTCAAGGAGCTTGCTTGGTATTTTGTTGCTCTTCTGCATCATATAGTTCCCTGAACCGGGAAGCTAACAGAGTTTGGCTCTTGCCTCTGGTGAGTGGACGAGGTTTGGGTCCCTGGGTTGCAGGACAGGCCTCCGGAAGGCGCACACTGCTGATTTTAGCAGAATTGAACTGGGGGGAACTCCAGGTGCTCCGGACCTCAGCCCAGGACACAGCCAGCATCTGGAGAAATTGGGTGGACACCTCTGGACATGTAGACAGAATTTGTATGGTAGGGGCCCCAGTCAGTCAGGCCCTCTCCAAGTGAGTGGAAGGGGGAGCTTGATCACCTCCCTGGAAGTCATAGGTCTTCGTCAGGTAAATCAGGAATCAGGACTCTGGAGGTGAGTGAATTCAGATTCGATTAAGAAATTATAGGTTCACTCTTTTGTTTGTTTGTGTGTGGGTCTAGCCAATTTGCTACTAAGAAGGTGGGCTGGACACAGCTGTAACTCCTCTGGTAGGATCTCACCAAGAGGTCTGTCAAGAATTCTGGTGTAGGGCGTGGGTGCCTGGAGTACCCCCATGCCCATCTGGGGAATTGGGCATTATCTGCTCAGCTGCAGTCTGGGCTAGTCTGAGAGAGTGTGGATATGGATGTTTGCTGATTAACTGTTCTGTATGAAAGCGAAAGCTATTTTGATTTTCTGTTCGCTCATCTGGTTAAAACCTTTGATTTGCTGAAGGCTGAACCTGTGATGGTCTGCAAAAGTCGCAAGCAGCATTGTTGAGTTAGTTTTCTCAGAGACGTTTGCTCTCTATCATGGAAGGAATCAGCCCACTTAGTAAAAATTTCTGTCTATGTTTGTGTACTAGGGACTTGTCCTGTATCTGGAGTAATGGCTTCTAGATGGTATTCACAGACACTGGGACTTCTGGGAGGGAAGCCAAAACTCGGACTGGCTAAGGGTTTGAGTCTGGCCTGTCTTAAAAAAAAAAAAAAAAGGTAGGAGAGAAGCGTTGGTAGGCAGTTTTCTACTGCCTCTCTTCAGGTACTTGTTCTGTATCTCTGCAATATTGAAACTGATTTGGTGGTATTCTGTGGTGTAAATGTGGTGCATGCCAGTGTAAAATTGTTTTTTTATGTTTGTCTGTTTCTGTTTTATTTTTTTAAAAAACCCTTCTAAAGCTCTCCCGTGTTTCCATGGTGATTCAAAGTTTTTAATGGGGAATGTTATCTGTCTTTATTGTTTAAATATGTGTCTTTGTTGTTTGTTGAAAATTGTTTAGCTAGTGAAATTTCTGTTTGTGTCTCTTAAAAAAATATGAATGTATTGCTAATCTGAGGAATAATAAATATTTACATGTCACCTAAAAATTAAGGCTAAGAGTTCTAACTAATGGAAAGTATGGCTTTGGTTTAATGGAGGAAGGTAAAGAGAAATGTTGAAAGAAAGTTGAATGGATGACAGGCAAGTAAGTTGGGACAAGTAGAATAGGGAAACTGAGCAGAAATTCTGTCTTCCTAAATCCTTAAATCCTGTCTTCCGTAAATCAAGGACATTGGAGACATATTGTAAATCCTGTCTTCCCTAAACCAAGGACACTTGGGAGTAAATGATTTGCATTTGGCTCCCTAAACAGAGGTTAAATAATTTATGTCAATCTGATTAGTGTCATTTGCTGTCCATACCCAAGGACAAATGAAGATAGAAAATAAGGCTTATTTTGATTAGTTCTTTTATTCAGGAATTTTTAAAGAGGAAGCAACCGAGTCCCTCCCTGCACCATGGGTAATAGCTCCTTCTCAAATTTGACTATCTTAGAATGTATGTTAAGTAATTTTTAAAAGGGGTTTGTTGAGGACTACAGAGTAAAACTAGTCCCCTGGGAGTTAAAAAGGATTAGGATGGCCACCAGAGGGCACATTGGATATCCCCTCCATCAGGAATGTTCATAGAATTATCACAGGAAGCCCAGGTCACCCAGATCAGTTCCCTTATATAGACAGCTGGTTAGAAATTGCTCAAACCTTGTTGCCTTGGGTCTGGTTCTGTGTGTGTAAGAAGGGACAGAGTAAGGTTTTAGTAGCAGGGGTGAAGAGGCAGGCAAGGCAGTAGCAAGCCAGAAGAAGCTGGCAAGGCCATCCAAAAAACCCAGCGGCTATCTGCCAGAGCCGCCTGAGGTAGACCTCATCAGACTGGCAACAGCTGACTCCGACTAGGACAGACTGGGCTCTTTCCAACTGGGCCTCCATGAGCCCATGGTCGAAATGAAAATAGGAGGCCACACTATGAACTTTATGGTTGATACAGGGGCAGAGCACTCCGTAGTTACTCAGAAGGTAGCTCCCCTCTTAGGAAAGGAAGTCACCATTATTGGAGCTACCAGGGACCACAGCTGCAGACCCTTCTGCCGCCCCCATTGATGTCACTTAGGCGGCTACCAGATGGTTCATGAATTTCTGTATTTTCCAGATTGCCTGGTCCCTCTAACGGGCATAGTCTTTTTAGCCAAAATGAGAGCAGGAACCACTTTTGCTCCAGATGGCTCAGTACAGTTTTGCCTCGGTGAAGAGACCTCCCCAATGATCCTGTCTTTAGCAGTGCCAAGGGAGGAAGAATGGAGACTTTATACCCCCCAGAGTAAAGGCCTCACCATTAGAACCTGAATTAGAGAAAGAGTTCCAGCTGGTCTGGGCAGAAGGGAATCCTCCAGGCCTGGCTAAGGACCACGGCCCGGTACTGATTGACTTAAAGCCTGGGGCACAGCTTGATAAAATCCACCAATATCCAATTCCAAGGGAAGCACGCCTAGGAATCCAGGTCCACTTAGACCAGCTGCTTCAGTGGGGACTTGTTAAATGATGCAGGTCTCCATGGAACACGCCTCTCTTGCCTGTGAAAAAACCTGCGACTAATGACTACCACCCCTTACAGCATCTACGGGCTGTTAATGAGGCTGTTATAACCCTGCATTCAGTACTGCCAAACCCCTACACTCTTCTGGGAGTCATCCCATCAGAGGCAGAATGGTTTACATGCCTAGATCTGAAAGATGCCTTTTTCTGTCTTCGATTAGTGCCTTCCAGTCAGCCTCTCTTCACTTTTGAATGGGAAAACCTAACTACAGGGGCCAAGGAGCAGTTCACGTGGACCAGACTGCCACAAGGGTTCAAGAACTCCCCTACTCTTTTGAGTGGAGCACTAGCATCTGATCTGTCTAATTTCCCAGGATAGGACTTGGGGTGTGTTCTACTCCAGTATGTAGATGACCTCCTACTGGCCAGCTCCACATGAGCTCAGTGCTGGGAGGGAACATGAGCCCTCCTGAGACTGTTAACTGAAACAGGTTACAGAGTGTCCAAGAAAAAAAAAAAAGCACAGATTTGTCAGAAAGAAGTCAAGTATCTAGGCTTCCGAATCACCCAAGGGAAATGAAGGCTAGGGACTGAAAGAAAGCAGGCCATATGCACCATCCCAGTCCCTTGCACCCAGTGGCAGATTCAGGAATTCCAGGGAGCAGCACGGTTATGACGAATTTGGATCCCAGGGTATTCAGACCGAGCTAAACCTCTCTATGAAGCTTTAAAAGGAGAAGAGAAGGCACCCATCAACTGGGGTCCCGATCAGGAGAAAGCCTTCATCACCATAAAGGCAAAGCTCACTGAGGCCCCAGCACTAGGGCTACCAGATGTGACATGTGACAGGAGACTTTAATCTTTTTGTTCACGAGAACAGCGGGGTAGCCCTAGGAGTTCTAACCCAGGAGTTTGGACCCTGGCAAAGACCAGTAGTCTATCTCTCCAAACAGATTGACTCAGTTGCCTCCAGATGGCCCCCCTGTCTCAGGGACCTTGCAGCCACGGCATTATTAGTCAAGGAAGCGGATAAGCTTACCTTAGGACAAAACTAAAATGTAAAATACCTCATGCTGTTGTCACCCTGATGGAAGCCAGGGGAAGCACTGGCTGACTCATGCTCCAATGACTCAGTATCAGAAGGAAACCAGCATGCTGATGCCGCAGCCAAGCTGGCTGCTAAAGAACAAGCAGCACCTGCAGGGATCATGTTGGCCCCCGAATTACGTGAACCTCCAAAATACCACTCCTCAAGAAGAGAAATGGACCCAGCATGAAGGGGGCAAGAGAACAAAGGAAGGCTGGAGGATACTC
>NW_005871362.1:994829-1035987 GCF_000147115.1 Myotis lucifugus
ACGCTAATGTCCTCACCCCAAATTAATTACATCTCTAAAGACCTTATTTCCAAATAAGATCACATTCACAGGTACTGCATTTTAGGACTTTAACACATCTTTTTGGGAGACAAAATTCAACTCATAACATATGGTAAATTACACTGATAGATTTTCAAATGTCAAACCAATCCTGCATCCTTGGGATAAGCAACTTGGTCATGATGTATTATCCTTTTTATATATTACTAGAGGCCCGGTGCACAAAAATTTGTGCACTGGCGGGGGGGGGGGGGGGTCCCTCAGCCCCACTTGTGCCCTCTCACAGTCTGGGACCCCTCGGGAGATAACGACCTGCTGGCTTAAGCCCGCTCTCGGGTGGGAGAGGGCAGGCCCAATTCCTAGGTGCAGCCCCTGGGCCGGCTCAGAGCAGGGCCAATTGGGGAGTTGGGGCACTGCCCCCTGTCATGCACAGAGCAGGGAGGATCGGGAGGTTGCGATGCCACCCCCAGTCACGCTCAGGGTAGGGCCGATTGGGGGGGTGGGGCGCCGCCCCCTGTCACACACAGAGCAGGGCTGATCAGGGGGTTGGGGAGCTCCCCCCTATCAGGCACAGAGCAGGGCCTATCAGGGGGTTGGGGCGCCTTCCCCTTTCACGAACAGAGCAGGGTGGATAGGGAGGTTGTGGCCCCGCCCCCTGTCACACACAGAGCTGCAGGGCGATCAGGGGGTTTGGGCGCTGCCCCCTGTCACGCTGCTCCAGGGGCCAGGAGGCCTCGTGGCTCCGCTGATCCCAGTGCTAGGAGGCCTCGCTGCTCCGCTGATCCCGGTGCTGGGAGGCCTCGCGGCTCTGCTTGACACAGGGGCAGTGAGGCCTCACTGATCAGCTGATCCCGGTGCCAGGAGGCCTCGCAGCTCCGCGGATCCCAGTGCTGGGAGGCCTTGTGGCTCCGCTGATCCCAGTGCTGGGAGGCATATTACCCTTTTACTATATAGGATAGAGGCCTGGTGCACGGATGGGGGCTGGCTGGTTTGCCCTGAAGGGTGTCCTGGATCAGGGTGGGGGTCCCACTGGGGTGCCTGGCCAGCCTGGGTGAGGGGATGATGGCTGTTTGCATCTGGTCACACACCCTTCAGGGTGGGGGTCCCCACTGGGGTGCCTGGCCAGCCTGGATGAGGGGATGATGGCTGTTTGCATCTGGTCACACACCCTTCAGGTTGGGGGTCCCCACTGGGGTCCCTGGCCAGCCTGGATGAGGAGATGATGGCTGTTTGCAGCTGATCACACACCCTTCAGGGTGGGGGGTCCCCACTGTGGGTGCCTGGCCAGTCTGGGTGAGGGGCTGAGGGCTGCTTTCAGGCTGGCGGTTGTTGACTGAAGCTCCCAACCGCTCCTTTTTTTCTTTTTTTCTTTTTTTATTCGGGGCCAGCTTTAGCTCTGGCTCTAGCTCTGAGGCTTCCGCTGCTGATTGCGTTCTATAATCAAAACAATGTATAACTCCAGCTCTGAGATCCCGGCTGGCTGAAAGCTGGTTTCTGGGCTTTTGTTTAGCTTCTATATTTGTTACAAAGTTTCTTAGAGTTGCAGCTCAGAGGCCGGCAAGTCAGGCGGGGAATGTTGGAGTCTGCAGTCACTGGAGCAAGCAAGCCTCATGTTCGCTTCCAGCTGCCTGGCTGCCGGCCGCCATCTTGGCTGACAGTTAATTTGCATAAGGATATGCTGATTAGCCAATGGGAAGGGTAGCGGTCGTATGCTAATTACCATGTTTCTCTTTTATTAGTGTAGATACTAGAGGCTCAGTGTATGAAATTCACTGAGAGCCCTCAGGGGATGTCTGACTGCCAGCTTAGGCCTGCTCTCTGCGGAGAATGTGCCTACACTGGCAGTCAGACATCCTTAGCGCTGCTGCGGAAGCAGGGGAGGGTCCCGCCACTGCTGCTGTGCTCACCAGCCGTGAGCCTGGCTTCTGATTGAGTGGCCCTCCCCCTATGGGAGTGCCCTGACTACCAAGGGGAAGATCCTGCATTAAGCATCTGCCCCCTGGTGGTCAGTGTGTGTCAGAGACCCACTGTTCCACTGTTTGGTCTATTTGCATATTAGCCTTTTATTATATAGGATAGATACCCAACTAAGTCACCTTCTCTATGCAAATGGTAGAAATACGTAATAAAAAAAAATGCATGTTTTTAAATCAGAACCTGTCTCCTTTATACTAGGAAATGTTTTGGTGCAACATATATTTTTCCTGGACAAATAGGTCTTAATTCACCTGATAGGGAGATTATCTTAAAACCCATGACAACAACATATCCTTTTCCCAAAAGGGTGAAACATATTTAGAACTAAATAAATACAATAATGAACCAAGTGGAAAAATAATTATTTTAAAGGAACTTCCACAGGAAGAAAATAACCTTGAGACTGAACATTTGTTGCAGTATGTTCCAGTAGAATTTTGAGCCCTTTCAAGTACAGATATTGGCAAGATCAAGTCAGCCATTCCTAACAAAATAACTATGGATAATACTTGGCCTCTTTTTAATACTCACCAATATCATTTAAGACCTGATGCACTAGCTAGATTTAAGCACATTATACAAGATTATTTAAAGAGGGAACATATAATTCCATGTACAACCTTTTGCAACTCTCCAATTTTTCCAATAAAGAAACCAAATGGAAAAGGATGGTGATCTGTACATCCTGAGGTTCCAAACCCACATAACTTATTATCATCCATTCCTGTGGACTGCCAATATTTTCCAGTAATAGATTTATGTGGTGCCTTATTCAGCAGTCCAGTAGAAACAGACAATCAAAAGCACTGTGCCTTTACCAGAAAGATGTCCAATGTACTCGGACTGCAATGCCCCAGGGATATACAGAGTCCCACCTATTTCTCTCAGATTTTAAAAGCGGATTTAAATAGTGTTAAATTTCCTAGAGATTCCACTCTAATCTAATATGTTAGTGTTTCACTTTTATACTCTAGAACATTGTTAGACTCCCAAAAGGACACAACTTACCTTTATAACAGTTATCTACCAAAGGACTTAAGCAGTGGTTCTCGACTTTTCTAATGCCGCAACCCTTTAATACAGTTCCTCATGTCATGGTGACCCCCAACCATAAAATTATTTTCATTGCTACTTCATAACTGTAATTTTACTACTGTAAACAATATGTAACTATATATGTGTTTTCCGATGGTCTTACCCATGGTTGGCAAACTGCGGCTCTCGAGCCACATGCAGTTCTTTGGCCCCTTGACTGTGGCTCAATAACAATGTACCTACCTATATAGTTTAAGTTTAAAAAATTTGGCTCTCAAAAGAAATTTCAATCATTGTACTGTTGATATTTGGCTCTGTTGACTAATGAGTTTGCTGACCACTGTCCTAGGCGACCCCTGTGAAAGGGTCGTTCGACCCCAAAGGGGTCGTGACCCACAGGTTGAGAACCACTGACTTAAGGTCTCAAAGGATAAGTTTCAATTTTGCTTATCGAAAGAAAATACCTTGGCTATCTCTTATCTAAAGATGGCCCACTGATTAATTCTAAAAGACTCAGAGGTATCCTATCTTTTCCTCTTCTAAAATTAAGAAAGCAGCTTAGAGAATTTCTGAATTTGACTGGATATTTTCACAATTAGGTTCCATTTTTTTCATTAATGTCCCAGCCTCTATATATCTTATTAAAATCAGATTGACCTGATCCAATTCAGTGGAACCCAAAAGGGAAACAAGCTGTAAAATCTCTAAAGAATTATCTGAAGGTCCTTTTTATACATAAAAATAAAAATAAATATTTAAGAAGTTTTAACCAAAAAACATAGAGATTATCATAGATCCTTAGGATATTAGAGTCAGATATTAGACTTAATAGCCAAAGGGCTCCCTCCCTGCATGACAGCTATCTATGCTAGAGACATATTATGCAAACAGAAAAGACAGTATGGGCTCTCCTTTTATCATGTTTATTATTCTGTTAAATCGTCACTAAATTCTCATCACACTCAACACTTCTGTCAGTTGATTGGCTGTTGCTTTCCATACCTACTGTTATTTAACTCCATGTAACAGTCTTAATCCAGCAACTTTGCTACCTTTTTTTGAAGGATGAAGACATCCACAATTGCATTTTGCCTAGTGACCACCTTCTACAGTAATTCCTAAGAAGGGTTTACAAGAAACTCCTACATAATGCTGACTTAATTTAGTTTATAGGTGGATTTTTAAAAGATGAACAGGAGTGTTATTGAGTTGGATATGCAATAAGTTCTATGGTAGACGTAATTGAAGGTTTTTATTTACTTGAATAGGATTTGCCCAACAAGCTGAATTACTTGTTCTAACTCAGGCTTGCCAATCAGCCAAAAACAAAATAGCCAATATTTGCACTAACAGTAGTTATGCCCTTGGTGTAGCTCACAACTCTAGAATGTTGTGGAAGCAGCGAGGCTTCTGAGCTTTCTCAGGGCAGTGCATGAAAAATAGAAAAGAGGTTGCAGAATTATTAGATATCATACAGAAATCGAAACAATTGGCAACTATCAAAATTCCAGAACATTCTAAAGCTGCCACCATGCAAGAAAGCAAAAGGAAATCTTTTAGCTGATGCTGCAGCTAGACAAGCAGCATTAAACAACCAAATATTCTACACCTGAGAATGCTCTTTGCTTCCTACTAAATTAGTAAAAGACTATTTTACAGGTCAAGGGACAGCTGCAGAAGAAGAAAAGAGGATGTGGAAACAACAAGTAGGGATCTTTGACCCAGACAAGCAGATATGGTCCCAATCAGAAACCAATATTTTATATAGGGACTCAATTGCTTATACTTTAGCATGTGCATGAGCTAAGACATTGGGGTCCTAAAATTGATTTCATGAATTGAGCACTATTACTGGAAATCTCCTCCTACTAAAGCTTGTAAAGTGTATAGCAGATTTCTATCTATCCAAATGTAACCCTGGAAAATCATCCCATGGGTGCCGATGACATTCCCATTTCTTTTAGAATCATTTAAGGTATGGTAATTAAATTTTATTCCAAGTCCAGCATCTCACAAATACAAATATAGGTTAGTTATGACTTGCTTGTTTTTCTCACTGGGTTAAGGAGAGCAACAGCTTTAATGATGGTAAATTATTTCTGAGAAAATTTAATCCCAATTGGGGAATTCCATGTGAATTATAGTGACTGAGAGACTCATTTTACTGGATAAATAATGCAATCCATTTTGAATATTTGGCACATTCTACAGTATATTTTTAAAAAATATATTTTATTGATTTTTTACAGAGAGGAAGGGAGAGGGATAGAGAGTTAGAAACATCAATGAGAGAGAAACATCTATCAGCTGCCTCCTGCACACTCCCCAACTGGGGATGTGCCCGCAACTAAGATACATGCCCTTGACCGGAATCGAACCTGGGACCTTTCAGTCCACAGGCCGATGCTCTATCCACTGAGCAACACCGGCCAGGGCTACAGTATTTTTATTGTGCCTATTATCCCAGTTCTCTGGATTGGTGGAACATACAAGTGGTACAGTTAAAGCTCAACTAGGTAAATTTTCAAAAAGCTGTAATCTTCCCTGGCCTAAAGCTTTCCTTATCATTCCCTTCAACCTGAATCTACATTCTTTGGTAAACACATTTGTTTTATCATAATTTAATAGTCACTGGTCACCCTATGCATCTAGGCAAAGGGGCATATGAATCAACCTTACTTTAAAGAGACATTCTGCATTATTATTAAGAGGTTATTAACCAGCTTAAAGGGACTGATAAATTCATAACAATTATTTCACAAGTGCCCTCCAAGAACCACAGCCAATCAACTGACAGAAGTGTTGAGTGTAATGAGAATTCAGTGACGATTTAAAAGAATAATAAACATGATAAAAGGAGAGCCCATACTGTCTTTTCTGTTTGCATAATATGTCTCAATTTGTCCATTGGAAAGACATCAGTTAGACTCTATCCAACATCATTGGAAGAGACTGTATCAGGTGCCCAACCACGAATGGACATCTAATCCTGTTTCTGACACTTCCTCCAATTACAGTAACAAAGATTTATTTATTTATTTGTTTGTTTGTTTGTTTATTTATTTATTTATTTTTACAGAGAGGAAGGTGCCGGGAGCCAGTCCATCCTTGCTGCTTGACACAGTTGCTGCAGGGAAGAAACATCTGCACAGCATGTTTCAAGGAACCTGGCGTATATGGCATACTGTTCTTAATATGTTTGCTCCCCTTCTTGGCACTATGTGTTTTAACCAAGGTCACCTCTCTGAGAAAGGTTGTTTCCCCAGGTAGGAATTTTTCCCTGAAGTTAGGGAGGGAATAAAACCCCTTAACTAAGTGCCAGGTGGGTAGTTAATCACTTTAACTAAGAACAATCACTCTTAAGCTACATAATCTTTACTCCCTGGAAAAAGAATGCCCTAACCTTTGGAATAGAAATTGACAGGATTAAAATCAACTGGTATAAATACAGATGTAACAAGACAACAGGAGACAGAACCTAGAGACAGAACTTAGAGACAGAACCTGAGAGAACATGGCAAAAGATCCTGGACAGTACCTGACTACAGAACTTGGCAAGAGAACCTAGAACCAGAACTTCGCTGGAGATCCTGACCAGAACTTGCTGGAGTTCCTGGCTAGAGATCCTGGCTAGGCTGCTGATCAACTGAACGCTGTCTCCGTGTCATTCCTTCTTCGCTGACTCCGTCCACATCTTTGGGGACCTGCTGGGGCTGGACCCCAACATTTGGCGCCTGAACAGGGACCCTTAGGTAAGCCCCCCATTCCCCTAGGTAAGCGCCCTGCACTTGGGACGGATAGGACTCCACCGTAGGAAGAGGGTGGATAGTCTTCGCTGACTCCGTCCACACCTTTGGGAACCCCTGGAACAGGATTCCCCTAGGTAAGCCCCTCCCCCCATTGAGAACCCCCACACTCGGGACGGATAGGACTCCACCAGGGTGCTGCAGACCCCCCTATAGAGGATAAGTAGGGTAAGAAGGTGGATAGTACAGAACTTAGATTGAGAAGATGTGCCATACTGAGTCCAAAGAAAGAAGACTCTGTATAGGTCTTTAGATTGAGAAGATGTGCAATACTGAGTCTAAAGAAAAAAGACTCCGTATTGATCTTTTAACACATATGCTTGCTAGCAGAGGAGTTAAGGTTACGCCCAGTCAGACGGAATGTTTTATACAAGAAGTATGTCCATGCTTTTCTGAGGAAGGAAAGGTGCCGGAAAGGTAAATGTAGAGGCATGGGAGAAGGTAGGCCCAAGGAGCCTTATCCTTAACCCCACTGCAGCCTTTCCACCCCGGAAAAGTTCAGGATTGGAAAGCTCTCCCTGGGGTGATAGATCAGGACTCAGGTAATAGCAGAAAGCGCCAATCCTATTAAAATGGATACAAGAGAGCATTTGGGGTTTTCTTTTTAATGCCTGCCTTGGATTGAGTAAATGCATTACATGCATCACCACAATGGACCCAGAGGAGCTCCTTGTCCCATCGTTCCAAAGACTTAGAGTTGCCCTGATGACAGAAAAACGGAAAAAAAGAAGAAAAGTAAGGCTATGCAAGGGACTGAGGTGCCAACATGGGGTCAGCTGAAGAAGTTAACAACTGAGGCCCAACAGATGGTAGAAAAGCAAGAAGTGGAAGCTACTCTTTCAGCCAAGTCCGAGGACTCTGAGTAAATCAGCAAAAGAAACTTTCATTTAGCAGAAACTCACTTATTTCGTCAAATGGAAAGACTTACTTACAGGAGCCTGGAAGGGACCTGATGTACTTTTAACCTGGGGGAGAGGAGATGCTTGTATATTTCCACAGGATGCAGACTCACCTGTGTGGATTCCAGACTGTCTAATCCGACCTTATGTCACACCACCCTCCGTCTCCGCCTCATCCTCCTCCTCCCCGGTATTATCCATATTGGACGACCCAGAGGGCACAGCTGACTCCTCCCCGGACACTGACACCACCATCAAGCACCGCCCTGATGGACCCTTTGATGCAGCCCTTCAACTCGCTGACGCTTCGGGAAGCCCACCACCAATGATGCCGCCCATAGCCAGATCAACAAGGACAACCAAACCACTGACTTGAGGACAGCTGAAATCCCTTGACTGAAGAGGCCAGCAACCTTCTACAGGAACAAGGCTCCTTGTGCACTCCATCCACTATGTTTATAGCTATGCTCACTGTCATTGCTTGTCTGTCTTCTTCTGAGTCTTAAACAATCCAATCCAAGAGATGGCCGCTGATTTACATGCGCTATCATTTAAAAAATAAAAAAGGGGGAATTTGCCGGGAGCCGGTCCATCCTTGCTGTTTCAAGGGACCTGGCATATATGGCATACTGTTCTTAATATGTTTGCTCCCCTTAGCACTATGTGTTTTAACCAAGGTCACCTCTCCGAGAAAGGTTGTTTCCCCAGGTGGGGATCTTTCCCTGAGGTTAGGGAGGGGATACAACCCCTTAATTAAGTGCCAGGCGGGTAGTTAAGCTACGTAATCTTTACTCCCTGGAATGGAGATAAGAAACGCCCTAACCTTTGTAATAGAAATTCACAGGATTAAAATCGGCTGGTATAAATACGGATGTAACAAGACAATAAACAACACAACCTGATCAGATCCTCATCACACAGAACCTAGCAAGAGAACATGGCAAAAGATCCTGGACAGTACCTGACTACAGAACTTGGCAAGAGAACCTAGAACCAGAACTTCACTGGAGATCCTGACCAGAACTTGGCTGGAGTTCCTGGCTAGAGATCCTGGCTAGGCTGCTGATCAACTAACTCTGTCTCCGTGTCATTACTTCTTTGCCGACTCCATTCACACCTTTGGGTACCCCTGGACCTGTTGGGGTTGGACCCCAGCAGGAAGGGAGAGAGATAGTTAGAAACATCGATGATAGAGAAACATTGATCAGCTGCCTCTTGCACACTCCCTACTGGAGATGTGCCCACAACCAAGGTACATACCCTTGACCAGAATCGAACCTGGGACCCCTCAGTCTGCAGGCTGATGCTCTATCCACTGGGCCAAACCAGTTAGGGCCAAAGATTTCTTAAGACTAAGGAGATGCTGACATCAGGGATAGACATCGACAAGGCCTACATACCTACAAATTGATGTTGAATTTTATTAGTGTAACTAGGGGCCCAGTGCACGAATTCATGCACCTTGAAAGGAACTGTGGGCTGAGAGGCTGCGGTGGGCACAGGGGTGGGTCTGTCTCAGCCCATCCTCCTCACCCCTGCATGGCCCCTTCCACTGCAGTCCCAGGTCCCCTGTCTGCTGGCAGCCCCGCTACCCCCACCGCTGCTCCCATGCACTGATGGTGCTGGAAAAGCTGATAAATATTTTCTTGAGGTGTCCCCTGAGATCTTTCTTAAAATGCCTACCTTTGGAAAGCAGAAAAAACTTTTTAAGGCAAGGGAGCCAGCACGCATTCTCCTTGAAGCACGCCTGTTTGAATTACCATTTCAAGTGAATTTTCTTTCTCCTAAACTCTAAGTGGTCCCCATGAGACTGGCAACCAGGGGAGCAATGGGCAGCAGCAGCTTATCCTTGGCCAATTTCCTGAACCTCTTCCCAAATCCCATTTCTTCTGCTTTTACAGTAACCTAATAACAGCCCTGCCTAGACTCACTTTTTTATTTTTTATTGATTTCAGAGAAGGGAGAGGGAGATAGAAACATCAATGATGAGAGAGAATCATTTTGAAATGTAGAAGGAAAGTTATCACAAAAGGAAAGAAAGGGGTGTGCATGTTTTATTTATTTACTAGAGGTCTGGTGCACAAAATTCATGCACTTGGGAGGTTGTCCCTCAGCCTGGCCTGTGCCCTCTTGCAGTCCAGGACTCCTTGCTCCTTACTGCTCGGCTCACTGCTCCTTAGCGCTACCGTGGAGGTGAGAGAGGCTCCTGCCACCGCTGCTGTGCCCGCCAGCCTTGAGCCCAGCTTCTGGCTGAGCAGTGCTCCACCTGTGGGAGTGCACTGACTACCAGGGGCCAGCTCCTGCGTTGAACATCTGCCCCCTGGAGGTCAATGCGCATCATAGTGACCAATCGTTCTGGTCGGTCCACCCTAATGGTTGCTTAGGCTTTTATTATATACATTTTTTGTTTCTTTTATTTGTTGTTGACAGTACTACAGATGTCTTCCATTTCCCCCTCCACCCAACCCCTGCACCATGACAGGCCTTTTCCACACTATATTGTCTGTGTCCATTGCCTAACCCTATATGCATATATGTTATTTGGTTAATCTCTTTCCATTCCCTTTAATCCCCTCCCCTCTGAGATCTGTCATTCTCTTCCAAGTATCCATGTATCTGGATATATTTTGTTCATTAGTTTATTTTGTTCATTGGTTCCACAGATAAGTGAGATCATGTGATATTTGTCTTTCTCTGACTGGCTTATTTTGCTCAGCATAATAATCTCCAGGCCCATCTATGCCAGTGGTTCTCAACCTTCCTAATGCCATGACCCTTTAATATAGTTCCTCATGTTGTGGTGACCCCCAATTTCAATGTTATAAATTGAACATAATTAAAGCATAGTGATTAATCACAAAAACAATATGTAATTATATATGTGTTTTCTGATGGTCTTAGGCGACCCCTGTGAAAGGGTCGTTCGACCCCCAAAGGGGTTGGGACCCACAGGTTAAGAACCTCTGATCTATGCTGTCTCAAAGGGTAAGAGATCCTTCTTTTTTTATAGCCACATAGTAAGCATTCCATTGTGTAAATGTAGCCCAGCTTTTTATCCACTCATCTACTTATGGGAACTTAGGCTGTTTCTAGATCTTAGCTATTGTAAATAACCCTGCTATGAACATCAGGCAGGGTGGGTACATTTTTTCTGAGTGATGTTTTGGGGTTCTTAGGATATATTCAAAGAAGTGGAATAGCTGAGTCAAATAGCAATTCCACTTTTAATATTTGAGGAAAGTCCATACTGTTTTCCACAATCGCTGTACCAGTCTGCATTCCTAGCAGTGTACTAGAATTCCCTTTCCTCCACATTCTCACCAGCACTTGTTGTCTGTTGAATTGTTGATAGTAGCCATTCTGGCGTGTATGAGGTAATAGAACATTGTAATTTTAATTTGCATCTCTCTGATGATTAGTAACGTTGAGCATTTATCATATGTCTATTGGCCATCTGTATGTCCTCTTTGGAGAAGTGTCTATTCAGGTCCTTTGCCCATTTTTTAATTGTATTGTTTGTCTTCCTGGTGTTGAGTTGAAGAACTTCTTTGAATATTTTGGAAATTAACCCCTTATCAGATGTATCATTGGCAAACATGCTCTCCCATACAATGGGTTCCTTTTAATGCTGGTTCATTTTCCTGTGTAGAGCTCTTTTTTAGTTAGATGTAGTCCCATTTGTTTATTTATTTTTTCTGTTTTTCTGGCTCTAGGAAATGTATCACTGAAAATAGTGCTTCATGAGATGTCTATGATTTTACTATGTTTTCTTCTAGGATTTTTATTGTTTTGCAACTTACATTTAAGTCTTTTATTCATTCTGAGTTTATTCTTGTGTATGGTATAAGTTGGTTTCATATTTTTGTATATACCTGTTCAATTTTCCCAACTTATTAAAGAGACTATGTTTAATCCATTGTATGTTATTGCCTCTTTTGTCAGATAATAATGGACCATATTGATGTGGTCCAATTTCTGGGGTATCTCTGCTGTTTCATTGGTCTATATGCCTGTTCTTGTGCCAATACCAGGCTGTTTGTATTACAATGGCTCTATAGTATAGTTTGACACCTGGTATTGTAATCCCTCTAACTTTGTTCTTCTTTCTCAAGATTTCCTTGGCTATTTGGGGTCTTTTTTGCCTCCATATAAATTTTTGGAATATTGTTCTATATCTGTGAAATATGTTGTTGGGATAGTAATGGGGATTGCATTGAATCTGTAGGTTGCCATAGGTAATGTGGACATTTTAATAATGTTAATTCTTCCAATCTATAAACACAGTTTATGCTTCCACTTGGTTGTATCTTCCTCTGTGCTGGGGTCCAGCCCCAGCAGGTCCAGGGGTCCCCAAAGGTTCTGTGGACGGAGTCGGCAAAGAAGGAATGACACAGAGACAGTGTTCAGTTGATCAGCAGCCTAGCCAGGATCTCTAGCCAGGAACTCCAGCCAAGTTCTGGTCAGGATCTCCAGTGAAGTTCTGGTTAGGATCTCCAGCGAAGTTCTAGCCAGGTTCTTCAGCCAGGTTCTGTCCAGGTCCTCCTGCCATGTTCTGTCTAGGTTCCCCAGCCAGGTTCTGTAGCCAGGTTCTGTCCAGGATCTTTTGCCATGTTCTCTTGCTAGGTTCTGTTTCTAGGTTCTGTCTCTAGGTTCTTCAGCCAAGTTCTGTCTCTAGGTTCTGTTTCTAGGTTCTGTCTCTAGGTTCTCTTTCTTGTTGTCTTGTTACATCTGTATTTATATCAGTTGATTTTAATCCTTTCAATTTCTATTCCAAAGGTTAGGGCATTTCTTTTTCCCAGGGAGTAAAGATTATGTAGCTTAAGAGTGATTGTTCTTAGCTAAAGTGATTAACTACCCACCTGGCACTTAGTTAAGGGGTTTTATTCCCTCCCTAACTTCAGGGAAAAATTCCTACCTGGGGAAACAACCTTTCTCAGAGAGGTGACCTTGGTTAAAACACATAGCACCAAGAAGGGGAGCAAACATATTAAGAACAGTATGCCATATACACCAGGTCCCTTGAAACATATGCTGTGCAGATGTTTCTTCCCTGCAGCAACTGTGTCAAGCAGCAAGGACGGACCGGCTCCCGGCACCTATTTTCTTTTTCAATGTCCTATAGTTTTCCAAGTACAGATCTTTTACCTCCTTGGTTAAATTTATTCCCATGTATGTAAATTATTTTTTTGTTGTTGTTGCAATGGTAAATGAGATTTTTTTTTTTTTTTTAAGTTTCTCTTTCTGAGAGTTCACAATTGGTGTATAAAAATGCCATCAATTTCCAGATGTTAATTTTGTATCCTGCTACCTTTTCCAATTCATTTACTAAATCTAGTAGTTTTTTGGTAGAGTTTCCAGGATTTTCTATGTACAATATCACATCATCTGCAAATAATGAAAGTTTTACTTCCTCTTTTCCAATTTAGATGCCTTTTTTTTTCCTTCTTGTCTGATCACTATGGCTACAACTTCCAGTACTATGTTGAATAAGAGAGGTGAAAGTAGACATTCCTATCTTTTTCCAGATCTTAAGAAAAACGCTTTTTTTGGTTCATTGAATACAATGTTGGCTATAGGTTTGTCATATATGACCTTTATTATGTTGAGGTATGATCCCTCTATTCCCACTTGACTGAGAGTTTTTATCCTGAAAGGATGGGGATTTTGTCAAATGCTTTTTCTGCTTCTGTTGATATGATCAAATGATTTTCATCCTTCATTTTGTTTATATGATGTATCATGTTTATTGATTTGTGAATATTGTACAAGCCTTGCATCCCTGGGATAAATCCCACTTGGTCATAATCTTTTTCATGTATTGTTAGATCTGATTTGCTAATATTTTGTTGAGGATTTTAGCATCTATATTCATCAGGGATATTGGCCTGTAATTTTCAATCTTTGTAGTGTCTTTATCTGGTTTTGGAATTGGGATAATTCTGGTCTTGTAAAAGGAGCTTAAAAGTTTTCCCTACTCTTGAATTTTTAAGAATATTTTGAGGAATATAGGTGTTAATTCTTTGAATGTTTGATAAAACTTACTTGTGAAACCATCTGGCCCAGGACTTTTGTTTATTGGGAGTTTTTTAAATTTAATTTATTTTTTTATTACTGTTTCAATTTCATTAGATGTTATTATTCAGGTTTTCTGCTTCTTACTGATTGAGCTTTGGAAGATGTTATGTTTCTAGAAATTTGTCCCTTTTGCCCAGGTTATCCAATTTGTTGGCATAGCATTTTCTAACAATCCTTTGCATTTCTGTGATGACAGTTGTTATTTCGTCTCTTTAAGTTCTGATTTATTTATTTGGGTCCTCTCTCTGTTTCTTGATAAGTATAGCTAACGGTACATCAGTGATTTTTATTTTTTCAAGGAACCTGCTCTTGGTTTAAATGATCTTTTGTATTGATTTTTTAATCTCTATGTCATTTATTTCCACTTGGATCTTTATTATTTCCTTCCTTCTACCTGCTGTGGGACTTTTTTGTTTTCTCTTTCCAATTCTTTTAGTTATAGGGTTATATTGTTTATTTGGGCTTTTTCTTGTTTCTTGAGGTAGGCCTGTAATGCTATGAATCTCCCTCTCAGGAATGCTTTCGCTGTGTTCTCTAGATTTGGGGGTGTTGCGTGTTCATTTTCATTTGTTTCCAGGAAGTTTTCTTATTTTTTCCTTTATCTCATTTGCAACCCATTCATTGTTTAATAGCATGTTATTTAGTTTTCATTTGTTTGAATATTTTTTAGTTTTTTACTGTAGCTGATTTCTAATTTTATGCCACTGTGGTCACAAGAGATGCTTGATATAATTTCCATCTTCTTGAATTTATTAAGACTTATTTTATGTACTAACATGTGGTCTATCTTTGAGAATGTTTCATGTGCACTGGAGAAGAGTAAATATTCTACCACTTTGGGATGAAATGTTCTGTAGATGTCAATTAAGTCTATCTCATCTAGTGTGTCATTTAAGGTCACTATTACCTTGTTGATATTTTGACTGAAAGTTCTATCCAGTCATGTCAGCAGGGTGTTAAAGTCATGCTACTGTGATATATAGCTGTCACTCTCTCCTTAAAGTCCACCAAGTTATTATTTATTTATTTAGGACCTCTTATATTGGGTGCATATATGTTTAGAAGGGACATATTTTCTTGGTGGATTAATTCCTTTAGTATTAATCCCTTTAGTATTTGTCTCTTGTTATGACTTTGTTTTGAAGTCTATTTTGCCAGATATGAGTAATTGCTACCCCAGGTTTCTTTTGTTGCTATTTCCTTTGCATGGAATATTTTTTCCATCCCTTAACTTTCAGTCTGTATGAATTTTTTTTTTTAAATATATTTTATTGATTTTTTACAGAGAGAAAGGGAGAGGGATAGAGAGTTAGAAACATCGATGAGAGAGAAACATCGACCAGCTGCCTCCTGCACATCTCCTACTGAGGATGTGCCCGCAACCAACGTACATGCCCTTGACCGGAATCGAACCCGGGACCTTTCAGTCCGCAGGCCGACGCTCTATCCACTGAGCCAAACCGGTTTCGGCGAATCTTTTGTTCAGAGTTGGGTCTCTTGCAGACAGCATATATATGGGTAATGTTTTGTTACCCATTCAGCTACCCTATATCTTTTGATTGGAACATTTAATCCATTTACATTTATTATTGATATGTATTTATTTATTGTCATTTTTTCTTTACATGTCCCTCTCTCTATATGTCTTCTTCTGCTTACAGCGATCCTATTAACATTTCCTGCAGTGCTGGTTTGCTGGTTTTTATTTTGTCTGAGGAGCTCTTTATTTTGCTTTCAGTTTTAAATGATAGCCTTGCTGGACAGAGTAGTCTTGAATACAGGTCCTTGCTTTCCACTACTTTTTAAAAAAATATATTTTATTGATTTTTTACAGAGAGGAAGGGAGAGGGACAGAGAGTTAGAAACATCCATGAGAGAGAAACATGGATCAGCTGCCTGCTGCACACCCCCTACTGGGGATGTGCCCACAACCAAGGTACATGCCCTTGGCCAGAATCGAACCTGGGACTCTTCAGTCCACAGGCCAACGCTCTAGCCACTGAGCCAAACTGGTCAGGGCTCCATTACTTTTGATAACTTCATGCCAATCCCTTCTGGGCTGAAATGTTTCTGTTGAGAAATGAGTTAACTCTAATGGGCACTCCCTTGCATGTAGCTTTCTGTCTCTGTCTTGTTGCCTTTAAGATTTAATGATTCTCTCTCATTATCAATGTTTCTCTCTCTCTCTCTCTCTCTCTCTCTCTCTCTCTCTCTCTCTCTCTCTCCCTTCCTTCCTCTCTCTGAAATCAATAAAAGAAAAAAGAGAGACAAAATAATGACAATGAAATTTTTAAAAAGAAACAAAATAATGCAAAAAAAAATGAAGTGGAGATCTCAGTAGAATTTGGTGCCTTCTAGGAGCACCCTCTGGATCCTGCTTTTATGTTTATTCAGGCTGACTGCTTTGTATACCATTTCTGGGCCTCCCAGGAGGTACCTTGGTGCTAGCCACTGTCAGAAGCTCTTTATGTTTGGCTCACAGAAACCTGTTTGAAACTTTAAGTGACCCACAGAGTGTGGCTGCCTCCACAGGGATTCACTGCAATCAAGAGGAGCCAAGCTGCTCTCTAGGGCTGGCTTGTTAGCAACACAGGGTTCAGGGACAGGTCATAAAATGTCCCAGGGCACCTCAGGTTCTGCCTCCAGGTGCCTCTTCTGGCTGGCCACATGTCATAATTAGTCACTGAAAAGGCTGTTACTGTAAAGGCTGTTACTGAAAGAGCTATTGGCAGAATCAGGAGGATGAGATGCCATTCAGATTAGAGGAAAGGTGGTGGGTGTGTTCCCCAGAGCCACAGGTCTGAGTCTGTGACCCCGGGATGTTTCCCGGACCTCAACAGGGTGGAGTTGCTTGTATGCAATCCAGTGGGGAAGTGGCCCCATTCTGAAACCAGTCACGTAGGCCTCCTGAGACTTCCCAGACCATAAGCTTGGCCTCTGCAGCAGGAGTAAGATCCTGGGTGGGGCAAGCGGGACTCCTGAGGGTGGGCCACGGTATACCCCTAAGGGCAGGGTATTTGCCTTTCCCCAGGCTGTTGCTACTTGAAGGGGCTTGTGCCTCTCAGGAAAAATGGCTGGTGCAGTATTGGGGGAGGGAGAAAGAGCACAGCTCAGGTCTTCTAGTTGCTGTTCCTCCATGTCTCCCCACAATGTCTCCAAGCCCAGATACTCCTCAGGGGAGAGTGACTATAAAAAAAAAAATATCCTGTGCTCTGTTTATTTATTTTTTAAGTGGCTGTATCTCTAACAGACTCCTTCTGTCCCTGGTGGATAAAAGCCCACTGCTTTTCTCAGCAGGATGTTACGTGGGCCGCTGTTCTCCCTCTCATGTATTGAATTGGGGAACTCAACTTGGGGACCAGGCCTTGCTCCTGTTAGGGAAAACCTCCCTGCAGATGACATATTCCTTTTCTCCCTTGGCCTTCCACCATTGGGAGCTGGGCCAGCCTTTCTCACAACCCCACCATTGTCACCAGACTCGAGGTAGTTTCTGCCCTTCCTTGTTAAAAGTCTCCACTTCAGCTAGTCCTCAATTGATAATTCAGGGTGAATTCCCTAATTTAGTTTTATTCCCAGTTAAGTTCTGGGAAGAGGTACAAGAAGGATCCACCTACTCCGGCCGCCATCTTCAAATCCAGGATGTGTATATTTTAAAGAGAAATCAAAACTAAGTAGTTTTTCTGAATAAGTTAGTTATTTCTGAATGAGTTAAAGAGAAAAACTAAAGAAGTTGTAGAAGGTTAGTGCAAAAGGAATATTGAGAAAGGAATTTTATGTGTAAATGCAAGAACCTAATTATGGAAATGTGTTTACACCCCCTACTTCAACAAGGTCAACTAACTATAATAATTCAAATGTAAGCTGAAGTGGCTATAAAAACATGGCTCTCTGTAACTGCAGCTAAGGCACAGGGAATTTACTTACAAAACTACTATCCTCCTGGCTTCTGGAATTTGTAGACGGTAATTATAATTTACAGTATTGTGTTCTTACAGCATTGTTTTCAAATAAACCATAAAGTTACAACATCCTGCCCTGGCTTCTGTGGTTAAGTGATTAGATCATCAGCCTGAAGGGTCACAGGTTCGACTCCTGGTCAAAAGCACGTACCTAGGTTGCACGTTCATTCCCTGCCCCAATCTGGGCTCATGCAGGAGGTAACCCATCAATGTGTGTCTTTCACATCCATGTTTCTCTCTCTCTCTCCCCACACCCTCCCTGCACTCCTTCTACCCTTTCCACTCTCTCTAAAAAAAGCAATGGGAAAAATATCCTCAGGTGAGGATTAAAAAATAATTAAAGTTACAGCTTCCAATTGCATAACTAGTGGGAATCAGATTAATAATAAATGGCACTTGAGTGTTTCCAATGGGAAGTAGATGAGAACTCATCTCAAGGTCAGATTGTAAAAATTGAAGAGGTATATAATGTGCCCTCAAACTATATGTAAATGTTACACTGGATGCAAAATACAGAGAAGTGAGACAGACAGCAAAGCTTGGATCATGATAGCTTATAGGTTAGAGATGATCTAGAGTGTTTTCTTAATGAAGGCCTGTGGGACCTGACTGCCCCCCTCCATTTACCTACTTTTCACTTTTGAGAAAACTTGGCCTTAATGTTGTGGACCAACATTCGCGAGAGTAAGACCACCAACTCCAATTAGGTCTTAAGCAGCAAGTGAGGATTTATTGAAAAGCTGGCCAGTGACTGCCGTAGGTGTTTTCTCCTATGACAGCGCCGACCCTGGTTCCAGGCCAGCCTTTTATTCACAAAAACCACAAAATGGTTGGCTAAACACACACAAAGTTACCGGGGATACAGACACAAAGTTACTGGGGATACATTAATCAATACTGCCCCGTTACCAAGGTATTATTAATCAACTTTGCCCCATTGCTCCAGCTACTAATATAAACTAGCCCCATTTCCTAGACTACCCTCGACTACAGTTGGTTCCATTTCCCCAGTAACTGCCAACATACCTGAGAGGGACATTCAGAGGTTAAGAGATTTTACAAGGGGGGCTTAACTGTAACATTAACTTCCATCCAAAGTTATGGCCTTGCCTCATCCCCAAAGGTCCATCATTTAACAAGACAAATACTGACACTAAGACTTCCTAGGAACGAGCCTGTTTAGCAGTCGGACCGTATCATCTAACCAAGAGGTTGGTCATCAATGAATTATTTAAATTGATTGATGACCAAAGTGAGAACAAAAAAGGGACCACATACTAAACCTGGAACTCAGGGGAGGCCTGCATGTTGGGACTTACAAACTCAGAGACCTAAAGTAAACACATGGGAACTTTCTAATGAAAATGAGTCATGCTGGGTAAGTCAAGTCCTAGGCCAATATCTTCTCTGGCAAAGGTCAATCTTTACCTGAGCCTGTCTATCATATTTTTGCATCTATAATAACACACCTTTGGAATGTCAGAATCATTTCCATTTTTCTGTACCCCACACTGCAGAGAGACAACAAAAGTACTCATTGGCATTGTTATTGTGTTCATGTTAACTGCAATCTATCCTGGACCAACCATTGTAAAAAAACACACAAACGTCTGTGTCTATTTGTTTTATTTTTTATCCAACCTCAGAGAGTTCCTTGCTTTGCTTTCTTCAGCCTCCCTATCACCAATGGATTTCATGTAACCCCTTATGCCTCCTGCTTTGACTGTAATATATAAAATAAGGTCCCAAATTGCCATTCTCTGGAACATTTTCTCAGTCCATTGAGATTTGGCTTCTGGGCAATTGTCCTCCCTTTGACCCAAACTCATAAAACTTTGCTCCAGGTTTCTTAACACTGACAGTCGAAAATTCCAGTCAAGACTTGATCTTTACTGAAGGAAGATCTCCCTGCAGCCCTCACCCTGCAGCTATCCACAGGCCTGCCAAGAGTGACCTGATCAGGACAAAAGATACTCTTATCACCTTTACAGCTCAGAAAATTCCAAGAGTTTTAATTGCTCTGTTCTAAGAATGAGGAGAATAGACCCAATATCTTTATAAGATATCACATGAGGAAATTGAGAATTCTTAAGGTGGGGTCACTTGCCCAGAGGCACACAGCCTGAAAGTGGACTCAGACATGCCCTGTATTGTCTCTTGGCATTTACACTCCATGTCCTTCTATTTTCCCTCCTAGATCAGAGGGATTGAAAGGTTAAATACTACTTTCCCCCCCACAACTAGTGATTAAGGATCAAATGTAAATTAAATTTAGCCCCTGAGATGTACTTGGGTTCATTTGGAAGCTGAAAGGGACATGGGGCTGTTATTTCTGCTACTGGGTGAGTGTTGGGTGAGCTCTGCAGACACAGCTATATGTGAAGAAGCAGATATAACTTTACCTCTGAGGGGGGGGGGGGGGGATGTGGCAGTGCAACCTTGAAACCAGACTTCCATTTCTTTAGCTCCTCAATGGTTTTACAAGCACCTAATTCTTTCTTTTTTTTTAAAATTATCTTTATTGTTGAAAGAATTACAGCTGTCCCCCCTCCCCCCTTTTTTTTTTTACCCATTGACCACCTCCACCCAGCACCTCCCAGGCCTTCACCACACTATTGTCTGTGTCCATGGGCTATGCATATACTAGTAAGCATGTAAGTTCCCTGGTTAATCTCTACCCCCACCACATCACCCACCCCACCTTCCATCTGAAATTCATCAGTCTGTTCCATGCTTCTATGTCTCTGGATCTATTTTGTTCATTAGATTCCACATATGAGTGAGATCATGTGATACTTATCTTTCTAAGAGTGGATCCATCCATGCTATTGAAAATGGTAGGAGTTCCTTCTTTTTTACCACTGCATAGTATTCCACTGTGTAGATGTACCACAGTTTTCTAATCCGCTCATCTACTGATGGGCACTTGGGCTGTTTCCAAATCTTAGCTATTGTAAATTGTGCTGCTATGAACATAGGGGTGCATATATTCTTTCTGATTGGTGTTTTGGGTTTCTTAGGCTATATTCCTAGAAGTGGGATCACTGGGCCAAATGGCAGTGCCATATTTAATTTTTTTGAGGAAACCCCATACTGTGTTCTACAGTGGCTGTACCAGTCTGCATTCCCATCAGCAGCGTCGTGAATGGATAGACAAATTTGATGCATCCTTACAATGTAATAAAACTAAGCAATTAAAATAAAAACTATTTAAAAATAATCACGTTGAGTCAAGAAGCCAACCTCTGCCCAAATTTACATATTGTATAATTCAATTTTTGAAAATTCTAGAAAATGCAAACTAATTTATAATAACAGAAAGCAGATGAGAATTTCCTTAACACTGGGGAAAGGAGTGTGAGACGGGCAGAATGAAGAAGTTACAAGAGGGCCTGAGGAAACTTTAAGATAAGGGATATGTTCATTATCTTTATTGTAACAACTTCTCTGGTGAATGCAAGTATAATAAATTGTATACTGTCAATATGTTAAGTTTATTATATGTCAAGAGTAACTAAGTAAATATGTTATAAATTATATATTCACATAAGACATATTGCTTAAAGTATAAGTTGAATAGAAATAACAAAATAAAACAAAAAACACCTAAATTTAAGGACTTTTTTGCTCACATTTTCTGCTTGTTCACCAGAGGGCGGCAAAGCTACTCCATGACATGGAACCTCTCCAGGAGGCTGCTGACCTGACCTGAGCAGTACCCAAGCCCAATGGATCCAATCTCACCAGCATCGCTGAGTCTCACTCTCCAGGCTGCACACTCTGGACTCTGTGAGCTCCTCTATCCAGCGTGTCATCTGCCCACCAAAAGCCAGTCCTCTGCAGGCAGCTCTTCCCTATCATCCTCTGTCCTTCAAGGGGAAAAAAGGATACTCATGCTTCAGATTTCAGCAAAGAGGTCACTTTCTCAGAAGGTCTCTCTATGACCCCCAGACCAGCTGAGACTCAAGTACATGCTCTGGACACACCAGAATTTCTTCTTCGTTGCCCTTCTCATGATTATGATTAAGTCCTTAGTGCTGTGATTTATCTGACAGCCTGTCCCTCTTGCAAGATTTAGTCCATGAGCTCAGGGCTCACGTATGTCCTGTTCTCTGTGGAGTATTCAGGGCCCAGCCAAGACCCTGACACATTACAGATGCTCAGTAAACACCTATTAAATGGATGAGGGTAACCACGCAATGAAAGCCTGTCACCCTGTGTGACACTTGCCGACAGAGAATGTTCATTATTAACACAAAGACATTGGTGTCAGCATGGGAGTATCCACCAAGTGCACAGGAATGTCCCATGGTTGGGTCTTAACCCCTCACAAGGACAGGAGGGAGAATAGGGACCTCTTAACTGTGAGGGGCTGGGCCCTACTTTATTCTCAGAAAATCACAGCCCTCCCCATCCTCAAATCCTTAGTGACATCTCATCACCTTGGGGCCGGGACTATAGCATATGTCCATCCTCTTCTCCGAGAGCCCTGGCCTGGTAGAATCTCTGGATCCTCCATCCCAGGTCGAGTTACTACCATGAGAGGAAGGAGCCCACCCTGACCTCAAAGGAATCAGGGGATGACTCCCATCCCCAAGGTCCCTGGTCTGTGGGACACCTGTCTGTGGTCCCTGAAGACATTTCACCAGTCCATGGTGTCCTGGGGAGGTAGGGGGACTTCCCGTGCAGGATGGGACAGGAGAACCCAGGATCTGGGCTTGCTTCCACCTCAGAGGGGCTAACGGTCCCACAGGGGTTTCCCCTCCCCTAACAGAAGAACCCATGGGGACCCCTGGTTACGTCTCCATATGGAGCTGCTCCAGATCCTGGGCCCTGTAGGGAGGCCTAGAGCAGATGACAGACAGAGACACAGGGGACTTGGATGTGATGAGTATCACACAGGGCAAATTGGGGATCAGCACTCCAGCCTGGCACGCTCTCCCAAAAGACTCAGGAGAGCCCTCACCAGGCTCTTGCTTTGTAACCCAGAAAAAGAGAACTCCTCCTGAAACAGCACACCCACGGGGGGGCGGGGGGGAGGGGGGAGGGCAGCAGGGGGCAGTGTTCCTGACACTGGACTCATAGGACTGTGGGCAACTCCTGTCCTCTCTCTGGGCTCACACTGCCCTGGGATGGATTCAGGAACCAGGGATACACAGGGAAAGGGCCCCCACTGACTGATCTGTCAACCTGGAGATCAGAGCCCACCTCTGCCCAGGGCTCAGGGTCATCTCCCACTCTCTGGAGCCTGGATATTACTCCTGGTGCAAAACCTAACCTTGGCTGCAGGTCCCCCCTTGCTCTCTAGGGGGTGACAGTGATACACCAACAACACAGGAAATTCCCACAGGAACCTGGCTTTGCCTAAGGAGGTAAAGAAGGAGCCTGATTTCCACCCCCTGCTTCAACAGGCCCTTATGGGATCCTTTCTTGTGCCTGATCTGTCCTATCTGCTCTTTCTCAGGACTGTGGACACAAAAGGGACTGTGGAATAAATCTGACCAGCTCAGGAGGCCACATGTGGGCCTGACAGGCTCAGGACAAAAAGTAACTGCCCAGGATGGTCTAATCAGAAATTATCAACTGGGCAGGTGATGGCAGGTAATTATGTCTCAGGCTTATGGCTTCCTTAGCAAAGGTGAGAATGTACCTTAAGGGAGCCCTGTGCCCTGTACTTAGGCATCTTGGATAACATACCTTTGACCCGTCAGAGTAATGTTCTTTGCTAGACTAATTGAAGGAAGAACACCTGGCACCAGAATATGAGACCACAGAGCCCTCATGTTGCCTGGTCCCTGCACAGCCTCTCCATGTTCTATAAATGTTAACTATCCAGGACTCTCCCATGTAAAAATAATATGTGTTTCTCCATTTTGCCTTTTATTCAATTCTAGAGATTTACCAGATATGCATTATCTCAACTCTGAATGGATCTCACACAACTTTTTTATTTTATTTATTTTTATTTTTAAAAATATATTTTATTGATTTTTTACAGAGAGGAAAGGAGAGGGATAGAGAGTTAGAAATATCGATGAGAGAGAAACATCTATCAGCTGCCACCTGCACACTCCCTACTGGGGATGTGCCCGCAACCAAGGTACATGCCTTTGACCGGAATCGAACCTGGGAGCCTTGAGTCCGTAGGCTGACGCTCTATCCATTGAGCCAAACAGGTTAGGGTGGATTTCACACAACTTTTAAAAAATCTTCTCCTTTGGTTAAAATGTATAAAATAAGCTACAAAACTGCCATTCTTCTCAGGATTTGAGACTTGCTTTCAGGCCTATGACATCAGTTTCACTCAAACCCATGTATTCACAGGTTCCTTACTTTGGCAGGGCCTGGGAACATTGCTCTCTCAGGAGTCTCTGTGCTGCTCCCCTATGGGCAAGGCGGGGTGACCAGAGGAACATCTCCCAGGCCAGAAAGAAATGCTTCCCCAAATGTCTAGGAGCACAAGGACAGAATCAACAGACAGAAATAGAGAGGGAGAGTCTCCCTGAAACTATTCCCCGAGGACCAGGAAGCCCACAGCCACCCGAGCTCCCACCAGTCCTCTCTTCCCAGGACATGCAGGACACCTTCCTCTTCACTCCCAGGAACTGCAGGGCCTTCTGACACTCCTGGTCTTGGGTCTCTTTCCCTGGAAGCAAAGGCCAGGCTGGTGACAACCTGAGATAGAGGGAGGGTCCCCTCTGAAGTCGTCACCCAGCTTGACCCCTTCTCATCCCAACAGTCACCTCTGTGGCCTTCCTGCTGGGAGGAAATCCAACCTTCCCAGCACATTTGAGAACACGGGGCAGACCCTGTGCCCAGCTGGGTTTCTGTGTAACAAACAGAAATAATCCCCAGTTTGGGGCCTGTGGGGCTCTCTGTGTGGTGCTGACAGACCCAAGACCAGGATACAGCAGAGGCCAATGCTGGGGTGAGAGGGTCATCCTCTCGGGGGACACGTGCCTCCATCAGCCTTGCTGTTGCAAGTGGGCTCCACAGGCCATTAAGATCCACCTTCCCTGAGAGCTTGTCAGATGCAGAGTCTCTGGTCCACCGCACACCTGCAGAGTCAGAATCTGCATTTTAACAGGATGTGGAGACCCTCCCTGTGCACAGGAGAGGGAGAGGGGTGTCCCACCCCACATCACCAGATCTCATTCTGGCTGGGCATCCACATTAGCTGGACAGCTGGTGAAGCAGCATCTAAGGCAGTGGTTCTCAACCTTCCTAATGCCATGACCCTTTAATACAGTTCCTCATGTTGTGGTGACCCCCAATTTCACTGTTACAAATTGAACATAATTAAAGCATAGTGATTAATCACATAAACAATGTGTAATTATATATGTGTTTTCCGATGGTCTTAGGCGACCCCTGTGAAAGGGTCGTTCAACCCCCAAAGGGGTCGCGACCCACAGGTTGAGAACCGCTGATCTAAGGTGTTACCTGGGCATTGCAATCTTTACAAAGTTTCATAGGTGATCCGAGGCACCTTCTTTATTCTCTGAAATAAAGGTGATCCAATGTACAGCTGGTGTGACATTCGTTCGTCAAGTTTTTTTGAGGTATCCCCAAACTCTCGCTCTGGAGAGAAAAGTAAAATGCGAAAGGCTGTGGAGGAGGCTACTGTACAACTGACAGGAAGCTGGGAATGACCGGAATAGGACGCCCCAGGCTAGGGCTTCTCCAAACACAGCTTATGAGTGTGTTGTCAGAAGCGTCAGCGGTTTCCAGAAAACCAAAATAGAGTAAAGGTAAACTGGAAAGGGGGAAGAGAGTTGGCAAAAATGAGGGAGGGTGAGGGAGGGTCCTGGGCACAGGCCCCGCCCCAACCTACATGACCAGAAAAGTGCTCTTGTCTCAAGAGGAGGCTCAGTGCATGCTGAGTAGGGATAGCAGATTCTACTAGTCCAGGTAGAGGTGCCTGTGAGCTTCACTGGACCTCAAGTTCTTCTCACAGAGGGAGGGACAGAGCAGGCAACAGACACCATGGAGTCTCCCTCAACCCCTGCCCGCAGAGGGCTTGTTTCCTGGCAGGGAATCCTGCTGGCCGGTAAGGAGGGGACAGTCCCTGGGCGCATGGACCAGAGGATGGGAGACAGAGACTGGCTGGGGTCTCCTGGGGAGCACAGCGCTCTGGAAATGGAGGGAGGGCTTCTGTTTGGACCTGCGGGGAGAGGACATGGATGCAGAGTAGGATGGGAAAGAGGGTTCAGAAGCGGAAAAATCTCATAATCTGGAAGTGTTGAGGGGCAGGAAAACCTCAACGACTGTTCCTTTCCTATGTTATTCATCACTGAATAATGAATTTTGAAAACTGATGATGATGATAATAATAATAATAATAATTTATGTCAGGCAACAGGTGAAAAATCATAACCAGGGGCACTATACATTGTTCTTACCATCAACCTTAGAAATGGGCACATACACCCCAGGAGATGGACAACCCTGGGAACTATGACTAAGGCATTTGCAGCCTGTTGTAGGCACTGGAAGTTCAAGATCAGACAAGCCCCTCCCTGCTTGTATGTTCTATCAGGAGGAAACAGTCGAGGAAAGATCTGGATGTGATGTCAGGTACCCACAATTTTCATGAAGGGCACAGAGCAGGGACAGGTGAGACAGTGAAAGCAGAGGATCTTTACTGGAGGTGGTCAGCAAAGGACGCCCCTGAGTGCCTACAGGGGTATGCGAGCAGTGACGGGGGAGCCGGACAGACACCTAAGGAAGAGTATTTGAAAAAGGGAAAGTAACAGTTTCAGAGATAGTGAAGTAATGGTGGCCTTGATTCTTCCTTTTTTTTAAAAAAATATATTTTATTGATTTTTTACACAGAGGAAGGGAGAGAGAATTAGAAACATCAATGAGAGAGAAACATCAATCAGCTGCCTCCTGCACACCCCCTACTGGGGATGTGCCCGCAACCAAGGTACATGCCCTTGACTGGAATTGAACCCGGGACCCTTCAGTCCGCAGTCTGACACTCTATCCACTGAGCCAAACCAGTTAGGGCAGTGGCCTTGCTTCTGACCTTAACCATAGGAGTCACACACACCGACACACACCTGCCAAGGCTGAGAGATGAAGAGATGTGCTCCAGATCCAGGGCCTCATCTCTCCATCCCAAAACATAGATGCAAAGATTGATCAGTTTCTCTCTTCCCTCCTAGTCCTGCTCTTTACTTTCTGGAGCCGGCCCACTGCTGCCCAACTTGCTATTGTGTCCACCAATGCTGCTGAAGGGGAAGATGTGATTCTACGTATCCGCAATAACCCTCCTGATGCTTCAGGTTATATTTGGTACAGGGGGGAAGGGGCGAAAGCCAGTCGTTATATTGCATTGTTTTCATTGGAGGCAAACGATATTGGAAGAGGGCCTGAATACACTGGTCGAGAGACAATAAACAAAGAAGGATGCTTGCTGATAAAGAAGGTCACCCTGAGAGACACAGGAATCTACACCATAGTAGTCTATCTTCACAATTCAAAAAAGGAAATAGGATTTGGACGGCTCAATGTATACCGTGAGTAATTGCTCTCTGACCTCTGGGTGTTGGGTGGGTGAACACACAGGACTGACAGCCCTGGACTCTGCCTCCATCCCCCTCTGCCTCACGTCCCAGGTTGGGTTTGGGCATTTAGTGCAGGACACACACAGTGGAGACAAACTTCCTAAGATCAGAGTTCCCTTCCCAGATTCCAGCCCTGCAGACATTCTCCACAGAGAGAAGGGCCAGTCTGATGGGAGTGACTTAGCAGAGGGAGGCCAGTGTCAGTCCAGGTCCCTGGGTCCCTCCCCATGACCACGATCCCGAGAAAGACCCTGCAGGGGATCCTCACAGAGAAGCTCAGCTTGGCAGCTCCTTCCCAAACCCCTGTCCCAGGGCTCCTGACTCTAGAAACCCTGGGGAGCCTGTGTTAAGTTGGTTTGGCTTCCTGGGAAGAGCTGAGTGGGTAACAGTTTCTCAACTGCCTGATTCACAGGGCTCCTGAGCTAATCACTAGCCAAGGCTCTGCACCAAGAGGCACATTTAAGCAGGGAAGGAGCCTGGTCCTTCACCTGACACTGTGTGTGGAGAGCACAGGCAGACAAGGTCCCCAGATCATTAGCTGACTGTTCTGATGGACTTAGGAGAGTCCACAGAAAGGTCAGCATCCCTGGGGAGAAACAGAGGATTAAAAAATGCTCCTGGCAGCTTCTCATACATCAGGGATCAGCCCAGGAGATTCTCTCTTGGAGTTGATTAATAACAGATGCCTCTTATTTGAGCAGCTTCCCTGTCCCAAGATTCATGTCAGATATTGTGATTATGTTACAGTTAATACACTGATGATCTGATAGCCAAATATCCATTTTCCTTCCGTGAGGGGAAACCGAGGCATGGGGAAATACATTCACTAAAACAGAGTCTCTCAGCCCTTAGTAGCTGATCAGAGTACCTCAAGGTTGTTCTGCATAGCCCCATCTTCTCCAACCCGGGGGCTTTATTAGGTGTCTGTGGTTCCCTAGACCAACCTATGGTTCAGATCCTTTCTTCTTAGGTGTCCTTGGCTCAGAGGAAGAGATTCTGGACTGGGGAAGGAAAGGAAATGGAGAATTAATCAGTTTTTACTCTAAAACTAAATTACCTGCAGTAACAATCAGAGTCAGTGCTGGGAACGCCTAGGCCTTCCCCTCAGGTGGCTGATCCACCCCTCCCTGCACTGGAGGTGAAACCACTTATTTGTTTCTTGATGTGTTAGTGTCACTCCCACTGGATAGAAAGGAAAGAACTTTGCCTCCTTATTCCTCACTCTACACCTTTAACCAGTTCAGGGACCATCATGTAAAAATACACTCAATTGCTTTTGATGAATTAGGAAGAAATAAATGGTGATTGAATGAGCAATGAATGAATCAATGAATGATCCAAAATCTCTTTAGAGACTGGAAACTTGATGCAGTTTTTGGAATTCTAGCCACATGGGACAGGCTCCCTTTCCCACCGGGGACTAAGACCCATTTCTCAGATTATTTGCTGCTCTCTAGAGAAATAGTCTTTCCTTCAATTGGCCTTACGCAATGGGGTATTAACAATAATTTTTACATACAGAAGAATTTTAAGTTTTTTTTTTCCAAATTTTTATCTCAGAACCACCAAACACAAATTGTGTCACAAGGGCTAGAATGTCAGCAAGTCCATGCTCCCCTCTTGCCATCCATCACCCCTTCTGCATCTGCACAAGTCCTCCCCTGCCCTCAGCAAAGGGAGATTGACTTTAATGACCCAGAACAGAGTCATGGTTATGCTGCCACAGTCAGCTCCTGCCTGTCCCCACTCACTCTTTTCAAGCTCATTCCTTGGACTCTGCTCTACCATTTATTGGCTCACTGGCTCATGTCAGTCACACTCACCTGGAAAATCCTGACCCAACCCTTGGGCCAGGGGCCTGGTATTCAGCTGACCACCAGCTGTTCCTGGTACCCATGTGTTATTTCTGCTCCACCCCCAGTCTCTAGGATGTCCTGGAAAATATGCCTCATAGAAACATACCTCAGCAGGGTGATGAAAGTCCATGCATCCTGAAAGAATGGCCCCTGATCAGACAGGCATTCATTCAGCTGGTCAGGGAAGAACCAGGAGAACTTCAGAATGGCCTCTGACTTTCATCCTATGTCTTTCCATGATCAAACCCTGATTCTTAACTGACACCTGAGAAAGTCTGTGCTTTCTCTCATTCATAGAGCTGGAGGCCTTACATTATCTGAGCACTCAGATCCCCAGGCATTTGTCTTGTGATACATAGACCTGCTTTATTCTTTTAAAGACTCAAGTTGGCTGAGAGGTGCCAGCTCTGATTGAAGATGCCTTTGGATGAATCAAAGGTACCAGATAGAGCAGTGTTCTCTCTGTCACCTGCACAGCAGAGTTACCCACACCCCAAATCACAAGCAACAGCTCCAACTCCTAGATTTTTTATTTGCATTTTCCTAATGATAGGGATGTTGAGCATGTTTTCATGTGCTATTGGCCATTTGTATAACTTCTTTGGAAAAATGTCTATCAAGTTCTTTGTCCATTTTAAATCAAAGTATTTGATTTGTTGTTAAGTTGTGGGAGTTATTTATATATTGTAGATATTAACCCCTCATCTTATATATGAATTTTCTCCCATTCCACAGGTCACGTTTCACTCTGTAGACTGTGTCATTTGATAAACAGAAATGTTTCACTTGGATAAAATCCAATTTATCTATTTTTTCTTTTTTCCCCCAGTGTTCTTAGTGTCATATTAAAAAAAAAAATCATTGCCAAACCCAATGTCATAATGCTTCCCCTTATATTTTCTTCTAAGAATTTTATAGTTTTAGATCTTACTTTTAGAATTCAATCCATTTTGCCTTTATTGTTGTATATGGTGTAAGCTACAGTCCACTTCATTTGTTTGCATGGGGTATTATTGCTGTTCAACACCATTTGTTTAAGACTGTCCATTCTCCATTGAGCATCTTAGCTCCTTTGTCCAAACCATTTGATTGTGTCTTTTCTTTACTGTTGAAAGTATTACATATGTCTCTTTTTCTTCCCCATTGACCCCTTTTAGCCTGTCCCTGCCCCCACCCCAGGTCTTCACCACACTATTGACTGTGTCCATGGGATATGCATGTGTGCATACAAGTTCTTTGGTTGATCTCATCCCAACTTCCAAGCCTTCCCTCTGAGATTTCACAGTTGGATCCATGCTTCCGTGTCTCTGGATCTATTTTGTTCATCAGTTTATTTTGTTCAATGGATTCCACATATCATGTGATATTTGTCTTTCTCTGACTGACTTTGCTTTTCTTTCTCAAGATTGTTGCAACTATTCTGGGTTATTTTTGGTTCTATATAAATTTTTGGAGTACTTGTTCTAGATCTGTAAAATATACTGTTGGTATTTTAATAGGATTGCATTGAATCTATAGATTGCTTTGGGTAGTATGGGCATTTTAATGATGTTAATTCTACCAATCCATGAACATAGTATATTCTTCCACTTTCTCTTTTTTCAATGTACTGTAATTTTATGAGTACAAGTTTCCTCTATCTCATCCTCTATCTCTTTTTTCAATGTCCTGTAGTTTTATGAATACAAGTCTTTTACCTCTTTGGTTAAGTTTATTCCTAAGTATCTTAATTTTTTATGTTGCAATGGTAAATGGGATTGTTTGTTTAATTTCTATTTCTGAGAATTTATTATTGGTGAATGAAATGCCATTGATTTCTGCATGTTAATTTTGTATCCTGCTATATTGCCAGATTCATGTATTAAATATAGTAGCTTTTTGGTGGAGTCTTTAGGGTTTTCTATATCATGTATGTCATCTGCGAATAATGATAGTTTTACTTCCTCCTATCCATTGGATGCCTTTTACTTTTTCTTCTTTTCTGATTGTTGTGGCTAGGACTCTAGTACTATATTGAATAACAGTGGTGAAAGCAGACATCCCTATCTTATTTCTGATCTTAAGAGAAATGTTTGTGGTTTCTGCCTTTTGAGTATGATGTTGGCTGTAGGTTGTCATATATGGCATTTATTATGTTAAAGTGTGATCCCTCTAGTCCCACTTTGGTGAGAGTTTTTATAAAAAATGTATGTTGAATTTTGTTGAATGTTTTTTTTTTTCTGCATCTATTGATAAGATCATGTAATTTCTGTCTTTCAAATTGTTTTTTTAATTATTTTTTTAAAAAAACTTTATTGTTGAAAGTATTACATATGTCTCCTTTTCCCCCCATTGCCTTCTCCCCACCCTCTCCTCCACAATCTGATTGTGTCTTTTGATGGAAAGAAGTTTTTATGCCATGTCACACTATTTTAGTTACTTGAGCTCTTGGAAAGCTTTGAAATTAGAAAGGGTGAGAACTCAAATTGTATTATTCTATTTTAAGATCATTGCAACCATTTGGGGGTCCATTGAAATTTCATATGAATTCTATGATGAATTTTTCTATTTCTGCAAAAAAAAAGTCAGTTTGTTTTTATAGGGATTGTATCAAATATGTAGATAGTTGGGGGAAATTCTAATCTGTGGACATGCATGTGTCTTTCCATTTATTTGTTTCTTCTTTACTTTCGTTCAGAAATGTTAGGTAGTATTCAGTGTATAAATCTTTCATAGCCTTGATTAACTTTATTTCTAAAGATTCTAGTCTTTCTGATGCTATTGTAAATGGAACTGTTTTCTTAATTCCACTTTGGGATTGTTCATTGTTGTCGTAAAAATTGAAAATGATGATAAATGTTGATTTTTATCTCCTATAACTTTGTATTATTTATTAGTTGTAACAGATGTATGTATGTATATGGGGGGGTGGGGGGGCAAAATTTTTAGGGGTTTCTTACATGTAAGATTATGGTATCTTTTTAGAAAGATAATTTTTCCCAATTTGTATACCACATATTTCATCTTCTTGCCTAATTATTTTCGCCATCACTTCCAGTACTAAGTTGAATAACTTGGAACTGCAGTATCCTTGTCTTGTTTGCAATCTTAGTAACAATTTACAAATTTCTCCATGGAGTTTTGTGTTAGCCGTGGGCTTTCATAATGGTTTTTAGCATATTGAGTAGTTCCCTTCTATTCCTACTGTCCTGGCTTTTGTTGCAATCATAATGACAACTCTCCAAAATTTATTTCACCATGATAGTCAATCAGCAGACCAGGAAATATAGTCCTGTTCAGACTGAAGAATCCTTCAGATGGAACTTCTGGTCCAAGGTCATGAAGACAGGTTGGGCCATCTTTATTGCCTAGTAAATTATTTAACAAAAGGTAAATGCATTTTCACTTTCTGTAAAGTTGCCTTGGTCCCAGAGATGGACAGAGGTGGTAAACCTGCCTTCTACAACATATATGGACTTTTACATAAAGAGTGGGACCTCATCTTTTCTGAAATAAAAAAAGTTCTAGAAAAAGGTCAATGAAAGCTCATGAGCAGGAAATTCCAACTGGTGGTGAGATTATAGGACACAAGGTCTGGGAAAGGGTTCCTGTGCCAATACTATGGTAATGTCTGTGCGAACAGGTCAAGGGTAACTCTGGGGTGGTCTGGGGTCAGAGAGGAGGTGAAGCCATCACTTTTATGTACAAAAAGTCACCTGAGCAAAGACAATCATCCTTCAGAGATCCAGACAAGCTGCTGGTAACATTTACAGAGCTCACTATGGACTCTAGTGGCTGAGATATTTGTGAGAGGAGCATGGCCCCAGGTCCCAAGCCCACAGTCAATCATTCACACCCACTGTTTCTCCACAGAGCGAGTGAGAGTGCCCACACTCTTAGCCAGCATCACCACAGCCACAGAGAATAAGGACGCCGTGGTTATGACCTGCTATACAAATGCGATCTCCACTGAATGGTTGTTCAATGCTGTGAGTCTGCGGCTCAGGGAGAGGATGAAGCTATCTCGGAACAACAGAACCCTCACCATAGACCCTGTCAGGAGGGAGGATGCTGGGAACTACCAGTGTGAAGTGTCCAACCCCATCAGTTCTGCTGAAAGTGGAGCAGTTGAGCTGGATGTAAAATATTAGTGACCCTACTTTCCTCCTCTATGTAATTAATCCCTGAATCAATTTTTTTACCCTTGAAATAAATTTGTTGTGAAGGTGGAAAGTCCTTAGAAGACTTGAACTGAGTCAATAAATGCTCAAAAATGAGAGCTAGCATTGAGGTTATTGTTCAGTGAAGTTAACATTCCACACCAGATCCCACCTCTGGTTGGTCCCATTTGCACCATCTCCACAGTGAAGGTGACACCGAGTCCCTCTCAGCAAGGGCAGTGGTCATGTGATGACCAGTGGGAGCATGTGATAAACTTTCAGGAGTCCAAGCCCTGTCCCTTCTCCAATGGGTCCTGTGGAGGGTACCTGGACACTGTTTTGGACAGCAAGAATGTACAGGAGGACTCCCATGAGGGTATCAACACTGATCTATTTCTTCCTGTTTTACTTTTCCCAAAATATTTCTAAAGCCCTCTTAAATAATTTTTATTTTCGTGGCGGTGGATCGATTTCCATAAGTTCAGTAGGTCACTGTCTTCCCTGTTAATAGGATATAATTGGAAATGCTGGTAATACAACCAAGGCTTGGGCTCAAACGTCCTAGTTCACACTGATATCCTGAGAGTTAGAAATAACTTCACTCTTTATGGAGCTAAGTTTCTCCTGAGGGGTATTTTGGAAGCTCTTGGGGAAGAGGGCATCTCCCAAAGCTAGAGAGATTGCAGGTGAAGTGTGAAGGTGAGGCTTCCTAGCCTCAAGAGGCTGTTAGAACTCCCATCTTAGGTTTCATAGAAACATGTGCAGCAGAGCAAACTATGTGTGAATGTCATTCCTCTGTGCTTAGGTCACTAATCAGCCAAATTGAGTGACACCAGCCATTTTGTAGGATCACAAATACTCTTCTTCCTTGGAGATTTTGTTTGATCAAAGGGAAGGTGACTATAGAGGGAAATGTAATGTCTCCATGGAAAACTCCAATTGCGCAGCCTTGTGGGAGATCATCTCCTGGCTCTGTTCAGGGACTCTCAGCTATTTTTCACCTGCTTATAAATTGCAGGAACTGATGAAGATGCAAACTGGATCTTGTCTGAAAGATATTTAATGGTGTTTCCCTCCACTGTGCAGAAAGCCGATTTGTTATGACCAAAGGGGCCTTCATGTTGCCTCAGAGTCACTTATGTTTAGATGGGTTCTTCCTGACTGCAGGCCTCTGACCTCCATTGTTTTAGAGCATTTTCTTCAGAAATGTAATTGCAATTTGCAATTGCGGATTTTTTTTTTGCCCTTTTGAAATATACATAAGTTTCCCTAAACAGTGGTTCTCAACCTGTGGGTTGCAACCCTTTGGCGGTTGAAAGACCCTTTCACAGGGGTCACCTAAGACCATCCTGCATATCAAATATTTACACTACAATTCATAACAGTAGCAACATTACAGTTATGAATTAGCAACGAAAATAACTTTATGGTTGGGTCACAACATGAGGAACTGTATTTAAAGGGCCAGAAGGTTGAAAACCACTGCCTTAAAAACTTCTTGCCAGTGTTATGTCCCATAGAATATTTGTCTCAAGAGCCTGGGCCCATCCTTTTGAAATTTAATCACCATGGTGTCCCTGAGTCCCAGTCTCTGAAGGAGGGTAGCAGCCTAACTTGGGTGAGGATATTTACAGCCAAGAAGTAAAAGGACCTCCTGTCAGGATTTCATGAGAAGTTTTACTTTTCTTTTGTGTAAAGCCAACTAGCAAACACAGATGCCTATGATTCCTGCTGCCATTCTTAAAATCTCCTCAGCCTTCTATTTTGAAGATGTTGAGCTCAGTCTCACTGTCCTATTGCATGGTCGGTCTTCAATAAAGTGTTTCTTGCCTCTTTCAATTTGCCCAATGCATGTTTTCTTTTGACATCACCTACCTGCAATTAGCTGATCCTCTCATCTTGGTCATCTTACCTTATTTTCAAATTTTCCAATATTTCCTTATCTGGCTATAATCCTCCAAATAAATGTTTCTAACTTGCCTCCCTCACTTCTGACTTACCCTCCAAAACAGATGACCCGACTGCCCAGATCATTCCGTGGCCCTAGATTGCCTTGGAGTGGCCTTTGTCCCAGAATCTGAGTGCACCTGCACAGCAGCCTAACCATTAGGAGTACTTTAATTCCACATCCATTTTAACTGCACTTTCAAGGGAAAGGTCACAGAGATTCTAAGAAATATTATGTCATAAAACTCAAGAACTCCAGTAAATATTTAGGATCTTTGTCATGTCAGTAACTTGCGGGCCTGTAGTTAACGACCTTATATTGAACTCTCTGTGATCTGGAACTCAGGCCAGACATCACTGTACTCATTCTTTGTTCTTTTTACAAACTCCATGTGCCTGTTCTTAGAGAGTCCATAACCAGAACCTGTGAAATTGGAATTAAATCTCTATTCTGGTTCTATTTCCTTTCCTGCTCCTTGTGTCCTCTGTGGTATTTAGCTGAAATACTTGGAGACCTGGCCAGAGAAGGATTGTGGACAAGAAAAGTTGGTTATGAGGGGGGAGATGGAGAGATAGTGTCTTCTCAGAGTCAGAATGAGAAATTATAAAGCCTGGAAAGGTTTGGATCTAAGGCATTATATGGGTTCAAGGGGACCTAGAGTGTCATGGAACAGGGCTTTTTGGGGACTCAGAATGGAGTTCAGAATTATGAGTGAGAGGTCGACTTAGCTATTGAGGGAGAAACCACTGGAGCTGGTGTAGTGTAGTGTGGGGGAGTGCCAATCCCCTAGACTTTGATGGGCATGAAGGGTGAGATACAGGGTAAGGGAAATGACAAGGTAGTTGAAGACTCCGTATAATGACCTGACATTGGGGACAAGAGGGATCACCAGGCTGATAGAAGGCATGTGATAGGGGCAAGGGGGAGAAGGAGATGAGCATCCAGTTGGTGACTAGGTGTCTGTAGAGAAATGGGTAATTGTAGAATAGGGACACTATGAACATAGAAGATGATTCCTGGGAGTTCAGGATTTTTATCAGGAAGGGAGTTGGAGTGCAGGGTAGTCAGCCTAGAAAAGGGGTTGCATGGAACTGGGGTAAGGTGGGGAATGCAGGGAAGGCTTGGAGTAGAAGTAAAAATTAGGGGCCTGAGGTGTCCAGTCTCCAGTTTTGACCCAGTAGAGAAATGTGCAGCTGGATCTCAGAGCATTGCCCAGAGGCAGCAGTTCCCACATGTCCTGGGAGAGCCATGAAAAGACAAATTTAATTCTCATACCACTAGACATGGCTCAGCAAAGTCAACAAGTTAGCCGTGTCCCAGGGCATTTGTGTGTCAGTGAGAAAGTCTGACTAGGAGCCTAGGGACAGGCAATGGAGTAGCTGATTGTGTGTGTTGGGGGAGGAGGAATTGAGGGCCAGGATAAACTGGAGTGAGTGGAGCCTTTTCCTTTTTTCCTGACCAGTCAATGGGAACTTCCTGTGATTCCACAGGTGAGAGCTCTGTGACAGGTCACAGGACTGGAGTGGTACGTGCCCATGATCTTGACCACCTGTTCTCATCTAATCCAGGATGTGTCACTTCCATCTGTGATGGATGCTTCTCTCCCCACCTGACCTTCTGTTGGAGGGTGTGATAGAACCCAGATCATGATGAGCAGTTCTGGCTTCTGGGTCACCTTACAGCCCATGTTCAGACTCTCTGTCTCTCCTGAGGCCTAGAAGCTGGTCAATGGCTGTTATTCTATTGCTTTAGAATAGAACCAAACCACAGGAATGTGCATGTCATTCTCTATAAGGTATCACAAGAGGCTTAACAAAGCACCTTCCATTCTTCTAACATCGATTAGATGAAGGTACAAGCACAGAAACTTCTCCTTTACTCTGGAGGGTACCATCCAGCATGGCCCAGACTATTGGAGCCATGAAGGCTTCATAGATGTGTCAGACCCCTGAATGGTCAGAGTCATGGAGGTCCTTACAGCTCATACTTTGCTTAAACTGCTGATCATTAGAACTGACCCTGACACTGTTGTCACTGTCATTACCTATGTCATTTTCATAGAGCTTCAACAGCAACAGGCATCCACTTTCACCCTTCAGAGCACACGTGTCTTACTAAGGCAGTTATAAATCTTATATTTTTGTTCATCTTTAGTGTGAGAGTCTCTATTTCTCACATTGAGGATGACTGTAGGTCTCTAGGTATTTTATCACTTAAATTTGGGATGAAATTATCTTAGAGGATGAACACATCCATTCGCCCTGCTATGGAGGACCAACTTCATTGGATTGCAATCTGTGAAGTCACTTAGTAGGGCCTGCAGTAGGTTTAATAGATTGCTTTATACATTTGGAAATTCATTTTTTTCTTTATTGATTAAGGTATTACATATGTGTCCTTACACCCCCATTGTTGAAATTCTTAATGACACTCACTTTATTTGCTTACAACCCTAGCAGAGACCCCCAGCTGGAAAAAAATGGTTTGAGCCTGTCCGGTGTGGCTCAGTGGATGAGACTCCACCTATTAACCAGGAGTTCATGGTTCCATTCTCACTCAGGGCACATGCTCAGGTTGCAGACTCCATCCCCAGTGTGAGGCATGCAGGGGGACACCAATGATTATCTGTCATCATTGATGTTTCTGCCTCTCTCTACCTCTCCCTTCCTCTCTTAAATTAATTTAAAAAAATTTTTTTTAAGAAAAAATGGTTTGGCCCTATTTGGGGGGTGCAAGTTGTAATGTGACCACCAGAGGGCGGCACCACAACAAAGTAACCTAATGGAGGTGAGAAGGAATGTGAAGGGGTTTTGTCTTTCTCTACTCTATGAGCAGGACCACCCCTCTCCCACCCCTGTAGCTCAAAGAAGAAGGTTCTCCATCTATGATGTACTTCAGAGATTTGAATTCATGGAAATCACAGAAAGTTGGCTTAAATGTGAGTAGCATTAAACAGATACAATAAAGTCTACACTAAATACTGGTCTTCAGGAAAGTACTGAGGTGACAGGATAAGAAGACCGTGTGTGTGTGTGTGTGTGTGTGTGTGTGTGTGTGTGTGTGTTGATGATGATGATGGGACAGAAAGCACCTGAGTCCTCATCTTCATAGAGGGAAGAACTTGGATTAGATAATGCCTAAAGGGGGGAAAAACAGTAAGTAGGATCAAAGCACATTGTTTCGAGATGACTTTGGTTCCATCTAGGGGAGCTTTCACTGTTTGGGACAATGTCCTCAGCATGGCTCAGACAGAGAAGATGGGACCTTTCTGTGATCACGTTGAACAGAACATTGAGACACAGAGCTTATCACAGCAACATCCAGTGTTGTCACACATACATACAGGAAAGAAGACCCAAGGAGAGGGAGTCTGGAACGGGGTTTGTTCATAGTGTGAATATCAGACACAGGATAACAATTTCATGTTTCACCTGCAGGAAAAATTAAAAACTCCTTAAGGTTTTAAGTGATCAAATCAACACAATATGCCCCCTCTGGGTCTTACATACTGATTAAGGTTTGTCTGAGAAACCCAAACTTCTTGGTTCTTTATCCGAATGACATATGATGGGCAATGACATGTTCAATGGGGTTGTTTTGTTTTTGATATCAGGAACATAGAATTGAAAAACTATAATATTTGGTTTATGAACCAGTCCATAAATGATCTGCCTTCCTTTTTGGAAAAGTATTACTTATTTAAGTTAAATTTTATTTCGGTACTTATATATACGGGAGCTGACTGAAGTTGCAGCTACCAGAATGGTCTCCAAGGGCAGGACTGGAGATTTTCCAGGGAATACCTGTTATTTCCCAGGTGAAAACACTGGGAAATGGACTGCATTGGTCTCAGGCCATAGCCCCCTGCAGCTTCTAAGACCCACCAGCCCCATGGCCTGAGTCCTGAGAGCAGAACAACTTACACCTCACAAAACCACTTCCCTCTTCCAGACTCACACACTGAATCTCTTGTCAGAGATTCAGGAAATTGCTGCCTTCAGTTTTTCTGTTTTCTGTGTGTTTTCTAAGGGATTTAGGAAAGAATGAGTTAAGCCAATCTGGGGCATCTCTCCTACACAGCGTTGGGGTTCCTTTAGTGTAACATGTGCACAACCAAGATCTTTATTCTCCCCACCTCCCAACCTGATCCTCCTAGAACCTTCCACTTCTCAGTCAAGATCACTGACATCCTTCCAGGTGCTCGGCTCAGAAATATTGGCATTATTCTTGATGCCTCCCTTGCTCTCACAGTTATCTCTAGTCCATCAGCACACATGCAGTCAGTGTACACAGTATAGATGGAACACGAACACTCAGGTCCAAGCCACCATCACTCCTACTAGAGGTTATTGTAACAGTCTTCTAACTGGTTTTAATGCTGCCTCCTTAACCCTCCTTATAGCCATTTCCCCAGAGTAGGACCTGTGAAGTATTAGAGTTGAATTATTTAAAAACCCAAGACAAGTCATCCCTTTTCTTCTCAAAGCCCTCTTGTCACTCACACCTCAATCATGGCCCACAAGGTCCCATATTCATGCTGCTCAAAGCGCTGGTCTTCAAAAGACAGGGAGTTTCCACCTGAAGATCAAACAACTCAGTTCTTTATTTGAAAAAGTCTTGCAATTAACAACATATCAGGTGAAATAAACAGGACACTGAGGGATGTGGTTGGTCTATTTTCTGTCCCAGGCTTTTTATCTCCTTGCAGATCACCCTTTGTTAGTAGAGCCCTAAAATTCTGGTCCCTGTCTACACTTCTCATGCCATTTGCCTCATCTCATCTATTCTGGCCATAGTGGCTTCCTGAACTTCAAACATAGCAAGCATCCTCCTGGCTCAGAGTCTTTGCCTTGGCCATTTTCTCTCTCTAAAATAATTTTTCTCCAAAGACGTACATGACCCCTTTATCCCTCTTCTAGGTCTTGCTCAAATGTCACATAGTCTTTGAGCATTTTCTTGACAATCCGATAAAATAAAAGGATAATATGCTAAGTGTCCTGTCCTCTGGTCATCTGTTCAACCAATCAAAGCGTAATATGCTAATGATATCCTAAGGCCACTCAATCACTCGCTATGACATGCATTGACCACCAGGGGGCAGATGCTCTGACTGGTAGGTTAGCTTGCTGCTGGGGTCCAGCTGATTGGGGCTGAGTGAGATGGGCCAGACATGCCCTGGATCCCTCCCGCAGTTTCTCCCGGGTTGGCCAATCTCCCATGTCCCTTCCCGGCCCTGATCATGCATCAGTGGAGTCAGTTGGCCTGGCCTGCGCCACTTGGCAATCCGAGCTGAGGGACCCCTCCACCCTGAGTGCATGAGTCTTATGCACCTGGACTCTAGTTCCTATCTAATAAAAGAGAAACATGGTAATTAGCCATACTTCCACTACCCTTCTCATTGGCTAATCAGGGCGATATGCAAATTGACTGCCACCCAAGAAGGCGGCCAGCAGCCAGGCATCTTGAAGCTAACATGAGGCATGCTTGCTTCAGTGACGGAGTACTCCAATGTTCCCTGCCTGCCGCTGCCAGCCTCTGAGCTTGCAGTTTGAAACATAGTAACAAATATAGAAGGTAAACAAAACCCCAGAAACTGCTTTCAGCTAGCCAGGCTTCAGCCAGTAGGATTGCAACATTGTTTCAATTATAGAAGGTAAACAAACCAGATAAGTGCTTTCAGCAGTCGTGGCCTAAGAGCTGGAGCCAAGCCTCAGAGCTAAAGCTGGCCCAGAATAAAAAAAAAAAAAAAAAAAAAAAAAAAAGGAGCGGTTGGGAGCTTCAGTCACCAGCCAGCCTGAAAACAGCCCTCAGCCCCTCACCCAGGCTGGCCAGGCACCCCAGTGGGGACCCCAACCATGAACGGGGTGTGAC
>NW_005871362.1:1036087-1039277 GCF_000147115.1 Myotis lucifugus
CAGGCAGGGGGGGCCCCCCCCCCTGTCCAGGGCCCCCCTTCAGGGCAAACCACCCCCCCCCCCCCCCCCGCGTGCACCAGGCCTATATCCTATATGGTAAAAGGGTAATATGCCTCCCAACACCAGGATCAGTGGAGCAGCGAGGCCTCCCGGCAGCGGGATCAGTGTAACGGGGGCAGTGACCAAACCCCCTGATCGCCCTGTGGCTCTGTGTGTGACAGGGGGCGGGGCCACAACCTCCCTATCCACCCTGCTCTGTTCGTGACAGGGGAAGGTGCCCCAATCCCCTGATCAGCTGTGCTCTGTGCCTGATAGGGGGAAGCTTACCAACCCCCTGATCAACCCTGCTCTGTGCTTGACAGGGTATGGAGCCCCAACCCCCCTGATTGCCCTGCTCTGTGAATGACAGGAGGCAGCGCCCCAACCCCCTGATTGGCCCTGCTCTGTGCATTGCAGGGGGTGGCGCCGAAACCTCCCCATCGAATCTGCCTTGTGTGTGTCCCTCCCCAGCCCTGATCATGCACCAGTGGAGTCCGTTGGCCTGGCCTGCGCTGCTTGGCAATCGGAGCTGAGGGACGCTTCCACCCTGAGTGCATGAATCTTATGCACCTGGACTCTAGTTTTATATAAGAAAATAAATCCCATTCCACCCACCCACTCCCTCTCTCCTTCACACCCCTTTAGAAATGCTGCTTGTTCAATTGTTGATTGCTTCTCCCTCATCACTACAATATCAGCTACAAAAGCCAGTGACTTTTGTATCTCCTCCAACCATTATAAGCCTGTGCAGAAATTGTGCTCATTGCTCACACAAGTAATTAATTACTCACTGGTGAATAATATCATGCTGGGAAGTAAATACAGTCTCTTCGGTTTCACTGTCTGTAAAATGTGAATAATTCCAGCCCTGTAAACATGTAGGAATCATAGGATGAGCCTCCTTACTGATATCTATCGCTATGTAACCAAGAAGACCCCAAACTTAAAATCGCTGCATGTCTGACATGATGAGGGACCTGAAAATGACAAACTCCAATGATGATTATAAATGATCAATTTTTGCTCAAAGTAATAAAGACACAAAATCCTGGGTGAAGTTCCATGGAGAAGGGACACTGGGGTCCTTTGGAGGGTCAGCCCTCCTGGTTTTTCATGCCTCTCTTCACTCCATCTCTGGAATGACCCTAAGGGATATGCACTGTCCTCATGCTGGGGGTCAGAGGCTCATACTGGGGTTGTCTCTTCAGAAGGCACAAGACTCAGTGGGACTATTCTGTCGTCCTCTGTACTTACCTACACACACTACACACACTACATAGATCAGACACATGGATCAGTGCTGCTTCTTTTACTGAACATCCTTTCTCTGAGATACATCCAAGTTGGCATGTGTAGCCTTATTCCTCTCTTTGCCATCACGAAAAGATTTTTACACTTCCTCAGGAAAGGACACTTTTATTAAAGGCAGGATCACTGACTGTCCACAAGACATGATCTGGGTATTTTGAAAGGCAAAGGTCACTGCATGTTTAAAAGCATATCACACTTTTCAAAAGGCAATGTCTATACAATTAATAAGAAGACACAATTTTCTCATTTACTATAAGGACAAGTTCATTACTCTTAAAAAACTGGGTATTGCATTTTTAAGTAGACATGATCATTTTATCATTTGAAAAAACGTATAATCTTATTTTAATAGGTGGTTTTATCTACACTAATAAAAGAGAAACATGGTAATTAGCGTACGACCGCTAACCTTTTCATTGGCTAATCAGTGAGTATATGCAAATTAACTGACAACCAAGATGGCGGCCGGCAGCCATGCACTGAAGCAAACAGGGAGGCTTACTTGCTCCAGTGACTGGCAGACTCCAACGTTCCCCGCGTGCCGCTGACGGCCTCTGACCTGGCAGTTTGAAACATTGTAACAAATATAGAAGCTAAACAAAACCCCAGAAACCAGCTTTCAGCTGCCGGGATCTCAGAGCTGGAGTTATACATTGTTTTGATTATAGAACGCAAACAAACCAGATATCAGCTTTCAGCAGCAGAAGCCTCAGAGCTAGAGCCAGTGCTAAAGCTGGCCCAGAATTAAAAAAAGAAAAAAGGAAAGAAAAAAAGGAGCGGTTGGGAGCTTCAGTCACCCGCCAGCAAGAAAACGGCCCTCAGCCCCTCACCCAGGCTGGCCAGGCACCCCAGTGGGGACCCCAACCATGAACGGGGTGTGACCAGCTGCAAACAGCTATCATCCCCTCATCCAGGCTGGCCAGGCACCCCAGTGGGGACCCCCACCCTGATCCAGGACACCCTTCAGGGCAAACCAGCTGGCCCCCAGGCCTCTATCCTATATAGTAAAAGGGCAATATGCCTCCCAGCACCGGGATCAGCGGAGCTACGGGGCCTCCTGGCACCGGATCAGCGTGACAGGGGGCAGCACCCAAACTCCCTGATCGCCCTGTGACTCTGTGTGTGACAGGGTGCAGTTTCCCAACCCCCTGATCAGCCCTGCTCTGTGTGTGACAGGGTGCGGCGCCCCAACCCCCTGATTGGCCCTGCTCTGTGTGTGACAGGGTAGAGCCATAACCTACCCATTGGCCCTGCCCTGAGTGTGACAGTGGCGGCGCCCCAACCCCCTGATTGGCCCTGCTCTGTGGGTGATAGAGGGCGGGGCCCAACCCCCTGATCCGCCCTGCTCTGTGGTGTGACAGGGGGGGGGGGCCCCTAACTCCCCTATCGGCCCTGCTCTGTGTGTGACAGGGGGCGGTGCCCTAACTCCCCTATCAGCCCTGCTCTGTGCATGACAGGGGGGAGCTCCCCAACCCTCTGATGGGCCCTGCTCTGTGCATGACAGGGGGGAGCTCCTCAACCCCCTGATCGGCCCTGCTCTGTGCATGACAGAGGGGAGCTCCCAAACCCCCTGATGGCCCCTGCTCTGTGCGTGACAGGGGCAAGCACCCAAACCCCTCCCCCCCCCCACAGGCTCTGCTCTGTGTGTGACAGGGTAGAGCCATAACCTCCCCATCAGCCCTGCCCTGAGTGTGAGAGTGGCAGCGCCCCAACCCCCTGATCCGCCCTGCTCTGTGTGTGACAGGGGGCAGTGCCCAAACTCCCCTATCAGCCTGCTCTGTGCATGACAGGGGGGAACTCCCCAACCCCCTGATGGCCCTGCTCTGTGCATGACAGGGGG
>NW_005871362.1:1039377-1049534 GCF_000147115.1 Myotis lucifugus
CCAACCCCCTGATCCGCCCTGCTCTGTGTGTGACAGGGGGCAGTCCCCTAACTCCCCTATCGGCCCGACTCTGTGAGTGACAGGGGGGAGCTCCTCAACCCACAGATCGGCCCTGCTCTGTGCATGACAGGGGGGAGCTCCCTAACCCCCTGATGGGCCCTGCTCTGTGCATGACAGGGGGGAGCTCCCCAACCCCCTGATGGGCCCTGCTCTATGTGTGACAGGGGGCAGCGCCCCAACCCCCTGGTTGACCCTGCTCTGTGCGTGACAGGGGGTGGCGCCGCAACCTCCCCATCAACCCTGCCTTGAGTGTGACAGGGGGCGGTGCCCCAACCCCCCAATAAGCCCTACCCTGAGCGTGACTGAGGGTGGCATCACAACTCCCCAATCAGCCCTGCTCTGAGCCTGACCAGGGGCTGCACCTAGGGATTGGGCCTGCCCTCTGCCACCCAGGAGCAGGCCTAAGCTAGCAGGTCGTTGTCTCCCGAGGGGTCCCAGACTGTGAGAGGGCACAGGCAGGGCTGAGGGACCCCCCTCCCCCCCCTGAGTGGACAAATTTTTGTGCACCAAGCCTCTAGTTAATTATAAAAGGCAAAGTGTCATTTATCAGAAATCGCTCATTATATATTTGTAGAAGATGTAGTTTATATGAAAGATAAGGCACCTCCTCATATGTGTACTTAGAAGGGCAGCTACTGGGGAGTTGGGTGCTCAGACCACTGACAGGTGGGGATGCTAAAGTTTAGTGAGACATAGGCTGCAAAGATTCCCAAGGAAAGGGAAGGTCAGTTCAAGACGCCCAGGGCAGGTGAGTCCAGCATGGGGGCCAAGTCCCAGGGCTGTGTGTCAGGTTCAAACTGTAGTAAGAAATAAAGTCCCTTAGGGAAATGTTAATCAAAACAACAATGAGATTTTTCAAAATTAAAAGTAGGGAAGCCAGGGGATTGTCAAGGGCGGGGAAAAAAAAAGGAGACATATGTAATACTCTTTGTAATAATTTAAGCAATAAAAAAATTAAAAAAAAAATAAAAAAAATAAAAAAAATAAAAAAAAATAAAAAATAAAAGTAGAACTATAATACAACCCAGCAATTCCACTTCTGATTATCCAAAGAAAACTCAGACACAAATAAAGAAGGAATATGACAGAGACCTAAGTGTCCATCAATAAATGAATGAATATAGATGTGTATTATGTAAGACAAATACATATAAAAAATAAAATGTAATATTACTCAACCATATAAAAGAATGACATCTTGCCATTTTTGGCGAAATGGATGGCCCTGGAGGGTATTATATTAAGTGACGTAAGTATATGATATTACTGGATGTGGAATGAAAAATGCAAGACAACTCTGGTCGGTGTGGCTCAGTAGGTTGGACATTGTTCCATGCACCAAATGGTTGCTGGTTCGATTCCCAGTCATGGCACATGCCAGGGTTGTGAGCTTGATCCCCCATAGGGGTGTGCAGGAGGCAGATGAATGATGTCCCATTCTAACATTGATGTTTCTCTTTCACCCTCTCCCTTTCTATTTCTCTAAAAATCAATAAAAACAGTCCTAGCCAGTTTGGCTCAGTGGGTAGAGCCTCGGCCTGCGGACTAAAAATTCTCTGGTTCGATTCCCGTCCATGGCATGTACCTTGGTTACAGGCACATCCCAAGTAGGGGGTGTGCAGGAGGCAGCTGATCAATGTTTTTCTCTCATCAATGTTTCTAACTCTCTATCCCTCTCTCTTCCTCTCTGTAAAGAAAAAATCAGGGGGGAAAAATGGCGGAGGTTTAGAAGGACGTGTTGGTGCTTTGTCCCAGAGCAGATAAGGGCGAGCAGCTGAAACAGGTAACATACAGCCCGAACAAGCAGAGGAGATTCAGCTGAGAGAGAGTCTGCAGCCAGGAAAGACAGAGAACTCCTAGCAAATGGGGATGGTTAGAGATTGAGGCTGAAACTTCCCCCTGGGCACAAGCTCAGCCGTGAGACCGCGCCATCTTGAGTAGCTGATATCTGCATCCAGAGATCGGCTACTAATCTGGAGGCAAAGGCTCTCAAGCAGCGCGACTACATGAACTCAGAGGAGACCTGCTTCCCCCCACAGAAAGGTTAGACTTCCCCCAAAGGTGTGGTTTGCAATTCAGGTTGGAGCAAGGAACGCGCACATGCGGGGGGAAATCTGCGCCCCACAAAGTTCGCGCCCATTGAAGCCAGCGTGACCTGCAAGTGGGGAGGGCTCCCACAGGGCTGCTGGCAGAAGGTAACACTATAAATAAGCCCATAGTTGGACTGGATGCAAAGGGGTAGCCTTAGATTTTCCCAACCGGCTAGCTACTAGGTGCCAGGGGCCAGAGCGCGCACAGAGACTCCACGCAGATCTGGAAGGTGGAGCCCTGCTAGTTCGCACAGCTTCCCAGGCTCTTGTTTACAAACATCCTCTTAAATCTGTGAGTTTGATTGTTGAACCCAGTGCATGGGATTGCCCGGTTGGGTTCCCTAGCGGAGCCTGTAGGGGAAGATTGTTTTTGGGGAGCCTGGGAAACAGAGCTGGAAGTAGCGCCTGGGGAGCCAGCTCTGGGTGGAGCTGGTTCAGGTACAATAGAGAACTCCTGGTTAGAGAGGACTTATAGCCTCGGAGGTCAATCCAGACACACTGCCACCCAGAGGCAGAGCCACGAACTGACTCTTCTGTAAATACAGATAAGGCAGTATGGGGAACCAATACAGCCTGCCTTAAAATCAGGACTGTGGCTTACAACACGGAGGAACAGTGTATCAGAGGGAAATTCAATATTCTCCTGAATTCCAGGCGTGCCAAAAAGAAAAGTAGAAGATCTGAAGCACCTGCATTACTGCACATTTAAATTTTTATTTTTTAATTACTTTTCACCTTTTAACTAAGAAAACATTTTTTTCTTTTTTTCTTTTTTCCCCTTCACCTGATATTACCCTTTCAATTACTACATTTTTATTTTTAACTAGTATTATTAATGCTACCATTTTACCATTTTTTAAAGTGTCATTTTATTTTGTCTTTATTTTATTTTGGGACTAATATTCTCCATTCTATTTTCATCGTTCCTTTAGCAACATTTTTCTCTACCTCAATTTTGCCTCTGTGCTAAACCCTCTTCCCCACTTTTTCCCTTTTGTTGTCCTGTTTCTCTTACCCTAGTCCAGCTTTAGGTTTTCCCTATTCTTTTTACCCCCTGTCAAAATTTCACCCTACTTATATATCCTATGTCCAATCCCCTGCTCTAAATCCTTATACACCTTTCCCTTATCTTCCTTCACTATCCAAATTTTTTCTTCTTCTTCTTTGCTCTCTCTATTGTTTTATTGTTGTTTGCTAGATTGAGGAGTATATTGGGGTTTTTTTTTAGGATTGTTTGTGAGGTTTTTCTCCTTATTCTTTTTATTTTTATGCCCCCCCCCCCCCCGGTTATTTCTGTGCTTCTGTTTTCCCTTGCGTTGCTTGATATTATTGGTTGTTTGTAGTTTGTATTCATCTCCAGGAATCTGTTGCTGTAATTTGTTGGGAATAGTGGTGGTTCTATAGGAGTTTTCTGCTCATATAAATAGTCTCTTCCCCTCTTATACTTCATTCTCTTTTCTCTCTTACATTTTTTTCCTCTTCTTTTTTTCCCTGCCTTTTTCCAATTTCATTTTTGCACTCCTTTTTTTTCTTTCTTTCTTTTTTCTCTTCTATCTTTCTCTCTTCATTCTTCCTTATCTCCTAACTCTCTTTGCTCGGGTGGCCACCTTTATTTGGGGTTATTAATATCATAAATACATTCATGTTCAGTGCCTGGTACGTTGTGCCTTGTTGTGTTGTATTTGGTGCCTTTAAATCATTGCAGAAGATTCAAGCAACAGCGGCCTTCTGATCACCACACGCTCTGTCTGGGGAACAGTTACTGTGCGTGAAGCCTCCCCCCACCAGCCAGAAGAGCCACCACAGCTGTGAACAGTACCCACCAGAGGCCCTGCTACCAACGCAGGAGCAGCTGTAACCACAACCGCCCAAGGAGCAATCACAGCCTGAAAAGCCACCGCTACTCAGGGAGCAGCCACTGCCACCCAGGGAGCAGCCACTGAATGACTCAACAACTAGATATGTCAGTGAGATCTAACATGGGTAGACAAAGAAACTCCCAAAGGAAAGGAAAGGAGGACTCGCCAGAAAAGCAGCTAAGTGAGACAGAGGCATGCAACATGACAGAAAAAGAATTCAGAATAAGGGTCCTAGAGTACATGCACCGGATATGCAAGAAGCAAGAAGAAACAGATGAAAAAATCAACTACTTATGCAAGAAGCTAGAAGAAACAGATGAAAAATCAACAACTTAAGTAAGTCCCAAGAAGAAATGAAGAGCGACATAGCTGCAATAAAAAACACCATTGAAAGTATCAACAGTAGACTGGGAGAAGAGGAGGACCGAATTAGTGAATTAGAAGACAAGGAAGCAAAACACACTCAAACTGTACTGCAATTGGAGAAAAAAATTAAAAGACAGGAGGAGAGGCTAAGGGAACTTGGGACAACATGAAACAAAACAACATACGAATAATAGGGGTGCCAGAACAACAGAAAATGAACATGGATTAGAAAACCTATTCGAAGAAACAATATCAGAAAACTTCCCTGAGGTGGGGAAGAAAAAAGTCACACAAGCCCAGAGAGTCCCAAACAAGGTGAACCCAAAAAGACCCACAACAACACACATCATAATTACCATGGCAAATGCTCAGGACAAAGAGAGAATCTTACAGGCTGCAAGAGAGAGACGGAAAGTTACATACAAGAGATTTCCCATTAGATTATCAAATGATTTCTCAACAGAAACACATCAGGCCAGAAAAGAATGGACAGAAATCTACAAAGTGATGCAAACAAAGGACTGAATCCAAGAATACTCTATCCAGGAAGGCTATCATTCAAAATTGAAGGGGAAATAAGAAGCTTCACAGACAAAAAAGGGATAAGGGAGTTTATCACCACCAAGCAAGCCATGCAAGAAATGCTAAAGGGACTGGTGTAAAAAGAAGAAATAACAAGCTCAGAAAGAAAACAGCCACACAGAAAAAAAGAAATGGCTACAAACAAGTACCTTTCAATAATAACTTTAAATGTAAACGGACTAAATGCTCCAACCAAAAGACATCCAGTGGCTGAATGGATAAAAAAAACATGACCCAAACATCTGTTGTCTACAAGAAACCCACCTCATTAGAAGGGACTCACACAGACTGAAAGTGAAGGGATGGAAAAATATCTTTCAGGCAAATAGAAAGGAAAAGAAAGCTGGGGTAGCAATACATATATCGGACAAAATACATCTCAAAGTGAAGGCCATAACAAAAGATAAGGAAGGCCACTTCATGATACTAAAGGGATCACTACAACAAGAAGATATAACCCTGGTAAACATATATGCACCCAATGCAGGAGCACACAAATTCATAAAAAAAAAAACTCCTTGAAGATATCAAAGGAGAGATCAACAACAATATAATCATAGTAGGGGACTTTAATACACCACTGACATCACTGGATAAGTACGCTAGACAAACAACCAGCAAAGAAACTGCAATCCTAAATGACTCACTAGATCAGATGGACTGAATTGACATCTTCAGAACACTTCACCCCAAAGCCATGGAATATACATTCCTCTCAGGTGCTCATGGGACATATTCAAAAATAGAGCACATATTGGGTCACAAGCAAAGTCTCCACAAATTTAAGAAGATTGAAATCATAAAAAGCTTCTTCTCAGACCACTATGGCATAATGTTAGAAATAAACTACAATAAAAACAACCCAAAATACTCAAACACTTGGAAGCTGAATAGCATGTTATTAAAGAAGAAATTAAAAACATCCTGGACACTAATGACAATGAAAACACAACAATCCAAAACCTATGGGACACAATGAAAGCAGTCCTGAGAGGGAAGTTTATAGCTCTACAGGCCTATCTCAAAAAACAAGAAGAAATGGTAGTAAATCATTCAACTCTTCAACTCAAAGACTTAGAAAGAGAGCAACAAGAAAACCCCAGAGTGAGCAGAAGGAAGGAGATAATAAAGATTAGAGCAGAAATAAATGACATAGAGACCAAAAAACAATACAGAAAATCAATGAAACCAAGAGCTGGTTCTTTGAAAGGATAAACAAGATTGACAAACCTCTAGACAGTCTCACCAAGAAGCAAAGAGAGAGGTCCCAAATAAACCAAATCAGAAATGATAGAGGCGAAATAACAACAGACCCCACAGAAATACAAATGATTGTTAAACAATACTACGGACAACTCTACTCCAACAAACTAGACAACCTGGAGGAAATGGACAAATTCTTAGAAAAATACAACCTTCCAAAACTCAATCAGGAAGAATCTAGAAATCTGAATAGACCAATAACTATGGAAGAAATTGAAGCAGTCATCAAAAAGCTTCCAGCAAACAAAAGCCCAGGACCAGATGACTTCTCAGGGGAGTTTTACCAAACTTTCAAGGAAGAACTAAAACCTATCCTCCTCAGACTACTACAAAAATTCCAAGAGGAAGGGACACTTCCAAGCTCATTCTATGAAGCCAGCATCACCCTAATACCAAAACCAGGTAAAGACAACACAATGAAAGAGAATTACAGGCCAATATCCCTCATGAACATAGATGCCAAAATCCTCAACAAAATCTTAGCAAATCGGATCCAGCAGTACATCAGAAGGATCATACATCTTGACCAAGGAGGATTTATCCCAGGGATGCAAGGATGGTACAACATCCATAAATCAATATACGTAATACATCACATAAATAATTGAAAAAAAAAAACACATAGTCATATCAATTGATGCAGAAAAAGCATTCGACAAAATCCAACACCCATTTTTGATAAAAACTCTCAGCAAGGTGGGAGTAGAAGGATCGTACCTCAACATAATAAAAGCCATATATGACAGGCCCACAGCCAACATCATACTCAATGGACAAAAAATAACACCATTTCCCCTAAGAAAAGGAAAAACACAGGGATGCCCACTCTCACCACTCCTGTTAAACATAGTCCTGGAAGTATCAGCCATTGCAATTAGGCAAGAAGAAGAAATAAAAGGCATCCAAATTGGAAAAGTGGAAGTAAAACTGTCCTTATTTGCAGATGAAATGATATTATACATACAAAACCCTAGAGACTCCATCAAAAAGCTACTAGACTTAATACATGAATTTGGCAATGTAGCAGGATACAAAATTAACCCCAAGAAATCTGAGGCATTTCTATACTCCAATAGTGAACTTTCAGAAAGAGAGATTAGAAAACAATCCCATTTACCATCGCACCAAAAAAATTAAGATACCTAGGAATAAACTTAACTAAAGAGGTTAAAGACCTCTACTCAGAAAACTACCGGACGCTGAAAAAAGAGATAGAGGAAGACATAAACAGATGGAAGAACATACCATGTTCTTGGATTGGTAGAATCAACATCATTAAAATGTCTATACTACCCAAAGCAATCTATACATTCAACGCACTCCCCATTAAAATACCAATGGCCTTCTTCAAATATCTAGAACGAACTCTCCAAAAATTCATCTGGAATAAAAAAAGACCCCGAAGAGCTGCAACGATCCTGAGAAAGAACAAAGTAGGCGGGATCTCAATGCCAGATATCAAGCTGTATTACAAAGCCACTGTTCTCAAAACTGCCTGGTACTGGCACAAGAACAGACATATAGATCAGTGGAATAGAATAGAGAGTCCAGAAATTAGCCCGAACCAATATGCTCAATTAATTTTTGACAAAGGAGGCATGAACATACAATGGAGCCAAGATAGACTCTTCAATAAATGGTGTTGGGAAAATTGGACAGATATATGCAAGAAAATGAAACTAGACCACCAACTTACACCATACACAAGAATAAACTCAAAATGGATAAAGGACTTAAATGTACGACAGGAAACCATAAAAATTCTAGAAGAATCCAAAGGCAACAAAATCTCAGACATATGCCGAAGCAATTTCTTCACTGATACAGCTCCTAGGGCATTGGAATCTAAAGAGAAAATAAAGAAATGGGACTACATCAAAATAAAAAGCTTCTGCACAGCAAAAGAAACCATCAACAAAACAACAAGAAAACCCACAGAGTGGGAAAACATATTTGCCAATGTCATATCTGATAAGGGCCTAATCTCCAAAATCTATAGGGAACTCATACAACTTAACAAAAGGAAGATAAACAATTCAATCAAAAAATGGGCAAAGGATCTAAATAGACACCTTTCAAAAGAGGACATTCAGAAAGCCAAGAGACATATGAAAACATGCTCAAAGTCACTAATCATCCGAGAGATGCAAATCAAAACAACAATGAGGTACCATCTCACACCTGTCAGAATGGCCATCATCAACAAATCAACAAACGACAAGTGCTGGAGAGGATGTGGAGAAAAAGGAACACTTGTGCACTGCTGGTGGGAATGCAGACTGGTGCAACCACTATGGAAGGCAGTATGGAGGTTCCTCAAAAAATTGGAAATGGAACTCCCATTTGACCCTGCGATCCCACTTCTAGGAATATATCCCAAGAAACCAGAAACACCAATCAGAAAGGATATATGCACCCAGATGTTCATAGCAGCACAATTCACCATAGCTAAGATCTGGAAACAGCCTAAGTGCCCATCAGTAGATGAATGGATTAGAAAACTTTGGTACATCTACACGATGGAATACCATGCTGCTGTTAAAAAGAAGGAACTCTTACCATTTTCAACAGCATGATTGGAACTGGAGAGCATTATGCTAAGTGAAACAAGCCAGTCAATGAAGGAAAAATACCACATGATCTCACTCTTTCGTGGATAATTAAGACCATTACAAACTTTCGAACAATAATAAATACAGTGGCAGAGCTGCCTCAAACTGATTGTCGAACTGCAGTGGGAAGGCCAAGGAGGGTTGGGGGACAGGAGGGAGGGGAGTAAGAGATCAACCGAAGGACTTGTATGCATCCATATAACCATAACTAATGGACATAAGACACTGGGGGGTAAGGGAGGGCAGGGGCTTGTCAAGGGTGGGGGGGGGGGGGGAAAGGACACTTATGTAATACCCTTTGTAATACTTTTAGCGAAAAATAAAAAATAAAATAAAATAGCATCAGAGAGACTAGAATACTTAGAATTAAGTTAATTAATAAGATGAATATATATACACTGAAAACTACCAAATGTCTCTGAAAGAAAGGAAAGGAGAAACAAAATAACTGGAAAAATATCCATGTTCATGGGTTGGAAGTCCCCCAAATATCTTCCTATTTGATACGATCCTTATCTAATTCTCTATGACTTTTCAGAAATAGGAAAATCCACTTTAAAATTCATAATGAATACCAATGGACCCACAAATTGTTTCGATAATCTTAGAAAAAAAAGAACAAAAGTGGACGCCTTACATTTATTAATTTCAAATTTTACTACAAAGCTGAAGTAACCAAAATATGGTGACACTTGCGTAAAGACTTCTATTTGTTAAAAGATACAATCATATGGTGTTGACAAAGGAGCCAAGGCTGTTCAATGGAGAAAGGACAGTCTTTTCAACAAATGGTGTTGAACAGCAGCATCCACATGCAAACAAATGGAGTAGACCATCGCTTATACCATAAACAACAAATTAAGTCAAAATGGGATTGAATCCTAAATGTCAAACCTAAAACTAAAAAACTCATTAAAGAAATTTTAGAGGTGCCCTAACTGGTTTGGCTCAGTGGATAGAGTGTCAGCCTGCAGACTGAAGGGTCCCAGGTTCGATTCCAGTCAAGGGAATGTACCTTGGTTGTGGGCATATCCCCAGTACGGGGTGTGCAGGAGGCAGCTGATCGATGTTTCTCTCTCATAAATGTTTCTAACTCTCTATACCTCTCTCTTCCTCTCTGTAAAAAATCAATATAATATATTTAAAAATTATAGAAGGAAGCATCATGACATTGAATTTTAAATGATTTCTTGATTATGACACTAAGAACACAGGTAAAAAAGAAAAATAGGTAAATTGGATATATCAAAATAAAAAACTTCTGTTCATCAAAGTACACAATCTACAGAGTGAAAGGTGACTATGAAATGGTAGAAAATACTTTG
>NW_005871362.1:1051841-1053809 GCF_000147115.1 Myotis lucifugus
CATTCACATTTGAGCAACTACCTGAGATTTCTTTAAATTTGAATCTCCAGAGAACTTCATGGACAGAGAACCTTCCTTCTGTGAGCTACAGAGGTGGGCGTGGGATGGTCCTGCTCATTAGACACTTGTAATGCCATAAACAGAATAGAAAAAGCCAAATACTTCTCTACATCCCTTCACAGCTTCACCAGATTTCCTTGCTGCTGTATTGCTCTCTGGTGGTCACATTAGAGATTTTTCCCAACCAATGGTCAGGTCTGGGGGCAGGACTATGAAAAGTCACGTGAAAGTTCTGGGCTCTAGTTCAAATTAGGAATTTCAGGATGACAAAAGCAGACTATTAAACCTACCACAGGCCCTTCTAAGTGGCTGCACAAATTTCCCGCCCATGAAGTGGCCCTCCCTACCAGGACAAATGGATGTGTTAATACTCCAAGTTAATTCAATCCCAAACTCAAGTCATAAAAATGGCGTGATCTAGAAGCTTTCCTGCTAAAGGTGAACAAAACTGCAAGTTTCTAAATGCCTTAGTAAGACACGTGTGCTCCAAATGTTGGAAGTGAGGCCTGCTAACGGTGATGCTCTAAGACAATGACATCAGTGATGACAATGACATCAGAGACAGGATCAACTCTTGTGATCAGCAGTTTAAGCAAAGTATGAGCTATAGTGCCATCCACATCTGTGACCATTCAGGAATTTGCCACATCTATGGCTCCACTCGTCTGGGCCATGCTGGACGTACCCTCCAGAGAAAAGTCCAAGTTGCTAATTGATGTTAGAAGAATGAATGGTGCTTTGTGAAACCTCTGGTGAGATCTAATAAAATAATTACACCTAGGCAGACTCCTTTTGAACATGGCCATATCTTCTACAGCAATAAAACAAGAGCTCCCAACAGGCGTCTAGGCCTGAAGAGAGATGGAGAGTCTGAACATGGTCTGTAATGTGACCAGGTAGGCAGAACTGCTCATCATAACCTGGGTTCTACCACACCCACCAACATATGTTCAGGTCAGGAGAGAAGCATCCAATACAGATGGGAGTGACACATCCTGGATTAGACAAGGACAGGTGGTTACCTACCACTCCATCCCTGTGACCTAACACAGAGCTCTTACCTGTGGAATCACAGAAAGTTACTCTCACTAGTCAACAAAGAAGGAAAATGCTCCACACATTCCAAGTTCATGCCAGCCCACAATTTCTCCTCCCCCAAAACACACATACCATCAGGCTTTTCCTTACCTGTCCCCAGGCTCCTAGTCAGACTTACTCACTGACACACAAATCCCAGGGGACATGGCTAATGTGTTTACTCAGCTGAGGCACATCTTGATGAATAGGGGTGAGATTGGCCTTTTATGGCTCACCCAGCCCGTGGGGAAACTGCTTTGAGAGACAAATGCACACATCTCTCCTGGGTTGGAGCTGGAGGATGGATACCTCTAGACATCAATGTGGTCCTCACCTTCAAGCCTGCCCTGCATCCGCACTTTCCCTAGGCTTCATGCCAACCCCTGTTCTAGTCTGACTACCCTGGACTTCAACTAATTTCCTGGCTCAAATACCACATTCCCTAAGCTCATCTTCTGCATTCATGGTGTCCCCATCAATCCTCACTTTTCAGACTCCTAACTACCTATAAGATGCTCATCTGCTTATCCTTCTTTTTTCTTATTTTATGTCTATTCTCTAACTCCTGCCAGCCAGTATATTTGGTGCTCCTTTTGTCCCAAATGACATTACACTAATATGAATCTTCAAGAACCTTATTCTTTCCCCCACCTGTGTCTCACCCTTTATGCCTATCCAAGTTTAGGAGAAAGGCACTCCCACTTCACTACACCAGCTCCAGTGGCTTCTCCCTCAATAGGTAGAAGGTAGCCCCTCACTCATATACCCCAGCCCTATCCATAGCCCTCCCACAAAAGAGCCCACCTGCAGGGCACCTTAGTTCCCCTTGAC
>NW_005871362.1:1055111-1057465 GCF_000147115.1 Myotis lucifugus
AAAAGAGCCCACCTGCAGGGCACCTTAGTTCCCCTTGACCACATATAATGCCTAACATATCCAAACCCCCCAGGCTTTACAATTTATCATCCTGGCTAGGAACAGAGCCTATCAGGCAACAGCTTTCCTCTAAGCCCACTTCTGCTTACCCAAAATCCACCTCTGGCTAGCTCTCAAAGGAGTATAACTAAATATCCCAGAGGCGACAAGGAACAGGAAAGATTTATTTCTATTTCATAGGTTCTGGATGTGGATTCTCTAAGAACTGGCACCTGGCGATTGTAAAAACAATGAAGAAAACAAAGTATGAGGACACCTGTCTGGCCTGATCTCCAGGTCACGGGGAACACAAAACAGCATCTTTTAGTGACAGCCTGTGAGTGGCTCACATGTCAGGGACCTGCATGTTTACTAGAGTTTGTAAGGTTCAAGACAGAATGTTTGTTAAAATCTCTGTGATCTTGTTCTTTGAAGGTGCAGTGGAAATGAATATGAATACTGTTGAGGGCTTGGTCCCTGTGGAAGTGAGCCCTTTTCAGGCCTGCATGTCTTCTCAGATTGTGGTGCAAAGGCCATCCTGAGGCAACTTGGAGCCTCAAAAGTATCTAAGAAATCAAGTCAGATGCTGCTGTGGATGCCAAGTCAGAAGGGAGGCAGGAAAACTGGAGACCTTTGTGTGGAGGATTTTTGCGGATAAGCAAAGAAATTGGAAGATTTGAAAATAAGGTAAGGATCAACAATGTGAGCAAAATGACAGATCAGCTTGTTACAGGTAGATGATGACAAAGTAAAACAGGTGTCCAACACATTTAAAGAGGCAAGGAAGACATTCTTCAGAACCCTGCAATAGGGCAGTGAGATGAAACTCAACACCCCTGATAGAAAAGGCTGGAGAGATTTTAAGAAAGAAGGAATTATAGGCATGTGTTTTTGAAATGGGATTTACAGAAAGGAAATGTAAACCATCTCCTGAAGTCCTGGCAGGAGGTCTTTTCACATCTTGGTTGTAAATGTCCCCACCCAAGTTAGGCTCCTACTCTCCCTCAGAGACTGAGACACAGGGACACCAGGAGGATTAAATTTCAAACGAATGGGGCCAGGTCCTTGAGAAAGTTATTCTCTGGGTCATAACACTGGCAAGAAGCATTTGAGGAGTCTTATGTATATTTCAAAAGTGCAGAGAAAGAACCTGCAATTACTAATTACATTTATAAAAGATATGGTCTAAGTCTGGAAGACAAAGGCATGTTGTCAGGAAGAAACTGTGTAAAGGTTAGTGACTCTGAGGGAAAAATAAGGCCTCTAGTTCAGAACAAAACTGCTTTCTGCACAGTGGAGGGAAACACAACTAAATCTCTTTTAGTCAAGATCCAGTTGACATCCTTATCATTTCCAGCAATGTATACAGAGGTGCAATTTCTCAGCAATATATAAGCAGATGCAAAGTAGCTGAGAGTTCCTGAACACAGCCAGGATCTCATCTCCTGGAATACTGTGCTTCTACAGTTCTCCATGGAGACATTACATTGCTCTCTACAGTCACCTTCGTTTTGACCACAGGACACCTCCAAGGAAGAAGAGTATTCTCCATCCTACAACATGGCTGGTGTCACTGGATTTGGCCTGATTAGTGACCTAAGTGCAGAGGAACTGACATTTACCACATAGTTTGCTCTGATGCAGGTTTTTCTATGAAAACGAAGATGGGAGTTCTAACAGCCTCTTGAGGTTAGGAAGCCTCACCCTCTAGCTTTGGGTAATGCCCTCATCTCCAAGAGATTCTAAAAAATCCCGCATGTCAAATGTAGCTCCATGAAAGGTGAGGTCATTTCTAATTCTGTGGGCATCAGTCTGAACTAGGACTTTTGAGCCCAAGACTAGGTTGTATTACTAAGGTTTCCAATTATAACATATTAGCAAGGAAGACAGAGTCCTATTTACTTTACGCAAATAAGTCTATAGCCATATAAATAAAAATACTCAAAAAGACTTAAGGAATTTTTTTGAAATAAGTCAAACAGGAAAAAAAAATATCAGTGTTGTTACCCACATGGGTGTCCTCCTGTCCATTCCCATTGCCAACAACAGTGGCTGGACATCCACTACATGTCCCCCTGGAGGAGCGACAGAGCTTGGATTTCTGCAAACTCATCACGTGCAACCAGGGTAATCACACAGCCACTGTCATTCTCTTGAAAGACTTGGTTTCACCTCCACTGTGGAGATGGTACAACTTAGACTACACAGAGGTTGGAACTGGTATAGACTATCACTTTAAGTCAACAATAATGACAATGTCAGCTCTTTTTTTTGAGCATTTATTGACTCAATGCAAATCTTTCTAAGGACTTTCC
>NW_005871362.1:1058705-1061170 GCF_000147115.1 Myotis lucifugus
GCCAGAGAGAAAATCAACACTCAGCATCATTTCCATTCTTTAAACAAAAATGAACAATCCTCAAATAAAATAAAGAAAATAGTTCCGTTTACAATAGCATCAAAAAGACTAGATGCTTAGGGTTAAACATAATAAGGTGGAAGATGAATACACTGAAAACTACCAAACATTTCTGAAAGTAAAGAAGCAAAAAATAACTGGAAAGACATCCATGTTCATTGATTCCAAGACCACCAGCTATCTACATATTTGAAACAATCCCTATCAAAATCTCAATTACTTTTTTTCAGAAATAAAAAAAAATCTAACCCAGAAATTATGTGGAATTTCAATGGATCCCAAATGTTTGCAACAATCTTATAAAGTATGAATTGAAATTTGAGGTATCAAAGTTACTAATTTCATATCCTACTACAAAGGGAAAGTAATCAAAATACTTACACTGGCATAAAGGCTTCTATTTGTCAAAAGACACAACCAAACGGTTTTGATAAAGGAGCTAAGTCTTTTCAATGGAGAAAGGACAGTCTTTTGAACAAATGCCATTGAACAGCAATGTCTACATGCAAACAAATAAAGGGGTCCATTGCTTATACCATACACAACAATTCAGTAAAAATGGATTAAATCCTAAAGCTAAGAACTAAAATTATAAAATGCTTAGAAGAAAACATAGGGGTAAGCATTATGGCATTGGATTTGGCAGTGATTTCTTGAATATGAAACTAGAAACTCAGGCAAGAAAAGATTAGATAATTTAGATTTTTGTCAAAATGGAAAACTTCTGTTCATCCAAGGACACACTCAACAGAGTGAATTGTGATGTGTGGAATGGTAGAAAATCCTTTAAAAATCATTAATAGGATGAGGGGTTAATATCCAATATATATAAAGATCTACTACAACTCAACAACAGCAACACCAAATAAACTGATTTAAAAAATGGGGAAACCTCGTGAATACACATTTCTCTAGAGAAGATATACAAATGGTCAATAAGCCCAGGAAAAGATGCTCAACATCACTATCATTAGAAAAACATAAATCAAAACTCTCAAAGTTGCTGCTTGTGATATTGAGTGTGGATAAATCCACTGAGAAGGTAACAGGAGAACATTGCCCTGTGGGACACTTGAGTCCTCCAAGCCTTCTTCAATCAGTGTTGGCACCTCTCACCTCTCAGCAAACATAAAGGAATAAGGCAGGTCTAGGTATCACAAGACAAATGCTGGGGCTCTGTGGTCTCAGAGAACTTAAATCCTCTATGTCTGGGAGAAAGCACAGCCTCTCTCAGGAGCCAAGACTTTTCAATGGATAAAGGACAGTCTTTTCAACAAATGAAGGGATCCATTCAATTCATTAGCCACATTTGGTTGTGAAAAAAAAGAGAACCTACAGTTAGAGACACCCTTTCCCCCTAATCCTCCCACACCTCACCTTGTTCTTCACTGAGCAGCTGACTCCAATTTTTTCTAGCTGCACAGACCTTCATTGCCCAGCCGAGGTGTGTTTCTAAGAGGCACAATTTCCCAGGATATCCTAGAGACTCATGTTGTACCAGAATTCAAACAGGGGACCAGGGTCAAACCTGTGGTCACTTGACTACTCAGGCCCCGGGGCTAAGAGCGGGGTCAGGCCTTCCCAGGTGAATGTGACTGACATGAGCCAGTGAGCCAATAAATGATAGAGCAAAGCCCAAGGAATGAGCCAGAAAGGAGTGAAGGGACAGGCAGGATCTGATTGTGGCAGCAGAACCATATGCTTTGCCCTTGGTCATTAAAGTCATTCTTCCTCTGGGGAGGCCAGGTGAGGCTTGTGCAGATGCAGAAGGGGTGCTGAATGGCAAGAGGGGAACATGGATTGCTAACATTTCGACCCTTGTGGACCATTTGTGTTTGGTGGTTATGAGATAGAAATTTGGAAACATACTAAAATTCCCCCATATGCAAAAATTACTATTAATACCCAAGGGCCTAAGAGCAATAGCAGGAAGGACTATTTCTCTAGAAAACAGCAAAGGGTCTGAGACATGGGTCTTAATCCCTCGAGTGACAGAGAGCCTTTCCCATGTGGCCAGAGTTACAAGGACTCTGCATCCAGGTTTCAGCCTCTGAAGAGGTTTTAGCTCATTCCTTCCTTCAGTAGCCATTTATTTCTTCCTAATTCATCAAAACAGCCCAGTGTTACATCTAGATCCCTTAGCTGATTACAAGTGTAAAATGGGGAGCGCGCAGGCAAGTCCTTTCCTTTATGTCCAGTGGGAATGACACCAACACATCAGGAAACAAATCAGTGGTTTCCCCTCCAGTGCAAGGAGGGGTGGATCAGTCACCTGAGGGGAAGGTCTGGGTGTTCCCAGCACTGACTGATTGTTAGTGCAGGTAATATGGTTCTAGAGTACAAATAAATTAATTCTCCATTCGGTGTTATTTTCTAGACCACAGTCTCTCTCTCTGACTGGGGAT
>NW_005871362.1:1068479-1079794 GCF_000147115.1 Myotis lucifugus
TCTCTAGAAACTTTATGGGAGTGAAGGGAGCCTATACAGGGCTGCTGTCAGCTCACTGGAGAGTCAGAGGCAAGGTGAATTGGGGACAAGTTCACGGGGTTAGCCCAAGATGAGCTATAGTTTCCCTGGTTGCAAGTCTCCTGGGTACCACTTAGAGTTTAGTTGAAAGAAAATTCACTGGAAAAGGAGATTTGAGTGGGTGTGCCCCAAGAGGGGCACATTCTGGCTTCCTTGTCTTGAGGGGTTCTATCTACTTCTCAAAGGTGGGGACTTAGGGGAGGTCTCAGGGAAGATCTCAATAAGATATTTATAAGCATTTCCAGGTTTGCCCTTTCAGATCATGGTCTCTACTGATTGGTCAACAGCAGGACAGGGTATGACCACTGGTATGCCAGGGGATGAAAGGCCACCCTGTAGGCAAGGTCTAGGAACAGTTTTGCCCATTGCCAGGTACCCGAGGCTTTCTGCCCTGGTGACCTTCTGCATATGGCTGTAAATTGCTAGGCCAGGTTATTCTGCTATCTGTCTCAGTTTCCCCATTCCACATGCCAAGGAATATTCCTAGATTCTTACTACAATTTGACTACATTTCTTGTGAATGACTTTCAAATATTTCTGACAGACTAGTGATGTGTCAAATGAACCAGTCACTAATATTCTTAAAACGGAAGGCTTCTACTAAATAAGGTTCTTATTTGTTTTTTCTTTAAAAGGTTCTTATTTATACAGGACAAAATTTTTCCAGTTGAGCTAGAGTTGGCATAAAAAAAGGGATGTTCAACAGAATAGAGTCACCCATGGGGTTAACAGCCAGTTACACCAGAGGGGGATAATGGAAGGACCAGGGAAAGACTCCAGCTTACTTAATACCCTCACAGAGGCCCTGGATCTAATGTTCTGGAACCCTTGTCCTGTCCTCACCTCAGTGAGTCCAGGGCTAGGAGAGGTTTGTGAACTCCCTTAGAAGAATGAGTACAAAAAGATTGGAGAAAAAAGGAACAAATCAATTGCTTCTTTAAAAATCCATCCTCATTAACAACAACACCAAAATTAGAAGATTTAATATTGTTAACTCTCTATACTACTCAAAGCAAACTGCAAATTCAATAAAATATATTGTAATCCCAAAGGCATTTTTAAATAAATAAAAATATCATTCTTAATTCATATGATATCTCAAGGAATCCTGAGGAGACAAAACAATCTTCAAAAATCGCCAAGTTTCCTGATTTCAAAACACACTTCAAAGCTAAAGTTAGAGTAGAGTGATACTGACATAAAGATAGACATACAGACCAATGGAACACAATAGAGAGCCTGAAATAAACACCCTTTATATTTTCAAATAATCCTCAACTAAGGTGCCAAGACCACACAATGGGGAAAAGACAGACTTCCACAAAAGGTATTGGGAAAATTGGATATTCTCAAGTAAAAGAATCTCATATAACATATAAAATTTAATTCAAAATGTATTAAAGATCGCCCTAACCAGTTTGGCTTAGTGGATAGAGTGTTGGCCTGCAGACTGAAGGGTACCAGGTTTGATTCTAGTCAAGGGCATGTACATTGGTTGCAGGCACATCCCCAGTAGGGGGGGTGCAGGAGGCAGCTTATTAATGTTTCTCTCTCATCGATGTTTCTAACTATCCCTCTCCTTTCCTCTCAGTAAACAATCAATAATATATATATATATATATATATATATATTTTTTTTTAATGTGTTAAAGATCTAAATGTAATACCAAAAACCATAACACTCACAGAATAGTCAGGGGAAAAACTTTCTGACTTTGTAGTTGACAATAGTTTCTTGGATATGATACCAAAAGCTCAGGGGACAAAGGAAAATAGAAAATGGCCTACAGCCCGGCCAATATGGCTCAGTGGTTGAGCATCGGACTATGAATCAGGAGATTGAGGTTCAATTCCCAGTCAGGGCACATGCCAGGTTGTGGGCTCCATCCCCAGTGGGGAACTTGCAGGACGCAGCTGATCAATGATCCTCCCTCATCATTGACGTTTCTATCTCTCTTTCCCTTTTCCTTGCTATCTAAAATCAATAAAAATATATTAAAAAAGAATATGGGGCTACATTAAACTTAAAAACTATTGGCCATCAAAAAAAAAACAATCAACTGAGTGAAATATAAACCTTAAGAATGAGAAAAAGTATTTGAAAATTTTATATATATATATATATATATATATATATATATATATATATATATATCTAATAAAGGGGGAATATGGAAATTGGCCATCACCCCATAACTGTCAAGATGGCTGTGCCCACAGCAGAGCCAGGGATTCCATAATAAAAGATGGCTGCACTCACAGCAGAGGCCTAGTTCCAGTAATGAGCCTTAATGAGCAATCAGCAGGGACCTGAGGCTGTGTGGCACTGTGCTGGGGGCAGGGGCACTGAGGCCGTACCTCCTGCCAAGCAGGGCTTGACAGGATCTCAAGCCATGTCTCCCATTCAGCAGGGCTGGACAGGGGACCTCAGGCCCTGCCCCAGCACCGGGCTGAGCGACCTGAGGCCATGCCACCCCATCCAGCAGGGCTTCATGGATATGGGACCAGCTGGTCTGGATCTAGCCCAATGGGGGTGAGGCTGGCCAGGTCTGGGTCTTGTGCGATTTCGAGGCACATGTGAGTGGGAAACGACTTGACTCTGGTTCCCGTGGCACGCCCCAGGCTCTTACAGGAGGAAGATTTTTATATACATTTTAATAATTTTCTTTTATCTCTGACATTTCTATTATAAAGGCAAATAGCAATATTAAAATATTTTCTCTAATTTATTCCCTTTTAATATGTACAAATGTTGTGCACCGGGTCACTATATATATATATATATATATATATATATATATATATATATATATATATATATATATATATATCTTTTAAGAGGTACATCTAGGGTATATAAAGAAACCCTACAATTCAACAACAATAAAAAGACCAATTTGCCCGATTAAAAAATGGTCAAAACACTATCATAGACATTTTTCTAAAGAAGACATACAAATGGTCAAAAAGCTTATTAAAGGATGCCCAACATCATTATTCATTAAAGAAATCAAATCCAAACAAAAATGAAATATCCCTTCATACCCATTAGGAGGGGCTTGCAACTTTTGCCAAAATTCATTTATTAGATTTTAGCTTTTTTGGGGTGAAACCTTGGGGGGTCTCTATATAACCATATCATGGCCTCCTGGAAAAAAGGACAGCTTTTACTTCCTTCCCCTTTCAAATTGGGGGGCCCGGGAATTCCTTCTTGGTGGGCCTGAACCCCGGAGGCAAGGAAATTCCTTCCACTGCTGTGCTGAATAAGAGTGGTGAAAGCAGATATCCCTGTCTTTTTTCTGATCTTAAGGGAAACACTTTTAGTTTTTGCCCATTGATTATAAAGTGATTGTAGGTTTTTCACATATGGCCTTTATTATATTGATGTATGTTCTCTTTATTCCCACTTTGTTGAGAGCTTTTATCATAAATTGGTTCTGGATTTTATTGAATGGCTTTTTGGTATCTATTGATATGATCATGTGATTTTTATATTTTATTTTGGTTATGTTATGAAACACATTTATTGAATTGCAAAGTTTATATAGACCTTGCATTTCCGGAATAAATTTCACTTTATCATGGCTTTTTATTTTAAAATGTATTACTGGATTTGATATGTTAATATTTTGTTGAGTATGTTAGCATTTCTGTTCATTAGGGATATTAACCTATAATTTTCTTTCGTTTCCGTGTTTTTAGCTTGCTTTGGTACTAGGATAATTTTGGCCTCATAAAAGAGCTTGGAAATCTTCCCTCTTCAATATTTTGGAATTTCTTTAGGAGGCTTTTTTTCTTGAATGTTCAGTAAAATTCATCTATGAAAGCTTCTGATCTCAGGATATTTTCTTCTTGGAATTTTTTTTTAGAAAAATTGTATTACTGTTTTGCTTTCATTAGTTGTTATTGGTGTTTTCAGGTGTCTATTTCCTCCTGATTCAATTTTAAAAGATTGTATGCTTCTAGGAAGTTTTTCATTTTGCCTAGGTTTACTATTTTGTTGCCACATAGTTGTTAATGATATTCTGTTAAAATCATTCATATTTCTGTGATGTCAGTGGTTGCATTGCCCCTTTCATTTCGGATTGGACTTATTTGGCTTCTCTCTCTTTGTTTCTTGATGAGTCTGGTTAAAGGTCAATCAGTCTTGTTTATACTTTCAAAGATCCAGCTTTTGTTTTCATTGTCTTTTGTTCTTTTTAGAGTCTATGTAGTTTATTTCTGTTCTGATCTTTATTATTTTCTTCCTTCTATTTACTCTGGAGTTTTTCTGCTGTACTTTTTCCAGTTCTTTTAGGTGTAGGGTAATATTGTTTATGAGAGATTTTTCTTGCTTCTTGAGGTAGGCCTGTAATGCCATGAACTTCACTTTCAGGACAGGTTTTGCTGTGTCTCATAGATATTGGGTCATTATGTGTTCATTTTTGTTTGTTTCCAGAAAATTTTTGACTTCTTCCTGGATTTCTTGGTTATCCATTTATTATTTAATAATATGCTATTTAGCCTCCATGTGCTGGAATATTTTTGAGATTATAAATAATTTATTTTTTATTTTTCCATCACCTTTTATCTCCTCTGTGCCTTCTTCCACCTCCACTAATTCCCCTCAACCCCACAATCACCACATTGTTGTCTATATCAATGAGTTTTTCCTCCCCCCTTTTTTTCTTTATTGGTCAATCCCTCTCCCACCCCCTGAGTGGTCTGCCTGCTCTCTATTTATGAGTCACAGTTTTTTTTTCTATTTTTTAATTGTTTTATTGCTTAAAGTATTATAAAGAGGGTTACACATGTCTCCCTTTTTTCCCGCCCTTAACAATCCCCTGGCCTTCCCTACTCCCCAGTATCTTATGTCCATTGGTTATGCTTATATGCATGCATACAAGTCCTTCGATTAATCTCTTACCTCGCCACCTCCTGCCCCCCAACCCTCCCTGGCCTTCCTGCTGTAGTTTGACAGTCTGTTACAGGCTGCTCTGCCTCTGTATCTATTTTTGTTCATAAGTTTATAATGGTCTTTATTATCCATAAATGAGTGAGATCATGTGATATTTTTCCTTCACTGACTGGCTTATTTCACTTAGCATAATGCTCTCCAGTTCCATCCATGCTGTTGTAAATGGTAAGAATTCCTTCTTTTTTACAGAAGCATAGTATTCCTTCATGTAGATGTACCACAGTTTTCTAATCCATTCATCTACTGATGGGCACTTAGGTTGTTTCCAGATCTTAGCTATGGTGAATTGTGCTGCTATGAACATAGCATGCATATATCCTTTCTGATTGGTGTTTCTCATTTCTTGGGATATATTCCTTAAGTGGGATCATAGGGTCAAATGGGATTTCCCTTTTTAGTTTTTTGAGGAAACTCCATACTGTTCTCCACAGTGGCTGCACCAGTCTGCATTCCCACCAGCAGTGCACGAGAGTTCCTTTTTCTCCACATCCTGTCCAGCACTTGTCATTTGTGGATTTGTTGATGATAGCCATTCTGACAGGTGTGAGATGGTACCTCATTGTTGTTTTGATTTGCATCTCTCAGATGATTAGTGACTTTGAGCAAGTTTTCATATATCTCTTGGCTTTCTGAATGTCCTCTTTTGAAAGGTGTCTTTTTAGGTCCTTTGCCCATTTTTTGATTGGATTGTTTATCTTCCTTTTGTTAAGTTGTATGAGTTCCCTATAAATTTTGGAGATTAGGCCCTTATCAGATATAACATTGGCAAATATGTTTTCCCACGCAGTGGGCTTTCTTGTTGTTTTGTTGATGGTTTCTTTTGCTGTGCAGAAGCTTTTTATTTTGATGTAGTTCCATTTCTTTATTTTCTCTTTAGTTTCCAATGCCCTAGGAGCTGTATCAGTGAAGAAATTGCTTTGGCATATGCCTGAGATTTTGTTGCCTTTGGATTCTTCTAATGTTTTTATGGTTTCCAGTCATACATTTAAGTTCTTTATCCATTTTGAGTTTATTTTTGTGTATGGTGTAAGTTGGTGGTCTAGTTTCATTTTCTTGCATGTATCCATCCAATTTTCCCAACACCATTTATTGAAGAGACTATATTGACTCCATTGTATGTTCTTGTCTCCTTTGTCAAATATTAATGGAGCATATTGGTTCAGGTCTATTTCTGGGCTCTCTACTCTATTCCATTGGTCTATATGTCTGTTCTTGCGCCAATACCAAGCAGTTTTGAGAACAGTGGCTTTGTAATACAGCTTGATATCTGGTATTGAGATCCCACCTACTTTGTTCTTTCTCAGGATCGCTGCAGCTATTCAGGTCTTTTTTTATTCCAGATAAATTTTTGGAGAGTTCCTTCTAGGCCTGTGATATATGCCATTGGTATTTTAATGGGAAGTGCATTGAATTTATAGATTTCTTTGGGTAGTATGGACATTTTAATGATGTTGATTCTACCAATCCAAGAACATGGTATGTTCTTCCATCTGTTTATGTCTTCCTCTATCTCTTTTTTCAACGTCCTATAGTTTTCTGAGTAGTGGTCTTTTATCTCTTTAGTTAAGTCTATTCTAGTTATCTTAATTTTTTTGGTGCAATGGTAAATGGGATTGTTTTTTTAGTCTCTCTTTCTGTAACTTTACTATTGGAGTATAGAAATGCCATAGATTTCTGGGCGTTAATTTTGTATCCTGCTACATTGCCAAATTCATTTATTAAGTCGAATAGTTTTTTGATGGAGTCTTTAGGGTTTTTTATGTATAGTATCATGTCTTCTGCAAATAAGGACAGTTTTACTTCTTCTTTTCCAATTTGGATGCCTTTTATATCTTCTCCTTGTCTAATTGCAATGGCTAATACTTCTAGTACTATATCGAACAGGAGTGGTGAGAGTGCACATCCCTGTCTTGTTCCTGTTCTTAGGGGAAATGGTGTTAGTTTTTGTCCATTGAGTATGATGTTGGCTGTGGGTTTGTCATATATGGCTTTGATTATGTTGAGGTATGATCCTTCTATTCCCACTTTGCTGAGAGTTTTTATCAAAAATGGCTGTTTGATTTTGTCAAATGCTTTTTCTGCATCAACTGATATGACTATGTGGTTTTTTTTCCTTCAACTTGTTTATGTGATGTATCACGTTTACTGATTTTCAGATATTGTACCATCCTTGCATCCCTGGGATAAATCCTACTTGGTCATGGTGTATGATCTTTCTGATGTACTGCTGGATCCGATTTGCTAAGATTTTGTTGAGGATTTTGGCATCTATGTTCACAAGGGATATTGGCCTATAATTCTCTTTCATTGTGGTGTCTTTACCTGGTTTTGTATTAGGGTAATGCTGGCTTCATAGAGTGAGCTTGGAAGTGTTCCTTCCTCTTGGATTTTTTGCAGTAGTCTGAGGAGGATAGGTTTTAGTTCTTCCTTGAATGTTTGGTAAAACTCCTCTGTGTTGCCGTCTGGTCCTGGGCTTTTGTTTGCTGGAAGCTTTTTGATGACTGCTTCAATTTCTTCCATAGTTATGGCCTATTAAGATTTTTAGATTCTTCCTGATTAAGTTTTGGAAGGTTGTATTTTTCTAGGAATTTGTCCATTTTCTTCAGGTTGTCTAGTTTGTTGGAGTAGAGTTGTTCATAGTATTTTTTTAACAATCATGTGTATTTCTGTGGGGTCTGTTGTTATTTCGCCTCTATCATTTCTGATTTTGTTTATTTGGGTCCTCTCTCTTTGCTTCTTGGTGAGCCTGGCTAGAGGTTTGTCAATCTTGTTTATCCTTTCAAAGAACCAGCTCTTGGTTTCATTGATTTATGTATGTTTTTTGGTCTCTATGTCATTTATTTCTGCTCTAATCTTTATTATCTCCTTCCTCTACTCACTCTGGGTTTTTCTTGTTGCTCTCTTTCTAAGTCTTTGAGTTGTAGAGTTAGATGACTTATTATCATTTTTTTGTTTTTCGAGATAAGCCTGTAGAGCTATAATCTTCCCTCTCAGGATTGCTTTCATTGTGTCCCATAGATTTTGGATTGATGTGTTTTCATTGTCATTAGTTTCCAGGATGTTTTTAATTTCTTCTTAGATCTCATTGGTAACCCAATCAATATTTAATAACATGCTATTCAACTTCCAATTGTTTGAGTATTTTGGGTTGTTTTTATTGTAGTTTATTTCTAATATTATGCCATGGTGGTCTGAGAAGATGCTTGGTTTGATTTCAATCTTCTTGAATTTGGGGAGACTTTGTTTGTGTCCCAATATGTGGTCTATTTTTGAATATTTCCCATGATCCCTTGAGAAGAATGAATATTCCGTGGCTTTGGGGTGAAGTGTTCTGAAGATGTCAATTAAGTCCATCTGATCTAGTGAGTCATTTAGGATTGCTGTTTCTTTGCTGATTGTTTATCTAGAGGATTTATCCAGTGATGTCAGTGGTGTATTAAAGTCTCCTACTATGCTTGTATTGTTGTCGATCTCTCCTATGATATCTTCTAGGAGTTTTTTTTTGTTTGTTTGTTTGTTTTGTGTGTGTGTGTGTGTGTGTGTGTGTGTGTGTGTGTGTATTTGGGTGCTCCTGCATTTGGTGCATATATGTTTATCAGGGTTATATATTCTTGTTGTATTGACCCCTTTATTATTATGGAAGTGGCCTTCCTTATCTCTTGTTATGGCCTTCACTTTGAAGTCTATTTTTTCCGATATAAGTATTGCTACCCCAGCTTTTTTTTTCATTTCCATTTGCCTGAAAGATATTTTTCCATCCCTTTACTTTCAGTCTGTGTGAGTCCCTTCTTCTGAGGTGGGTCTCTTGTAGACAGTAATTGTATGGGTCATGTTTTTTTTATCCATTCAGCCACTCGATGTCTTTTGATTGGAGCATTTAGTCCATTTATGTTTAAAGTTATTATTGAAAGGTAATTGTTTGTAGCCATTTCTATTTTTTTGCCTCTTTTCTTTCTTAGATTTTTATTTCTTCTTTATACACCAGTCCCTTTAGCATTTCTTGCATTGCTGGCTTGGTGGTGATAAACTCCCTTAGCCTTTTTTTGTCTGTGAAGCTTCTTATTTCCCCATCAATTTTGAATGATAGCCTTGCTGGATAGAGTATTCTTGGATTCAGTCCTTTGCAAATTCATCACTTTGTAAATTTCCATCCATTCTTTTCAGGCCTGATGTGTTTCTGTTGAGAAATCATTTGATAATCTAATGGGAGATCCCTTGTAGGTAACTTTCCGTCACTCTCTTGCAGCCTGTAAGATTCTCTCTTTGTCCTGAACATTTGCCATGGTAATTATGATGTGTGTTGGTGTGGATCTTTTCGGGTTCACCTTGTTTGGCACTCTCTGTGCTTGTGTGACTTTTTTCTTCCCCACCTCAGGGTAATTTTCTCATATTATTTCTTCAAATAGGTTTTCTAACCCTTATTCCTCTTTCTGTTGTTCTGGCACCCCTATTATTCGTATGTTGTTTCATTTCATGTTGTCCATAGCTCCCTTAGACTCTCCTCCTGTCTTTTAATTTTTTTTTTCTCCAATTGCAGTTCAGTTTCGGTGTGTTTTGCTTCCCTGTCTTCTAATTCACTAATTCGGTCCTCCACTTCTCCTAGTCTACTGTTGAAACTTTCAATGGAATTTTTTATTGCAGCTATATCACTCTTCATTTCTTCTTGGTTCTTACCTAAGTTATTGATTTTTTCAACCATTTCTTTTTGATTCTTACATAAGTTGTTGGTTTTTTCATCCGTTTCTTCTTGATTCTTGCATAAGTTGTTGATTTTTTCCTCCATCCAGTTTATGCACTGGAGGACCCTTAATCTGAATTCCTATTCTGTCATGTTGCATGCCTCTGTTTTACTTAGCTGCTTTTCTGGCGAGTCCTTTTCTTTCCTCTGGGAGTTTATTTGTCTACCCATGTTTGATCTCACCGATATATCTAGACGTTGAGTCGTTCAGTGGGTTCTCCTTGGGTGGCAGTGGCTCCTCGGGCGGTTGTGGTAGCAGCTGATCCTCAGTTGGCAGCAGCTCCTCTGGTGGGTGCTGTTCACAGCTCTGGTGGCTTCTCAGCTTTTTTTTTTTTTTTTTTTTTTTTTTTACTGTAGTTGATTTCTACTTTCATGCCATTGTGATCCAGTAAGATGCTTAATATGATTGCTATCTTCTTGAATTTGTGAAGACTTGCCCTATCACAGCGGTTCTCAACCTGTGGGTCGCAATCCCTTTGGGGGTCAAACGACCCTTTAATAGCGGTCGCCTAAGACTATCGGAAAAAACATATATAATTACATATTTTTTTTTGTGATTAATCACTATGCTTTAATTATGTTCAATTTTTAACAATGAATTTGGGGGTCTCCACATCATGAGGAAATGTGTTAAAGGGTCGCAGCATTAGGAAGGTTGAGAACCACTGCCTAACATGTAGTCTATCTATAAGAATGTTCCATGTGCACTTCAGCAACATGTATATTTTGCTACTTTGGGATGAAATGTTCTGTAAATATTGATTTAATCTATCTGATCTAGTGTATCAGTTAAGGTCTCAGTTTCCCTTTTGATTTTTGTTTGGAAGATCTATCTATTGACAGTGGGGTGTTCAAGTCCCCTACCCTCCCTGTATTGCTGTTGATCTCTCCTTTAAAGTCTACTAAAATTTTAAAAGATATTTAGGTGTTCCTATATTGGGAGGATATATATTTATAATGGTTCACCTCTTGTTGGATCAATCCTTTTAGTATTATGTAGTGACTTCTTTGTCTCTTTTATGGTCTATGTTTTGAAGTCTACTTTGTCAGATATAAGTATTGCTACACCAGCTATATATTTTATTCTATTTGCATGGAATATTTTCCCATCCCTTAACTTTTAGCCTATGCATAACTTTTGTTATGAGGTGGGTATCTTGTATACAGCATATAAATATGGGCCATATTTTCTTATCCATTCAGCTACCCTTCATTTGTTTATTGGAGCCTTTAATACATTTACATATAAGGTTATTATTGATAGGTACTTATTGCAACATTTTTATGTCTATGTTCCTCTCTCTCTCTCTCTCTCTCTCTCTCTCTCTCTCTCTCTATATATATATATATATATATATATATATATATATATATATAATTTCTTTCTTCTTCTTAAAGCATTCCCTTTAGCATTTCTTGCAATGCTGGTTTGCTCGTAATGAACTCCTTTAGTCTTAGTCTTTTTTTTTCTGGTAAACATTTATTTTGCCTTCAATATTTAAGTAATAGCTTTGCTGGATAGAGCAGTCTTGCTTTCAGGTT
>NW_005871362.1:1080076-1084215 GCF_000147115.1 Myotis lucifugus
GGGTCCCCCTAACCTCTTGGTGGGCCTTTGCCGCCTGCTTTCTGGGGTCCCCCCAAGGGGCGTGAGAGGCCTTTTTAATTTTTCGGGTTTTTTCCCCAAAGGTCCGCTTTAACCAGGGGGTTTTCCCCTGCACGTTTAGAAGTCCCCCTGGGAATCTTTTTAAAGTCCTGATTTCTGGGCCTCATTTCTCTGGAACTTCTGTTTCTTTCTTACTAATGATGAGGCCCAGAAATCAGGGATTTTAAAAAAGATTCCCAAAGTGATTCTATGTGCAGCCAAAGGTTGAGAACCACTGCCTTAAACTATCCTCATGCTTTAAAATTACTTTTTATTTTTGTTGCTTTGATTGAGTGATTCTTTTTCTATTTTGTCTTCTAATTCACTGATTTGATACTCTGTTTAATCCAGCTTACAGGCTATTTCTTCTAGTGTATTCTGTATTTCAGGTATGGCATTCTTCTTTTCCAACTGATTACTTTTCATGGTTTCTATGTCCTTTTTCATGCTGTGGTTCTTACTAAGTTCCTTGAGCATCCTTATAACCATTATTTTGAACTCTACCTGATAAACTGTTTGCCTCCATTTCATTTAGCTCTTTTTCTGGATATACCTCCTGTTTGGGGCATGTTTATTTGTCTCCCCCTTTTGGCTGTCTCTTTGTGTTTGATTCCATGGATTAGATAAAACTCTATAACTCTCTATGACTCCAAGTTTGGTGGGGTGGCCTTCTGTATTAGGTGTCCTGTGGGACAGAGTGATGCAGTCTCCTTGATCTCCTGAGCTGGGTGCTCTAGGAATGTCTCTAGTGTGGATTGTTTGGCTGTTCCTATTGTGACTGGGACTTCATTACTGTTGGCCCTTGCATGGGTGAGATTCACCCTTAGGCTGGTTGACTATGAGGCTCAACCTTGACCAATGTGTGCAAACTGCCGTGCAGGTGCAGTCTCCAGGTGTCTTGATGGACTCAGAACAATGATCATTAACCCTTCAGGCTGTGTGTTTAAAGGGGTCAAACTTTATCACCATGTATGAGCTGCTGTGTAGGGGATGGCTGTTCAAGGTGGAGTTATTCCTAGCAGGGTCTGGAGCCTGCCAGAATCCACCTTTGTGTGCGCCATTTGTGGGCCTAGTTGAATTGAACTCTGGTGTGGTCTGAAGCCCACCACTGGTTGTGTTGGTTCTGGGTCCTTCTAGGTGGGTTTCAGATGCAAGAGGCTCTCAGACATTGTGTGTACATGTGTGTAGTTACTTCTCTGATAGCTGTTTGTGTCTATGTCTACTAGTGGACCCCCTGCTTGGGGATTACACAGTCAGGCACTCAATGATGGAAAATTAGTCTCCGCTTCAAAGCTCAACTCCTCAGTCTACACCAGAGACACCAAATCCTGTTTCCTCTAAGGGGGCTTGCTGCTGCTTCAGTTCGGGTAGGGCATTCAGTCTCCTCTGTAGGAGCAGGTTCACCAGCCTGGGCTCAGGGGGATAGATCAGAAGAGTCTTTGGTTGAAGATGTTGTGGGCCCAGCCCACAGGAGGTGGCTAAGAACTTCCTCTCAGCCCCTGGGGGTGTCACATATTGAATGTCTCTCTCTGATCCATTCTCCCATCCCCTATAGGACTGCACCCAGTGGAGCTATCCAGGACTTCACAGGGCTGGACTAAACAGTTTCCTTTTGAGGTGTTGTCTGCAGGTTGCAGGATTGAGGGTGGTGGACTCTATTTATTCTTTGGGGAACCTGGCAATACTTACAGGGAGTTCAGATCAGCCTCCCCAAAATGCACCACAAAGCCAAGCCCTGGCCACCTGTCTCCCCAACAAAAGCCTACCTAGGGAATATAGCCCCCAAATCCCAACTTTGTGTGGCACTGACACCTTTATGCCACCAGACCAAGAAGGAAGGGGTGGAAAATCAGCCCTGCACGAGACTCCAATCTCTCCACACAGCAGGTCCCAGCAAGGTGGGGGCCAACATTCCCAGCTCCACTAGAGCTCTGAACTCTGCAGTGTGGGCCAAAAATCCCAGACCTGCACTGATCCCCCAGTCAATCAACCCAACAGTCTGAGTAGCTCCACAGGTGGAGGGAAGGTTTCTAACCATGTGCTCAAGGTACGAGAGACCTTTCCTCTTTCCCCAAGCTAACAATTTAGTCATTCACTGGGGCTCTGCACAATGTCTTCCATGAATGTAGAGGGTCCCGCAAAGTCACTGCTGGGTGCAGCCTGCAGACTCTTCCACTGAACTCAAACATGGCAGTGCATCCTCTCCAGTAGTCAGAGCCCAGAGCAAACTTCTCAGACTGGGGCTGCTAACAATAGGAGCACCCCCTCACTGGGAAGGTGTGGTCCAGTCTCCCAGGCAGACAGAGTCTCCTTGGCTCCCCATGTGTGATGCTACATGGACTCTTTTTTTTTTCCATCTCTGCTGCTCTGGGTTTAAGGTCCCTGCATGGGGTTGAAATCCCACACTGCCAGGGGAGGGAGCTTTGCAGCTGTGATATCCCTCTGGCCTCAGCCACCACACCTGCTCAACGGGGGCTATCCCTTTCCCAACTCTACTCCTCTTACCACTCTTGACGTGGCTTCTTCATTGCTCCTAAGATATAATATTTCCAATCAGCTACACCTCACTTGGTTTTTCAAGTTGATTGCACAGTATTTATCTCTAAATCTGGTCCCTGGTTGGGATAAATGGCATGCAGCCTCCAGCTACTTCCCATCTCGCTTCCCTAGAATTCCCTTTTTTAAAGGCTGAACAATAAATATTCCATTGCCTGTATATACCACATTTTGCCTCTCCATTCACTACCCATGGACACTAGGGTTGCATTCACATTTCAGCTATTGTGAATAAATTTGCTATGAACATGTGTATACAAATATCTATTTGAGACACTGTTGTCATTTTTTTGAGTATGTACCCAGAAGTGGAATTGCTGGGTTATATGGTAATTCTATATTTAATTTTTTGAGGAAATTCCACACTGTTTTCCAAAGCAGCTGTAGCATTTTACATTCCTACCAACAGTGCACAACCTTTCCGACCTCTCCACATTGTTGCCAACACTTGTTATTTTCTGGTTTTTGATAACAGCCATCCTAGTGGGTGTGAGATGGAATCTCATTGTATTTTTAAGGTCTTTTTTTTAATTTAAGGATAATTAACTTACAATATTCTATTAGGTGCAGGTATACAACATAGCGACTTGATATTTATATACATTACCATGTGATCAGCATGATAGATAGTTCTTGTGACCCTCTGTTATCATACAAAATTATTGCAATATTCCTGACTACATTTTCTGTGCTGCTTGGTATATTCTAGTGACTTGTTAATTTTATAACTGGAAGATTGCACCCTTTAATACCCTTCACCCATTTTTACCATTCTCCCACCCACATCTCTCTAGAAACCACCAGTTTGTTTTCTGCATCTATGAGCCTGTTTTTGTTTTGTTTTGATTATTTATTTGTCCTGCTTTTTATTTATTTTCATTTGTTAAATATTTTATTGCTTTTTAAAATATATTTTATTGATTTTTTTACAGAGAGGAAGGGGGAGGGATAGAGAGTTAGAAATATCAATGCGAGAGAAACATCTGTCAGCTGACTCCTGCACACCACTTACTGGAGATGTGCCCGCAACCAAGGTACATGCCCTTGATGGGAGTCAAACCTGGGAACTTTCAGTCCACAGGCCGATGCTCAACCCACTGAGCCAAACTGGTTAAGGCTATTTTTATTGATTTTTAGAGAAAAAGGAAGGGAGAGGGTGAAAGAGAAACATCAATGTGAGAATGGGACATCATTCAGCTGCCTCCTGTACAGCCCTATGGGGGATCGAGTTCACAACCCTGTTATGATCCCTGACGGGGAATCAAATCAGCAATGATTTGGTGCACGGGACAATGTCCAACCTACTGAGCCACACAACCAGAGCTATCTTGCATTTTAGATTCGACATCCAGTAATATCATGTACTACTTACTTCAGTTACTATTATACCCTTCAGGGCCATCCATTTTGGCACAAATGGCAAGATGTCATTCTTTTATATGGGTTGAGTAATATTCTATTTTATTTTTCATATGTGTTTGTCTTTACATTATACACATCTACTATATTCGTTCATTTATTGATGG
>NW_005871362.1:1084453-1088407 GCF_000147115.1 Myotis lucifugus
CTTTTTTTCCCCCGCCCTTGAAAATTCCCCGGCCTCCCTTCCCACCCAGTGTCTTATGTCCATTGGTTATGCTCATATGCATGCATACAAGTCCTTCGGTTGATCTCTTACCCCCCTCCCTCCTGCCCCCCAACCCTCCCCTGCCTTCCCACTGCAGTTTGACAATCTGTGTGAGGCAGCTCTGCCCCCGTATCTATTAATGTTCAAAAGTTTATAATGATTTCTATTATCCATGAATGAGTGAGATCATGTGGTATTTTTCCTTCATTGACTGGCTTATTTCACTTAGCATAATGCTCTCCAGCTCCATCCATGCCATTGCAAATTGTAAGAGTTCCTTCTTTTTTACAGCAGCATAGTATTCCATCGTGTAGATGTACCACCGTTTTCTAATCCATTCATTAACTGATGGGCACTTAGGCTGTTGCCAGATCTTAGCTATGGTGAATTGTGCTGCTATGAACATAGCATGAATATATCCTTTCTGATTGGTGTTTCTGGTTTCTTGGGATATATTCCTAGAAGTGGGATCCCAGGGTCAAATGGGATTTCCCTTTTTAGTTTTTTGAGGAAACTCCATACTTTCTTCCATAATGGCTGCACCAGTCTGCATTCCCACCAGCAGTGCCCAAGTGTTCCTTTTTCTCCACATCCTGTCCAGCACTTGTCATTTGTGGATTTGTTGATGATAGCCAGTCTGACAGGTGTAAGATGGTACCTCATTGTTGTTTTGATTTGCATCTCTCGGATGATTAGTGACTTTGAGCATGTTTTCATATGTCTCTTGGCTTTCTGAATGTCTTCTTTTGAAAGGTGTCTATTTAGATCCTTTGCCCATTTTTTGATTGAATTGTTTATCTTCCTTTTGTTAAGTTGTATGAGTTCCCTATAGATTTTGGAGATTAGGCCCTTATCAGATATGACATTGGCAAATATGTTTTCCCACTCTGTGGGTTTTCTTGTTGTTTTGTTGATGGTTTCTTTTGCTGTGCAGAAGCTTTTTATTTTGATGTAGTCCCATTTCTTTATTTTCTCTTTAGATTCCAATGCCCTAGGAGCTGTATCAGTGAAGAAATTGCTTCGGCATATGTCTGAGATTTTGTTGCCTTTGGATTCTTCTAGAATTTTTATGGTTTCCTGTCGTACATTTAAGTCCTTTATCCATTTTGAGTTTATTTTTGTGTATGGTGTAAGTTGGTGGTCTAGTTTCATTTTCTTGCATATATCCGTCCAATTTTCCCAACACCATTTATTGAACAGACTATCTTGACTCCATTGTATGTTCTTGCCTCCTTTGTCAAATATTAATGGAGCATATTGGTTCGGGCCGATTTCTGGGCTCTCTATTCTATTCCATTGATCTATATGTCTGTTCTTGTGCCAGTGCCAGGCAGTTTTGAGAACAGTGGCTTTGTAATACAGCTTGATATCTGGTATTGAGATCCTGCCTACTTTGTTCTTTCTTAGGATTGCTGCAGCTATTCGGGGTTTTTTTTTATTCCAGATGAATTTTTGGAGAGTTCGTTCTAGATCTGTGAAGTATGCCCTTGGTATTTTAATGGGAAGTTAGTTGAATTTATAGATTTCTTTGGGTAGTATGGACATTTTAATGATGTTGATTCTACTAATCCATGAACACGGTATGTTCATCCATCTGTTTATGTCTTCCTCTATCTCTTTTTTCAACGTCCTGTAGTTTTCTGAGTAGAGGTCTTTTACCTCTTTAGTTAAGCTTATTCCTAGGTAGCTTAATTTTTTTGGTTCGATGGTAAATGGGATTTTTTTAAATATATATTTTATTGATTTTTTTACAGAGAGGAAGGGAGAGAGATAGAGAAAAATGTCGATGAGAGAGAAACACCGATCAGCTGTCTCCTGCACACTCCCAACTGGGATGTGCCCACAACCAAGGTACATGCCCTTGACCGGAATCGAACCTGGGACCCCTCAGTCCGCAGGCTGAGGCTCTATCCACTGAGCCAAGCCGGTTACGGCAGGGGATTGTTTTTATAATCTCTCTTTCTGAAAGTTCACTATTGGTGTATAGAAATACGTCAGATTTCTTGGGGTTAATTTTGTATCCTGCTACTTTGCGAAATTCATGTATTAAGTCTAGTACTTTTTTGGCGGAGTCTCTAGGGTTTTGTATGTATAATATCATGTTGTCTGCAAATAAGGTCAGTTTTACTTCCTATTTTCCAATTTGGATGCCTTTTATTTCTTCTTCTTGTCTAATTGCAATGGCTAATATTTCCAGTACTATGTTGAACAGGAGTGGTGAGAGTGGGCATCCTCGTCTTGTTCCTGTTCTTAGGGGAAATTGTGTTATTTTTTGTCCATTGAGTATGATGTTGGCTGTGGGCCTGTCATATATGGCTTTTATTATGTTGAGGTATGATCCTTCTACTCCCACCATGCTGAGAGTTTTTATCAAAAATGGGTGTTGGATTTTGTCAAATGCTTTTTGTGCATCAATTGATATGACCATGTGGTTTTTTTCTTTCAATTTGTTTATGTGATGTATCACGTTTATTGATTTGCGTATATTGTACCATCCTTGCATTCCTGGGATAAATCCTACTTGGTCATGGGATTATTTCTTACTACAGTTTTGAACCTAACAAACAGCCCTGGGCCATGGCCCCCACACTGGACTCACCTGCCTTGGGCTTCTTGAACTGACCCTTCCTTATGGCATTGGATTTGGCAGTGATTTCTTGAATATGAAACTAGAAACTCAGGCAAGAAAAGATTAGATAATTTAGATTTTTGTCAAAATGGAAAACTTTTTTTCATCCACGGACTCACTCAACAGAGTGGAAGGTGATCTGTGGAACGGTAGAGAATACTTTGCAAATTATTAATAGCATGAAGGGTTAATATCCAGAACATATAAAGATCTACTACAACTCAACAACAGCAACACCAAATAAACTGATTTAAAAATGGACACATTTCTCCAGAGATAATATACAAATGGTCAACAAGCCCAGGAAAAGATGCTCAACATCACTATCATTAGAAAAATATAAATCAAAACTCTCAAAGTTAATGCTAGTTATACTGAGTGTGGGTAACTCCACTGAGCAGGTAACAGGAGAACACTGCCCTGTGCCACACATGAGTCCTCCAAGCCTTCTTCAATCAGAGTTGGCACCTCTCACCTCTCAGCCAAGTTAAAGGAATAAGGCAGGTCTATGTATCACAAGACTAATGCCTGAGGATCTGAGCCTTCAGAGAACTTAAATCCTCTATGTCTGGGAGAAAGCACAACCTTTCTAAGGAGCCAAGACTGTTCAATGGAGAAAGGACAGTCTTTTCAATAAATAGTGTTGAACAACAATAGCCACATGCAAACAAATGAAGGGAACCATTCAATAGATTAGCAGATTTGGTTGTGGAAAAACAGAGAACCTTGAGTTAGAGACACCCCCTCTCCCCCTGATCCTCCCACACCTCTCCTAGTTCTTCACTGACCAGCTGACTGCAATTTTTTCTAGCTGCACAGACCTTCATTGCCCAGCCGAGGTGTGTTTTTAAGAGGCACCATTTCCCAGGATATCTTAGATTCTAAGACTTAGAGACTCAGATTGGAGCAGAAATAAAACAGGGGACCAGGATCAAGCCTGTGGTCAGTAGACTACTCAGACCCCGGGGCCAAGAGCTGGGTCAGGACTTCCCAGGTGAGTGTGACTGACATGAGCCAGTGAGCCAATAAATGATAGAGCAGAGCCCAAGGAATTAGCTAGAAAAAGTGAAGGGTCAGGCAGGATCTGATTGTGGCAACAGAACCATATGCTTTGCCCTTGGTCATTAAAGTCATTCTCTCTCTGCTGAGGGCAGGAGAGGCTTGCGCAGATGCAGAAGTGGTGATGGATGGCAAAAGGGGAGCATGGATTGCTGACATTCTCTACCGTTGACCATTTGTGTTTGGTAGTTATGAGATTAGAATTT
>NW_005871362.1:1088507-1097601 GCF_000147115.1 Myotis lucifugus
AGCAAGAAGGACTATTTCTCTAGAGAACAGCAAATGGTTGAGACATGGGTCTCAACCCCTGGAGAGAAGAGAGACTATCCCATGTGGCCAGAATTCCAAGGACTCTGTATCCAGGTTTCAGCCTCTGAAGAGGTTTTAGCTCATTCCTTCCTTCAGTAGCCATTTATTTCTTCCTAATTCATCAAAACAACCGAGTGTTACATCATGATCCCTTAGCTGGTTACAAGTGTAAAATGGGGAGCCAGCAGGCAAAGTCCTTTTCTTTATATCCAGTGGGAGTGACACCAACACATCAGGAAACAAATCAGTGGTTTCACCTCCAATGCAGGGAGGAGTTGATCAGCCACCTGAGGTTAAGGTCTGGGTGTTCCCAGCACTGACTGATTGTTACTGCAGGTAATTTGGTTCTAGAGTACAAATAAATTAATTCTCCATTTGGCATTATTTTCTAGACCATAGTCTCTCTCTCTCTGAGCTGAGGATGCCTAAGGGAAGATCTAAACCAATGTTTGCTTTAGGGATCCCTCTGGGATGGAGGAGAGGATGGGGTTATGGCTGCAGACAGACCTTGAGTGACTCTCCTGGTCTGTGTGGCTCTGCTTTAGTGACTATATATCTCTCCCAGTGCCTTGGTATCCTCTCAATGAAGTACGGTGAACATTTGACTGCCAGGGTGTCAGTGTATTCACAATAAAATATTTACAGTATCTGACTAAACAATGGGACAGGGGAGCTGCTCAAATGAGGGGCATCTGTTATTGACCAACTCTCAGAGAGAATCTCCTGAGCTGATCCCTGGTGGATGAGGAGCTGCCAGGAGCATCTTTCTTCCCTTTTGTTCCCTATGATTCTGACCTTTCTCTGGACCAGTGGTTCTCAACCTGTAGGTCGCTACCCCTTTGGGGGTCGAAGGACCCTTTCACAGGGTTCGCCTAAGACCATCCTGCATATCAGATATTTACATTAGGATTCATAACAGTAGCAAAATTACAGTTATGAAGTAGCAATGAAAACAATTTTATGGTTGGGTCCCAACATGAGGACCTGTATTTAAAGGGCCAGAAGGTTGAGAACCACTGCTCTGGACTCTCCTAAATGTTCCAGTGTAGTTCACAAATGGCCTGGCGACCTTGTCCACCTGTGCTAGCTAAACACAATCTCAGGTGAAGCACAGCCCCTATCCAGATGTGGCTTATGGGGCTGAGTCCTGGCTTCTGAGCAGCTCAAAAACCTTGTGACTCAGATTCCTGGGAAACCATTGCGCCCACTCAGCCCTTCCCAGGAGGTTAACCCCAACCTGACACTGGATCCCCAGGGTCCCTTGAGTCAGAAACCCTGGGGCAGGGGTCTGGGCGGGGCTGCAAAAGCTGAGCTTCTTTATGAGGATTGCATGGGGCTCCTCAGGATGGGTCCTGGCCGAACCCTGCAGGGTCTTTCTCAGGGTCATGGTCATGGGGAGGGGCCCAGGGACCTGGACTGAGACTGGTCTCTCTCTGCTGAGCGACTCCCATCAAAATGGCCCTTCTCTCTGTGGAGAATGTCTGCAGGGCTGGAATCCGGGAAGGGAACTCTGATCTTAGAAAGTTTGTCTCCACTGTGTGTGTCCTGCACTAAATGCACAAACTCAACCTGGGAGATGATGCAGAGGGGGATGGAGGAGAGTCCAGAGCTGTCAGTCCTGTGTGTTCACCCACCCAACACCCAGAGGTCAGAGAGCAATCACTCACCATATACATTGAGTAATCCAAATCCTATTTCTTTTATTGAGCCTGGAAGGTAGATTATTATGGTGTAGATTCCAGTATCCTTCTGGGTGACCTGCATTAATTGCAAGGATCCATCATAGTTTATTTTCTCTCGACCGCTATATGCATACCCTGTTTTATAAATTCTTATCTGTGTTGTGAGAGTTGCAATATGATGATAGTAGTTTGCCCCTTTCCCCCCGGTACCACATGAAGCCTATAGCATTGGGAGGATTATTGCGGATACATAGAATCACATCCTTCCCTTCGGCATCATTGGTTGACACAATAGGGAGTTGGGCAGTGGTGGGCAGGCTCCAAAATTTAAGAGTGAAACTAGGAGGGAAGAGAGAAATTGATCAATATTTGGATGTATATGTTGGGATGGAAAGATGAGGCCCTGGATTTGGAACAGGTCTCTTCATCTCTCAGCCTTGGTGTTTGTGTGAGTGTGTGTGTGTGTGTGTGTGTGTGTGTGTGTGTGTTTGTGTGGTCAAGGTCAACATCGTGACAACCAATACTTCAGCACCTGTGAACCTGTTACTTTTTCTGTTTTGCAGTCTCTTTTCCAGGTGTCTGTTCAGCTCACCCACTCACTGCACTCAGACCCCTGCTGACACTTAGGGGTGTCCATGGGAGCCACCTTCATGGACCACTTCCCTAAAGACTCTCTGATAATCACTTTCTAACAGGTCTCTGCTCTGTTCTTTTTATAACACTTGTGGGTTCCTGACATCACATGTAGATATTTTCTTATCTCTCTGCACCCACAGAAGGTGAGCTCCATCGGGACAGGAGCTTGTCAGATCTTTCATTCCCAGTGCCTGCAACAGGCAGCATATACCTGTGGGTGAATGAACGTTCCCGGAGTCCTGCACCTCTTGTGGTGTATTTCCCCTGAGGCTGGTGGTAAGGACAGTGTTTAGCCCTCCTGGTTAAGTTTTCCTCTGGTGCCACCTGACATAAATTATTATTATTATGGTCACATTTCAAAATTAAATACTCAGTGATGAATAACTTAGGAATTAACAGCAATTGAAGTTTCCCTGCCCCACTCCACTTCCAGATCATAAGATTTCCCAGGTACCTGTTACCCATCCCCCTTACCCATCCTACTCTGCGCCCCTGTCCTCTACCCTCAGGTCCACATAGAAACCCTCGCTCCACTCTCAGAGCGCTGTTCTCCCCAGGACACCCCAGCAAGTCCCCGTCTTTCCTCCTTCAGTCCACCCCCCGATTGTTCCTTCCTTAATGGCCAAAAGGAGCCCCTGCCAGGGGACAGGTCTTCTGCGGATTGGGGCTGAGAGTGACTCCATGGTGACTGCTGCCTGCACTTCCCCTCCCTCTGTGAGAAGAACTTGGATTCCAGGAAAGCCCAAAGGCACCGCAATACAAGCTGGTGGGATCTGCTGTCCCTCCTCATTGTGCACTGGGCCTCCTCCTGGTGCAAGATCACTTACCTGGTCACCTGGACCAGGGTGGAGTTTGTGCCAAGGACCCACCTCCTCCTCCCCTCATTTATGCCACCATTTCCCCCTCCTTCGAACTTACCATCACTCTAAATTTTGGTTCCCTTGGAGCTGCTGAGGTATTTGAACACACACACACACACACACACACACACACACACACACTTACATGCTCTGTTTGGAAAAGCACCAGCCTGGGGCATCCAGGTCATGGGCATTCCACATGGCTCCCAGTCAGTTGCACAGTAGCCTCCCCCCAGCCCTCTCTCTTTCAAATTTGACTTTTCTCTTCAGAGCAGGAGTTCTGGGGCCACCTCAGGAACTCTTGTCACAGGGATGTCACCACCTCTGTTCATAGGATCACCTGTGAAACTTTTAAAGATTGTGATGCCCAGGTGACACCATAGATGATGCTTCAGCAGCTGTCCAGCTAATGTGGATGTCCAACCAGAATGAGATCTGGTGATGTGGTGATGGGACACCCCTCCCCCTCTCCTTTGCACAGGGAGGGTCTCCACATCCTGTTAAAATGCAGATTCTGACTCTGCAGGTGTGCAGTGGACCAGAGACTCTGCATCTGACAAGCTGTCAGGGGAGGTGGATCTTAATGGCCTGTGGAGCACACTTGCAACAGAAAGGCTCATGGGGGCACCTGTCCCCTCAGAGGATGACCCTGTCACCGCAGCATTGTCCTCTGTTGTGTCTTGGTCTTGGGTCTGTCAGCACCACACAGAGAGCCCCACAGGCCTCAAACTGGGGATTATTTCTGTTTGTGTCACAGAATCCCAGCTGGGCGCCGGGTCTGCCCCGTGTTCTCAAATGCACTGGGAAGGTTGGATTTCCTCCCAGCAGGAAGGCCGCAGAGGTGACTGGGGGGCTGATAAGGGGTCAAGCTGGGTGACGAATACAAAGGGGACCCCCCCTCTATATCAGGTTGTCACCAGCCTAGCCTTTGCTTTCAGGGACAGAGACCCAGGGCCAGGAGTCTCAGAAGGCCCTGCAGTTCCTGGGAGTAAAGGGGAAGGTGTCCTGCATGTCCTTGGCACTGAGGACTGTGATGGGAGCTCAGGTGGCTGTGGGCTCCCTGGTGTCAGGCGTAGTTTCTGGGAGACCCTCCCTGTCTGTTGGCTCAGCCTGTCCTAGTGGTCCCTGATCTTGGGGCGGTGTCTGTTCCCTGCCTGGGGGAGTTTCCTTTCATTACCCCAACTTGTTCATGGGTGGTGCTAGGCATGTGACGGGGAGTAACAAATAGATCCCTGAGAAAGCATGTGCTCTTGGGCCTGTTACAGTAAGAAACTTCCCAACCTGTGAAGATTTTTATGAGTTTATTTGAACCAAGCTAATGTCATATGCCTGGAACAAGATCTCAAATCTTGAGCTTAGCAGTTGTCCAACTTATTTTATGCATTATAATAAAAAAAGAAGATGGAAAAGTTGTGTGAAATCCATCAGGAAGTGAAGAAAGTTCTAGAATTGATAAATAGCAAAATGGAGCAACACAGTTTTTTTTTTTGTTTTTTTTTTAGTTTTATTTTTTTGTTTTACTTTTGGGTCAGGATAATTAACATTTACAGGTAACATAAGTAGTATGTTGTCTCATATGCTGGTCCCAGAGTCTGTGCCTTCAAATCATCTTGCAAAAGAACAACTACTCTGATGTGTCAACGTTATGGTATCCAAGATGCATAAGAAGAGGGAACAGGGCTCACTTAACCTAAAGTCTGACCTTTGCTAACAAGCTGTAGGCCTGGGACATGACTCCCTGCCATCACCTGCCCTGTCAGGAATTTGTGATCAGACCATCCTGTGCAGTTATTTTTGGTCACTGAGCTCGTCAGGCCTGCCATGTGACCCTCTGTTCTTGTCAGGCTTATTTTACAGCCCCTTTTTGTTGTTGTTGTTGTTTTCTTCACAATCACTAGAAGTAGCAGGAGGGATACAGCAGTCATGAGGGCGGAGTCCAAAAGCATCTGTGGCAGCAGGGGATGAATATCAGGCTCCTTTTTCAGCTCCTTAGGCAAAGCCAGTTTCATATGTGAATTCCCTGTGTTGTCTGTGTGTTTAAATGTCACCCCCTGGAGAGCAGAAGAAGACCTGCAGTCAATGTCAGGTGCTGCACCAGGGATGTTGACCAGAGACTGAGAGCTGACCCTGACACCTGGGCAGAGGTGGGCTCTGGCCTTCAAGCTTAAAGGCCATTCAGTTGGGGTCCAGTCACTGTGGGCTCCAGGCCTCCTGACTCCATCCCAGAGCAGGGTGAGCCCAATAACAGGACAGGATCTGGGGCTGCTTCCATCTCAGAGGGACTGAGGGTCCAGAGTATTATGAGTCCAGTGTCATGAGAACTTTCGTTCTGGTGGATGTGCTGTTTCAGGAGGAACTCTCTGCCCCAAAGGTTTCAAGAACTGCACCTGGTGATGTCTCTTCTGAGGCTTTTAGTAGAGTGTGCCAAACTGGAGGGCTGATCCCCCAAATGCCCTGTGCATCTCCATCATTGCATTGTGGTGTTGCATCCAAGTCACCTGTGTCCCTGTCCATCCTCTGCTGTAGTCTTCCCCACAGGGCCCAGGATCTGAAGCAGCTCCACTTGGCATGTCAACCACAGGAGCTGTGGGTCCCTCTGTTAGGGGAGGGGAGGCCCTTGTGGGACCCTCATTCCTCTGAGATGGAAGCAACCCCACATCCTGAGTTCTCCTGTCCCATCCTGCTGAGGAAGTTCTCCTTGCTCCCCAGGACATCATGGGTGGGTGAGATGATCAGGGACTACAGGCAGGTGTCCCACAAACCAGGGACCTGCGGTTTGCGAGTCATTCTCAGATTCTATGTGGTCACTGCGAGCTCTCTTTTCCCATGGTAGTACCTCTACCTGGGGTGAAAGATCCAGAGTGTCTGCCAGGTAAGGGCTCTGTGAGAAGACCAAGAACAGAGGCTGCTGTCCAGTACCAGGAATATGAGACATCATTCACAATGTGGAAATGGGGAGGGTTGTGATTTTCTGGGAATGGAGGTCGGTCTGACGCTTCACTGTTAGTTGGTCCTATCTCCCGCCTCCCTGATCATGTGAGGGAGGAAAACCCATCCCTGGGTCATCCCCGGACAGTTGTGGCCTCCTCTAATGCTGACACCAATGCCTTCCTGCCAATAACGATCATAGTTTGACCACTAGTGTCACACAGGGTGACAGGATTCCATTGGGTGGTTTCTCTCATCCATTTAATGGGTGTTTACTGAGCATCTGTGATGTGTCAGGCCTGGGATGGGCTCTGGGACCTGAGAGAACAGGACATAGGTGTGACCTGTGCTCATGGAGTTTACCTTGTAACAAAGACAGGCTCTCAGAAAAATCACAGCACTAAGGAGTTAATTATAATCCAGAGAAGGACCACAAAGAAAGTGTTGTATTTACTTGAGTCTCAGCTTGTCTGGCGATCACAGAGAGCACTTCTGAGAAAGTGAACTCTTTGCTGTTACCTGAAGCATGAGTGACCATTGACACTTTGGACAGAGGGTGGTGGGGAAGAGCTGCCTGCAGAGGTCTGGACTTTGGTGGGCAGATGCCTGGCTGAATGGAGGAGCTTTCAAAGTCCAGTGTGGGCAGTGTGAAGAGTGAGAAAGAATATGGACTGAGTAATGCTGTTGAGGTTGGACCCTACTGGGCAGTGGGTGCTGCGGAGGTGGGGTTAGCTGACACCTGAGGAGGCTGCAGTCTGTGGAATAGCTCACCCCCATTTGATTGACAAGCTGAAAAATGTGTAAGAAAAAAAGTCACGTTACATTTTTGAAATTTCTATTCAACTTATACTTTAAGCAATATTTCATATGTGTACAGTAAAATTTTAACATATTTATTGAGTTTTAGTTGGCATGAAATAACCTTACCATATTGAAAGTATACAATTTATTAAGCTTTGCCAGATGCATGCACCAGAGAAGTTGTTACAATGAAGAAAATGAACATGTTCTTCACTCTTAAAGCCTCCTCGGGCCCTATTATAATCTCCTCACTCTGTCCCTCTACCACTCCCTCCAACTCTTATCTGCTTTCAGGCATTAAGATGAGTTTGCATTTTCTGCAGTTTTCACAATTTGAACCATATAATATGTAATTTTGGGCAAATGTTGGCTTCTAGAATCAACGCCATTATCTTGAAATAGTTCTTTCCTTATTAATCCCTCAGGTCTATTCCATTGTAGGATGCACCAAACTTGTTTAGCCATTCTCCCATTCGTGGACATTTGTGTTGATTCCCATTTTGGACTATTACAAGTAAACCAGGCATTAACATTTGTGCAGCAAGGTCTTTAGCACACAGAATTAGGTGATAGCAAAACCAATGAAGGGCCAGAAATATGGAAGTCAGGTGGTTGACACAGGAAGTCTGGTTTCAAGATCCCACTGCCTCAGCCCGACCCAGAGGGAAAGAAACACCTGCATCTTCACATAAAGCTCTGTCAGCAGAGCCCACCCATCAGGAGCAGGAATCACAACCCCTTCTCCCTTCCAGAGTCCAAACTACACGCAAGTGCATGTCAGAGGCTGACATTAATTCACACCTGGATTCCCAGTCATTAAAAGTGGAAAGGGTGTTATTTAACCTTTCAGCCCCTCTGGTATAGGAGGAAATATAGAAAGGGCTGGAGCATAGATGTCAAGTGCCAATACACAAAATATAGCATGGTTGAGTCTGCTTGCAGGCTCTGTGACTTTGTGCAAGTGATCTCACCTCAAAAAGCCTCAGTTTCCTCATGTGATTTCATAGAAAGATATTTCCTGGGTCTTAGAATAGAGCAGTTTGAATTGTTGAAATTTTCTGAGTGATAAGGACAATAAGAGTGTCTTTTGTCCCAATGAGGCAACCCCTGACAGGCCTCTGGATAGTTGCAGGGTGAGGACATGTTGCCATAAAGGCCAAATCTTGTTTAGAAGCCTGGAATTTTCAGCTGCCAACGTAAGAAACATTTAAACCTATAGAGAATTTTTATGAGTTTGAGTAATACTGACGACAATTGCCAGGATGCAAAATCTTAACGAAAAGCAACAGTTTTGCACCGTATGCTATACATTACAATCAAAGCAGGATGCATAAGGGGTTAAATAAAATTCATTGGTGATAGGTGAGGAAGGGGGAAGAAAGCAAAACAGGGAACTCTCTGAGATTGGATTAAAAGTAAAACAAATAGACACATACATCTTTTGCATTGGTTGATAGAGGATATTTAGCAGCTAACAATTAACATGTTGACAATAGCAATGAGGGGTTCTGTGGCTTCACTGCTGCTGAAGTGAGTGTCTGGGAAAAAAAGAAAAAAAAAATTCCTGATATTCCAAAAGTAAGGTATCATGAATGCAAAAAGACAATAGTCATGTTCTGTTAATATAAAGATTCAGCTTTGTTAGGACAAAATACCTAAGACATAGTTACCCACCATGATTCAATTTTAGTTAGAAAGTTGTCATTTCAAGCCATCCATTGTGGTTACTTTAAGTCTCTGATTTTCAAATCATACTATGAAAGCCTCCTCTCTGCTTGTCAGCTTTTGTCCGTGGCCCCATTTTCATCCACACCTCCCCCTTTGGGTCATAAATCAAACGGAATGATTCACTGACGACCAACCTCTTGGTTGGAAAATGTGGTCCCATGGTGCTAGAAAGTCTCATCATTTGGAAGTCTTAGTTTATCTAGCTGAACTATGGACCATGGGGATAGGGCAAGACTATAACCTTGGATGGAAGTCAAGGTCAAATTTTCTCAAAAGTGAAAAACAGGTAAATGGGAACCAGTCAGGTTCCACTGGTCTTCATTAAGAGAAAAACTTTGTCCCTGACCAGTGTCGCTAAGTTATTAGAGTATCAGCTTGCAGTTCCTGATCAAGGTCATG
>NW_005871362.1:1106016-1117845 GCF_000147115.1 Myotis lucifugus
AAACAAAACAAAAAAAAACAAAAAAACAAACAAACAATAGGAAAAATAGCTGCAGCGATCCTGAGAAAGAACAAAATAGGTGGGATCTCAATACCAGATATCAAGCTGTATTACAAAACCACTGTTCTCAAAACTGCTTGGTATTGGCACAAGAAAAGACATATAGATCAATGGAATAGAATAGAGAGCCCAGAAATCGACCCGAACCAATATGCTAATTAACATTTGACATAGGAGGCAAAAACATACAATGAAGTCAAGACAGTCTCTTTAATAAATGGTGTGGGTAAAATTGGACAGTTACATGCAAAAAAAAAATGAAACTAGACCAGCAACTTACACCATACACAAAAATATCATCAAAATGGATAAAGAACTTAAATGTAAGATGGGAAACCATAAAAATACTAGAGGAATTGAAAGGTAATAAAATCTCAGACATATGCCAAAACAATTCCTTCACTGATACTGCTCCTGGGGCATTGGAATCTAAAGAGAAAATAAACAAGTGGGACTACATCAAAATAAAAAGCTTCTGTACAGCAAAAGAAACCATCAAGAAAACAACAAGAAAGCCCAATTATTGGAGAACATATTTGCCAATATTATCACTGATAAGGGTTTAATCTCCAACATTTATAGGGAACTCATACAAATTAACAAAAGGAAGATAAACAATATAATGAAAAAATGGGCAAAGGACCTAAATACACACTTTTCAAAAGAGGACATTCAGAAAGCCAAGAGACATATGAAAACATGCTCAAATCACTAATCATCTGAGAGACACAAATCAAAACAACAATGAAGTACCATCTCACACCTGTCAGAATGGCTATCATCAACAAATCAACAAATCACAAGTGCTGGAGAGGATGCAGAGAAAAGGCAACACTTGTGCACTGCTGGTGGGAATGCGGACTGGTGCCGCCACTATGGAAGACAGTATGGAGTTTCCTCAAAAAGTTAAAAATGGAACTCCCATTTTACCCAGTGATCCCACTTCTAGTAATATATCCCAAGAAACCAGAAACACCAATCAGAAAGGATATATGCATCCCTATGTTCATAGCAGCACAATTTACCATAGCGAAGATCTGGAAACAGCCTAAGTGCCCATCAGCAGATGAATGGATTAGAAAACTGTGGTACATCTACACAATGGAATACTACACTGCTGTAAAAAGAAGGACTTCTTACCATTTTCAACAGCATGGAATGAACTGGAGAGCATTATTCTAAGTGAAATAAGCCAGTCAATGAAAGAAAAATACCACATGATCTCACTCATTAATGGATAATAAAGACCATAATAAACTGATGAACAAAAATAGATACAGAGGCAGAGCAGCATCGAACAGACAATCAAACTACTGCGGGAAGGCTGGGGAGGGTTGGGGGGCAGAAGAAAGGGGGGTATGAGATCAACTGCTGCCACTGGGTAATGCTTTGAGATCCAGGTGCACATGTCTCTACTGGGTCAAAACTGGCCCCCAATTTTGTCTTCAACTCCAAGCCTACCCTTCATTCCCACCTTACCCCTGTTCCATGCAACCTCTTTTCTAGGCTGACTACCCTGCACTACAACTCCCTTCCTGATACAAATCCCGAACTCCCAGGAATCATCTTCCATGATCATAGTGTCTCTATTATACAATTCCTCATTTCTCTTAAGACTCCTAGTCACCAACTGGATGCTCATGTCCTCCTCCCCCTTGCCCCTATCACATGTCCTCTACCAGCCTGGTGCTCCCTCTTGCCCCAATGTCAGGGCATTATACAAAGTCTTCAACTACCTTGTCATTTCCCTTACCCTGTGTCTCAACCTTCATGCCCATCCAAGTCTAGGGGAATGGGACTCCCCAACCCTTAGATGCACCAGGTCCAGTGGTTTCTCCCTCAATAGCTAAGTTGGCCTCTCACTCATAATTTAAAAATCCATTCTGAGTCAGCCAAAAGCCCTGTTCCATGACACCCAAGGTCCCTTTGAATCCACATAATGTTTAGCATCCAAACCTTCCCAGGCTTTATAATTTCTCTTCCTGACTCTGAGAAGACACCACCCCTCCATGTCCACCCTCATACCCACCTTTTCTTATCCACAATCCTTCTCTGGCTAGGTCTTCAAAGATTTCAGCTAAATGCCACAGAGGCCACAAGGAGCAGAAAAGGAAATAGAACCAGAACAGACATTTATTTCTGATTTCCCAGGTTCTGGTTATGAACACTCCAAGAACAGGCACATGGAGTTTGTAAAAACAACAAAGAATGAGGACAGTGATGTCTGACCTGAGCTCCAGGTCACAGAGGGCCCAAAATAAGGTCATTGAATGCAGGCCTGCCAGTGACTGACATGACAAAGATCCTGCATATTTACTGGAGTTCTTGAGTTTTATGACATAATATTTTTAAAAAACTCAGTGACCTTTCCCATGAAAGTGCAGTTAAAATGCATGTGGAATGAGAATATTCAGATTGTGGGACAAAGGCCACTCCTAGGCAACCTGGGGCCACAGAATGATCTGGGCAGTCAGGTCATCTGTTTTGGAGGGTAAGTCAGAAGTGAGGGAGGCAAGTTAGAAACATTTATTTGGAGGATTATAGCCAGATGAGGAAATATTGGAAAATTTGAAAATAAGGTAAGATGATTAAGATGACACTATCAGCTAATTACAGGTAGGTGCTGTCAAAAGAAAGCATGCATTGGGCAAATTGAAAGAGGCAAGAAACACTTTATTGAAGACCGACCATGCAATAGGAAAGTGAGACTGAGCTCAACACCTTCAAAATAAAAGGCTGGGGAGATTTTAAGAATGGCAGCAGGAATCATAGGCATCTGTGTTTGCTAGTTGGCTTTAGACAAAGGAAAAGTAAAACATCTCAAGAAATCCTGACAAGAGGTCCTTTCACCTCTTGGCTGTAAATGTCCTCACCCAAGTTAGGCTGCTACCCTCCCTCAGAGACTGGGACACAGGGACACCAGGAGGATTAAATTTCAAAAGGGTGGGCCCAGGCTCTTGAGACAAATATTCTATGGGACATAACACTGGCAAGAACTTTTTAAGGAGACTTATGTATATTTCAAAAGGGCAAAGAAAAAATCTGCAATTGCAACTTGCGATTATATTTCTGAAGAAAATGCTATAAAAAAATGGAGGTCAGAGGCCTGCAGTCAGGAAGAACCCATCTAAACATAAGTGACTCTGAGGCAACATGAAGGCACCCCTGGTCATAACAACAAAACGGCTTTCTGCACAGTGGAGGGAAACACCATTAAATACCTTTCAGACAAGATGCAGTTTGCATCTTCATCGGTTCCTGCAATATATAAGCAGGTTAAAAATAGCTGAGAGTCCCTGAACAGAGCCAGGATCTGATCTCTCAGAAGGCTGTGCCATTGGAGTTTTCCATGGAGACATTACATTTCCCTCTATAGTCATCTTCCCTTTGATCAAACGAAATCTCCAAGCAAGAAGTGTATTTTTGGTCCTACATCATGGCTGGTGTCACTCAATTTGGCTAATTAGTGACCTAAGCGCAGAGGAATGAGATTCACACATAGATTTCTCTGATGCAGGAGTCTCTATGAAGCCTAAGGTGGGAGTTCTAACAGCCTCTTGAGGCTAGGAAGCCTCACCTTCACACTTCACCTGCCATCTCTCTAGCTTTGGGAGATGCCCTCTTCCCCAAGAGCTTCCAAAATACCCCTCAGGAGAAACTTAGCTCCATAAAAAGTGAAGTCATTTCTAATTCTCAGGATATCAGTCTGAACTACGACATTTGAGCCAAAGCTTTGGTTGTATTACCAGCATTTCCAATTATATCCTATTAACAAGGAAGACATGGAATGTTGGCTTTCCTACTGAACTTATGGAAATCGATCCACTGCCACAAAAATAAAAAGTATTTAAGAGGGCTTTAGAAATATTTTGGGAGAAGTAAAACAGGAAGAAAAAGATCAGTGTTGATACCCACATGGGAGTCCTCCTGTATATTTTTGCTGTCCAAAACAGTGTCCAGGTACCCTCCACAGGACCCATTGGAGAAGGGACAGAGCTTGGACTCCTGGAAGCTTAACACATGCTCCCACTGGTCATCACATGACCACTGCCATTGCTAGGAGGGACTCAGTGTCTCCTTCACTGTGGAGATGGTGCAAATGGGACCAACCAGAGGTGGGATCTGGTGTGGAATGTTAGGTTCAGTCAACTATAACCTCAAGGCTAGCTCTCATTTTTAGGCATTTATTGACTCAGTTCAAGTCTTCTAAGGACTTTCCACATTCAAAACAAATTTATTTCAAGGGTGAAAATAATTTATTCAGGGTTTAATAACATAGAGGAGGAAAGCAGGGTCACTAATATTTTACATTGAGCTGAACCGCTTCACTTTAAGCAGAACTGATGGTGTTGGACACTTCACACTGGTAGTTCCCAACATCCTCCCTCCTGACAGGGTCTATGGTGAGGGTTCTGTTGCTACAGAACAGCTTCATGCTCTTACAGACTCATGTAAGAACCACTAGGTGATGATCACAGTTTAGTAGCAGGTCAGGACCACAGAATTCTCATGCTCTGTGACTGTGGTGTTGCTCTCTAGGAGGGTGGGCACTCTTGTGGGCTCTGCAAAAAGACCAAGGACTGATTGAGCGTGGGCTTGGGGCTTGGGGTCCTGCTACATTGTGAGACATCTCAGCCACTCACAGTCCCCAGTTAGCTCTGTAAAGGTCACCAGAGGATGGTCCTGACCTCTGCAGAAGGACAATTGTTTGTTCAGGTGACAATGTTTAAGGAGAGGGCTGCACTTCTTCTCTGACCCCACATAACCCCAGGGTGACTCCTGACCTGTTCCCCAGATATTTCTGTAATATCAGCATAGGGAATACCTTCCCAGCTGATGTTTCTGATAACCTCATCATCAGGTAGTATTTTTCTTTCATGAGCTTTTATTAATTCTTTCTTTCATTAACTTCAAAAAAGATGAGGTCCCACTCTTTATGTAAAATTCCATGTATGTTGTGGAAGGCAGGCTACCACCTCTGTCCATCTCTGGGGCCAAGGGAACTTTATAGAAAGTGAAAAGGCATTTACCTCTTTTTAAATAATTCATTGGGCAATAAAGATGGCCCAACCCAGTCTTCATGATCTTGGAAGTGGAGAAGTTCCAGCTAAATGACTCTTCAGTCTAAAAGGACTTTATTTCCTGGCCTGAAGATTGAATATCATGGTGAAATAAGTCTCTAGAGAGAAGTGGTTATAGTTTTAACAAAAGACAGGAGCTGTAGGAATAGAAGGAAACTATTCAATATGATAGAGGCTACACATGAAAGCCCACAGCTAACCCAACATTCTATGGAGAAACTTGGAAAATGTTACTAACATCATGAACAAGACAAGGATGCTGTTTTTATTTTTTTAATATATTTTATTGATTTTTTTACAAAGAGGAAGGGAGAGCGATAGAGTGCTAGAAACATGGATGAGAGAGAAACATTGATCAGCTGCCTCCTGCACAAGCCCTACTGGGGATGTGCCCGCAGCCCAGGTACATGTCCTTGACCTGAATTGAGCCTGGGACCTTTCAGTCCACAGGTCAACACTCTATCCACTGAGCCAAACCTGTTCGGGTTAGGATGCTGTTTTTCCTTCTTATTCACTACAGTAGTGGAGGAACTGGCTGAAAAAGTCAGGCAAGGTGATAAAATAAGAGGTATCCAAATTGGAAAGGAAGAAGAAAAATTATCTTTTAAAAAGACAACATAATCAGATATAGAAAACACTAAAAATTTCACCACACATACACACACACACACCAAAAATTTTTTTAAGACCTGATAAAAAAGGCAAATTTGTTGGCACCACTCAGCATCATTTCCATTTTTTCCCAACAAAAATGAACAATGCCAAAATAAAGGTAAGAGAAAAGTTCAATTAAAAATTAAAAATAGCATCAGAAAGACTAGAATATTTAGAATTACGTTAATTAATAAGATGAATATATATTCCCTGAAAACTACCAAATGTATCTGAAAGAATGTGTAGAAGAAACAAAAAACTGGAAAAACATCCATGTTCATGGGTTGGAAGTGCCCCAAATATCTTCCTATTTGATACTATCCTTATCTAATTCTCTATGACTTTTTTCAGAAATAGGAAAATCCACTTTAAAATTCATAACTAATATCAATGGACCCACAAATTGTTTCGATAATCTTAGAAAAAAAGAACAAAGTTGGACGTCTTACACTTACTAATTTAAAATTTTATTGCAAAGCTAAAGTAACCAAAATATGGTGTCACTTGCATAAAGACTTCTATTTGTCAAAAGACACAATCATATGGTTTTGACAAAGGAGCCAAGACTGTTCAATAGACAAAGGACAGTCTTTTCATAAAAATGGTGTGGAACAGCAGCATCCACATGCAAACAAATGGAGTAGACCATCGCTTATACCATAAACAACAATTAAGTCAAATGGGATTGAATCCTAAATGTGAAACCTAAAACTATAAAACTCATTAAAGAAATTTTAGAGGTGCCCTAACCGGTTTCACTCAGTGGATAGAGCATCAGCCTGCAGGCTGAAGGGTCCCAGGTTCGATTGTGGTCAAGGGCATGTACCTTGGTTGCAGGCATATCCCCAGTAGGGGGTGTGGAGGAGGCAGCTGATCCATGTTTCTTTTTCATCGATGTTTCTAACTTTCTATCCCTCTCCCTTCGTCTCTGTAAAAAATTAATAAAATATATTTTAAAAAATTATAGAGGGAAGCATCATGACAATCAATTTGAAATGATTTCTTGATTATGACACTAAGAACACAGGTAAAAAAAAAAGAAAAATAGGAAAATTGGATATTATCAAAATGAAAAACTTCTGTTCATCAAAGGACACAATCAACAGAGTGAAAGAAGACCTATGAAATGGTAGAAAATACTTTGCAAGTAATATATAAGATGAAGGGTTAATATCCAGAATCTATAAAGAACTCCTCCAACTCAACAACAAAATCAAATAACCTGATTAAAAAATGGTCAAAACCGTTGGGTGCATATTTCTTCAAAGATGAGAAACAAATGGCCAGCATGGTTATCCTATATAATAAAAAGCTAATATGCTAATTAGACCAGATGGCGGAATGACCTTCCAGAATGACCACTGGGCAGGGGGTGAGGTCACAAGGCAGCTGTCCAAGCGAGGCCGGGTTGTGAGGGTTGAGGCAACCGGGGCTGTGAGGGCCGAGCCCCTTGCACAAATTTTGTGCATCGGGCATCTAGTGAATATTTATCCAACATCACTGATCCTTAGAGAAATCTAATCCAAACAACAATGAGATATCATCGTATACTTATTAGGATGGTCACTATTGGAAACATAGAAAATAACCTGTGTTGGCACAAAATGGAAAAATTGGAGCCGGGCCCACTGTGGGTAAAAACGCAAAATGGTGCAGCTACTATAAAAAACAATTTGGAGGGAGATAAGGAATAGACTTACCATGTACCATGTGGTCCATCAACCTCACTTCTGCTTTTATATCCAAAGGAATGGAAAGCAGGACTTTGAAGAGATATTAACACATCCAGTTTCCTTACAGAATTATTCACGATAGCCAAGAGATGGAAGCAACTCTATTTTTCATAGACAGAGTAACATAAAAAATGTAGCACATACATATACAATGGTACCATATTCAGCCTTATAAAAATGGTAATTCTGGATAGTATGCTTCGTGAAACAAGCCAGTCACAAGAAGACAGGAACAGTGTGTTCCACTTATATGTATCTCACATTCAAATTTACAGAAACAAAGAATGTTGGTTACTGAGAGCAAGAGAGGCAGCAAGGATAACACCAAGATTTCCTGGAAGGATGGATTTGACCTTGACTGAGAACAGGAGGATTTGGGGAGGATCAGGTTGGGAGGTGGGGAGGATAAAGATCTTTGTTTTGCACACGTTACAAAAGAGGTGCCCAATTATGTCTAGGAAAGATTCCCCAGTTCGGCTTAACTCATTCTCTCCTAAAACCCTTGGAAAAAAATATTCAGAAGCTGGAGACAGCAATTCCTGGAATCTCTGACAACAGAATCGATGTGTGAGTTTTGGGGAAGGGAAGCGGTTTTCTGGGGTGTGGGTTGTGACTCTCCCACACTCAGGGCCATGGAGCTGGTGGGTCCTGGACTGTGGCTACAGAGGCTACAGAGGGACTGTTGCTCGAGACCAATGCAGCATGTCCATCCCCCAGTGTTTCCATCCAGGAAGTAACAGCAAGGCTTTAGCAAATCAATTCTCCAGTCCTGCCCTTAGAGATCATTCGGGAAACTGCAACTTTATTCTGCTTCCCAATACATAAAAATTAAGTTAAATAAGTAATACTTTTCTTAAAAAGGAAGGCAGACCACTTATGGTCTGGTTAATGAACTGAGAATTGTAATTTTTTTCTTTTTCATTTCATAATATTTTTTTTTATTTCTATCACCATTTATTTTAATTTTATCCTCCTGATATAAAAAACATAACAAAAGAGCCCTAACTGGTTTGGCACAGTGGATAGAACATAGGCCTGTGAACTGAAGGTCCCAAGATTCGATTCCAGTCAAGGGCATGTTCCTTGGTTGCGGGCATATCCCCAGTAGGGTGTGTGCAGGAGGCAGCTGATCAATGTTTTTCTCTCATCGATGTTTCTAACTTTCTATAGCTCTCCCTTCCTCTCTGTAAAAAATCAAAAAAATATATTTTAAAAAAACATAATAAAACAAATACAAAGAACATGCCAGTGTCCATTATATATCATTTGGACAAAGAGCCAAGTCATTGAGGATTGAGGACAAATCTTAATCAGTGTGTAAGACCCAGAGTAGGTAAGTTGTTTTGAGGTGATCATCTACAACCCAAGGAAATTTTAACTCCCTCTGCAGGTGGAACATGAAATAGTTATTCTATGTCTGATATTCACACTGTCAGCAAAGCCAGTTCCCAGCTCGCTCCTGTTGGATGTTCTTTCTTGTATTTGTGACAACACTGAATATTGTCGTGATAAGCCCTGGGTCTCTGTGTGTTCTGTTAAAAGTTATCACAGGAAGGTTCTGCTTTCTTTGGGCCATACTGAAGATGTCTGCCCCAAACAATGAAAGCTCCCCTAGATGGAACCAAGTTCTTCTTTGAATGACATTCTTTGAGCTTATTTACTAATTTTTTGCATTATCTACTACATGGTCTTCCCTCTTGGAGGATGAAAACTCAGCTGATTTCTTTCTCAACACCACTTCTCTCTCTCTCTCTCTCTCTCTCTCTCTCTCTCTCTCTCTCTCTCTCCCCCTCCCCATCTTGTCTCTCCAGTATTTTTCTAAAGACCAATATTTAGTGTAGGCTTATTGTGTCTGTTTAATGCCATTCACATTTGAGCCAACTACCTGAGATTTCTTTAAATTTGAGTCTCCAGAGAACATGATAGATAGAGAACCTTTCTTCTGTGAGCTACAGAGGTAGCCATGGGATGGTCCTGCTCATTAGACACTTGTAATGTCATAAATAGAGTTGAAAAAGCCAAATACTTCTCTACATCCCTTCACAGCTTCTCCAGGTTTCCTTGCTGCTGTACTGCCCTGGTGGTCATATTACAGAATTTTCCCAACCCATGGTCAAGTCTAGGGGCAAGACTATGAAAAGTCACGTGAAAGTTCTGTGCTTTGTTCAAATTAAAAATTTCAGGATGACAAAAGCAGACTATTAAACCCACCACAAGCCCTTCTTAGTGGCTGCACAAATTATGAGCCCATGAAGCGGCCCTCCCTACCAGGGCAAATGTATGTGTTCATTCTCCAAGTTAATTCAATGCCAAACTCAAGTCATAAAAATGGTGAGAACTACAGGCTTTACTGCTAAAGATGAACAAGACTGCAAGTTTCTAAATGCCTTAGTGGGACACGTGTGCTCCAAAGGGTGGACGTGATGCCTGCTAACATTGATGCTCTAAGACAATGACATCAGTGATGACAGTGACACCAGAGACAGGATCAACTCTTGTGATCAGCAGTTTAAGCAAAGCATGAGCTATAGGGCCATCCACATCCTTGACCATTCAGGGATCATCCACATCTGTGACCATTCAGGTATCTGCACCAGATGGCTCCACTAGTCTGGGCCATGCTGGACATACCCTCCAGAGAAAAGGACAAGTTGCTAATTGATGTTAGAAGAATGAAAGGTGCTTTATGAAAGCTCTGGTGAAACCTAATAAAATAATTACATGCAGACTCCTATGGTTGTGAGCAAGGCCATATCTTCTACAGCAATAAAACAACAGCTCCCAATAGGCTTCTAGGCCTGAGGAGAGATGGAGAGTCTGACGTGGCCAGTAATGTGACCAGGTAGGCAGAACTTCTCATCATAACCTGAGTTCTACCACACCCACCAATGTTAATTCAGGTGAGGAGAAAAGCATCCATCACAGATGGAAGGGATGAATCCTGGATTAGACAAGGACTGGTGGCTACCTACCACTCTATCCGTGTGATCTACCACAGAGCTCTTACCTGTGGAATCACAGAAAGTTAATCTGACTAGTCAAGAAAGAGGAAAACATGTTCCACACACTCCAAGTTCATGCCAGCCCTCAATTCCTCCTGATCAACACACACATACCATCAGCCTTTTCCTTGCCTGTTCCAAGACTTACTCACTGACATACAAATCCCCGGGGACATGGTTAATGTGTTTACTCAGTTGAGGCACATCTTGGTGTATAGAGGTGAGACTGGCCTTTTATGGCTCTCCCAGCCTGTGGGGAAACTGCTTTGAGAGACAAATGCAGGCATCTCTCCTGGGTTTGAGCTGGAGGCTGGACACCTCTGACCCTCAATTTGGTCCTCACCCTCAAGCCTGCCCTGTATTCCCCACTTTCCCTAGGTTCCATGCCAACCCCTGTTCTAGTCTGACTACCCAGGACCTCAACTAATTTCCTGGCTCAAATACCACATTCCCTAGGCTCATCTTCTGCATTCATGGTGTCCGCATCTCTCCTCACTTTTCAGACTCTTAGTTCCCTACAAGATGCTCATCTTCTTTTTCTTCTTGTTTCTTATTTTATGTCTATTCTGTAACTCCTGCCAGCCAGTATATTTGGTGTTCCCTCTTGTCCCAAATGTCAGGATACTAATATGAATCTTCAAGAACCTTATCCTATCACTCCAACACTACGTCTCACCCCTTTCATCTATCCAAGTTTGGGAGAACAGCATCCACATCCTTGACCATTCAGGGATCTTCCACATCTACGGCTCCACTAGTCTGGGCCATGCTGTATGTACCCTCAAGCCTGCCCTGCATTCCCCATTTTCCCCAGGCTCCATGCCACCCCCTGTTGTAGTATGACTACCCTGGACTTCAACTAATTTCCTGGCTCAAATACCAAATTGCCTAGGCTCATCTTCTGTATTCATGGAGTCCCCATCCCTTCTCAATTTTCAGACTCCCAACTCCCTACAAGATGCTCATCTGCTTTTCCTTCTTTTTTTATTTAATGTCTATTCTGTAACTCCTGCCAGCTAGTATATTTTGTGCTCCCTCTTCTAAACAAATATCAGGATACTAATATGAATCTTCAAGAACCTTATCCTTTCCCCCCACACTATGTCTCACCACTTTCGTCTATCCAAGGTTGGGAGAACGGCACTCCCACTTCACTACACCAGCTCTAGTGGCTTCTCCCTCAACAGGTAGAAGGTAGCCCCTCACTCATATCCCTCAGCCCCATCCTGAGCCCTCCCCAAAAGAGCCCACCTGCAGGGCACCTTTAGGTCCCCTTGACCTCATATAATGCCTAACAAC
>NW_005871362.1:1119225-1219609 GCF_000147115.1 Myotis lucifugus
CAATGAAGACTTATTTGCATTTCCAGGTTCTGGATGTGGATTCTCTAAGAACAGTCACTTGGCGATTGTAAAAACAATGAAGAAACAAAGTATGAGGACACCTGTCTGGCCTGAGCTCCAGGTCACGGGGGACACAAAACAGCATCTTTTAGTGACAGCCTGTGGGTGGCTGACATGTCAGGGACCAGCATGTTTACTAGTTTCTAAGGTTCAAGACAGAATGTTTGTTAAAATCTCTGTGATCTTGTTCCTTGAAGGTGCAGTGGAAATGAATGTGAACACTGTTGATGGCTTGGTCCTTGTGGACGTGTGCCCTTTCAGGCCTGCATGTCTTCTCAGATTCTGGTGCAAAGTCCATCCTGAGGCAACCTGGAGCCTCAAAATCATCCAAGAAGTCACGTCACATGCTGCTGTGGATGCCAATTCAGAACGAAGGCAGGAAAACTGGAGACCTTTATGTGGAGGATTTTAGCATGATAAGGAAAGAAATTGGAAGATTTGAAAATAAGGTAAGGATCGACAATGTGAGCAAAATGACAGGATCAGCTAGGTATAGGTAGATGATGACATAGTAAAACACGTGTCCAACAAATTTAAAGAGGCAAGGAAGACATTCTTCAGAACCCTGTAATAGGGCAGTGAGATGAAACTCAACACCCCTGAAAGAAAAGGCTGGGGAGATTTTAAGAAAGACGAAGGAATTATAGGTGTCTGTGTTTGCTAATGGGCTTTACAGAAAGGAAATGTAAACCATCTCCTGAAGTCCTGGCAAGAGGTCTTTCACATCTTGTTTGTAAATGTCCCCACCCAAGTTAGGTTCGTACTCTCCCCCAGAGACTGGGACACAGGGACACCAGGAGGATTAAATTTCAAAAGGTTAGGCCCAGGCCCTTGAGACAAATATTCTATGGGGCATCACACTGCCAAGAAGCTTTTGAGGAGACTTATGTATATTTCAAAAGTCCAGAGAAAGAATCTGCAATTACTAATCTAATCTAATAAAAGAGCAACATGCTAATTGACTATAACTTTGCTACTCCCCAAGCCATGCCCACCAGCCAATCAGAGCGACTATATGCAAATTAACCCAACCAAGATGGCGGCCAACAACCATGGAGCTGGAGCAAGCAGGAGGCTTGGTTGCCCCACTGATGGAGGAAGCCAAGCTTCCCGCCTGCCCTGGCTGGCTGCGGCCTCTGCTAAAGGAAACAAAGTTTCAATTATAGAAGATGTATAAATCCCAAATACCTGCTTCCAGCCATCCTCCACTTGGAGTTTGGGTGGCTGGGGGCCGTGGTCAGCCTGCAAACAGCCATCAGCCACTTACCCAGGCTGGCCAGGCACCCCAGCAGGGACCAACACCCTGAAGGTGCTGTGGCCAGCCTGCAAACAGCCATCAGCCCTGCACCCAGGATGGACAGGCACCCCAGCAGAATCCCCAGCCCTGAAGGGGGTGTGGCTAACCTGAAAATGGCCCTCAGCCCCTCACCAAGGCTGCCCAGACAGTCCCGTGTGACCCCCACCCTTATCCAAGAAACCCTTCAGGGAAAACCAGCCAGCCCCCAACCATGCATCAGGAATATAATAAAAGGCTAATATGCAAATTGACCCTAACAGCAGAACGACTGGGAATGACTGGTCACTATGATACACACTGACCACCAGCGGGCAGACGCTCAATGCAGGAGCTGCCTGCTGGTGGTCAGTGCGCTCCCACAGGGGGAGCTCTGATCAGCCACAAGCAAGGCTGATGGCTGCCAGCACAGCAGTGATAGCAGGAGAATATGCAGCTTATGCCTAGTCCCTGCTGGCAAGTGGACATCCCTCGAGGGCTCCAGGGCTGCCATAGGGATGTCTGACTGCAAGCTTAGGCCTGATTCCTGGTGGAGTGGGCCTAAGTCAGCAGGTGGACATCCCCCGAGGGGTCTCAGACTGTGAGAGTGCACAGGCCGGGCTGAGGAACACCCCTGAGTGCACAAATTTTTGTGCACCGGGCCTTTAGTTATATTTATTAAAGAAATGGTCTAAGTCTGGAAGACAAAGGCATGTTGTCAGGAAGAAACTGTGTAAAGGTTAGTGACTCTGAGGGAACATTAAGGCCTCTGGTTCAGAAGAAAACTACTTTTTGCACAGTGGAGGGAAACACAACTAAATCTCTTTTAGCCAAGACCCAGTTGACATCTTCATCATTTCCAGCAATTTATAAAGCGGTACAATTTCCCAGCAATGTATAAACAGATGCAAAGTAGCTGAGAGTTCCTGAACACAGCCAGGATCTGATCTCCCAGAATGCTGTGCTTCTAGAGTTCTCCATGGAAACATTACATTGCTCTCTACAGTCACCTTCCTTTTGACCACAGGTCACCTCCAAGGAAGAAGAGTATTCTCCATCCTACAACATGGCTGGTGTCACTGGATTTGCCCTGATTAGTGACCTAAGTGCAGAGGAACTGACATTTACCACATAGTTTGCCCTGATGCAGGTTTTTCTATGAAACTGAAGATGGGAGTTCTACCAGCCTCTTGAGGTTAGGAAGTCTCACCCTCTAGCTTTGGGTAATGCCCTCATCTCCAAGAGATTCCAAAAACCCCGCAGGTCAAATTTAGCTCCATAAAAGGTGAGGTCATTACTAATTCTGTGGGCATCAGTCTGAACTAGGACATTTGAGCCAAAGCCTTGGTTTTCTTACTAAGGTTTGCAATTATACCCTATTAACAAGGAAGACAGAGTCCTATTTAATTTATGCAAATAAATCTATATCAATATACATAAAAATACTCAAAAAGACTTAAAAATTTTTTGAAATAAGTCAAACAGGGAGAAAAAAAAAGATCAGTGTTTTTACCCAGATGGGTGTCCTCCTGTCCATTCCCATTGCCAACAACAGTGGCTGGGCATCCACTACATGTCCCCCTGGAGGAGGGACAGAGCTTGGATTTATGCAAACTCATCATGTGCACCCAGGATAATCACATAGCCACTGCCATTCTCTTGAAAGACTCGGTTTCACCTCCACTGTGGAGATGGTATAACATAGACGACACAGAAGTGGGATCTGGTATAGACTCTCACCTTAAGTCAACAATAAGGACAATGTCAGCTCTCTTTTTTGAGCATTTATTGACTCAATGCAAATCTTCTAAGTACTTTCCACCTTCACAACAAATCTATTTAAAGGGCAAAAAAGATTATTCAGAGTTTAGTAACATATAGGAGAGGAGGTGGGTCACTAATATTTTACATCCAGAAAACCGGCACACTATCAGCGGAACTGATGGGGTTGGACACTTTACACTGGTAATTCCCAGCATCCTTTCTACTAATGGGGTCTATGGTGAGGGTTCTGTCATTCCAGGACAGCTTCATCCTTTCCGTCAGCAGCAGATTCATGCCATTGAAGAACCACTGGGTGGAGACTGCATTTGTGTAGCAGGTCAGGACCACAGAACCCTTATGCTTCCTGACTGCTGTGTTGCTGGCAAGTTGGGTGGGCACTCTCACTCACTCTGTGAAGAAATAGAGAGCATGGCTAATTGAGAGTTGTCTTGTGACCTGGGCCTTGCTAGCTCCTCAGACATCTTAGCCACTCAGAGTTTACTGTGAGCTCTGTAAAGTCACCAGAGGATGGTTCTGATCTCTGCAGAAGGACAATTGTCTTTGTTCAGGGGACGATGTGTTGGGCAAGGGTTGCACCTCTTCTTTGAACCCAGATCACCTCTGACCTGTTCCCATACACATCTTTGTAGTATCAACACAGGGAAACCTTCCACAGCCCACGTGTCCTATAACCTCACTGTAAGGTGGAGTTTTCCTCTCATGAGCTTTTACTGACCCTTTCCTACAAGTTCTTTTGACTTAAAAATTCCATGTATGTTTGGAAAGGCAATCTTACCCCTTCTACCCACTATTGGAGCCAAGGGGACTTTACAGTAAGTGAACGGGCATTTAACTATTGTTAAATAACTCATTAGGCAATAAAGATGGCCCAACCCAGTCTTCATGACCTTGGATCTGCATAAGTCCCATCTATAGGATTCCTCAGTCTGAACAGGACTTTATTTCCAGGCCTGCTGATTGCCTATAATGGTAAATTAAATCAATAAAGAGAAATGGTTATGATTTTAACAAAAGACAGAAACTGTAGGAATAGGAGGAAATTAGATAATATGGTAAAGACCACATATGAAAATCCACAGCTAACACATTACTCCATGGAGAACCTCTGAAAACAGTACTAAGATCATGAATAAGACAAGGATGCTGTTTTTCCCCTAATTCAACTAGTCAGGAAAATCAGGCAACAAGATGAGATAAGAGATATACAATTTAGAGATAATAAGGAAATACATTTTTAAAAAAGAAAACATAATCTTATTGTAGAAGACCCTGAAGATTTCACCGCATACATACATAACAACTAATATAACTAATAAAATTGATGAAGCTGTCAGAGACAAAATCAACACTCAGCATCATTTCCATTCTTTAAACAAAAATGAACAATCCTCAAATAAAATAAACAGTTTCATTTACAATAGCATCAAAAGAACTAGGTACTTAGCATTAAACATAATAAGGTGGAAGATGAATACACTGAAAACTACCAACCATTTCTGAAAGGAAAGAGGAAACAAATAACGAAAAGACATACATGTTCATTGATTCCAAGACCACAAACTATCTACATATTTGAAAGAGTAGATATCAAAATCATGATTACATTTTTTCAGAAATAAAAAAAATCCATCCCAGAATTTATGTTGAATTTCAATTGATCCCAAATATTTACAACAATCTTAAAAAGGATGAATTGAAATTGGAGGTCTCACAGTTACTAATTTCAAATCTTACTACAAAGGGAAAGTAACCAAAATAATTACACTGGTATAAAGATTTCTATTTGTCAAAAGACAGATTCCAAAGGTTTTGATAAAGGAGCCAAGACTGTTCAATGGAGACAGGACAGTCTTTTCAACAAATGCCGTTGAACAGCAATATCTACATGCAAACTAATTAAGGGGACCATTGCGTACACCGTACACAACAATTCAGTCAAAATGGATTGAATCCTAAAGGTAAGAGCAAAAATTATAAAACTCTTAGAAGAAAACATAGGGGTAAGCAATATGGCATTGGATTTGGCAGGGATTTCTTGAATATGAAACTAGAAACTCAGGCAAGAAAAGATTAGATAATTTAGATTTTTGTCAAAGTGGAAAACGTCTGTGCATCCAAGGACACAATCAACAGAGTGAATGGTGATCTGTGGAATGGTAGAAAATACTTTGCAAATCACTAATAGGATGAGGGGTTAATATACAGAATATATAAAGATCTCCTAAAACTCAACAACAGCAACACAAAATAAGCTGATGTAAAAATGGTCAAACCTCGTGAATACACATTTCTTCGGAGAAGATATATGAATGGTCAATAATCCCAGGAAAAGATGCTCAACATCACTATGATTATAAAAATATAAATCAAAACTATCAAAGTTGATGCTTGTGATATTGAGTGTGGGTTACTCCACTGAGAAGGGAATAGGAGAACAATGCCCTGTGTGACACTTGAGTCCTCCAAGCCTTCTTCAATCAGAGTTGGCACCTCTCACCTCTCAGCCAACTTAAAGGAATAAGGCAGGTCTATGTATCACACACACACACACACACAAAAAAAATGCCTGGGGATCTGAGCCCTCAGAGAACTTAAATTCTCTATGTCTGGGAGAAAGCAAAGCCTTTCTCAAGAGCAAAGACTGATCAATGGAGAAAGGACAGTCTTTTCAACAAATGGTGTTGAACAGCAATAGCCACATACAAACAAATGAGGGGAACCATTCAATAGATTAGCAGGATATGTTTGTGGAAAAACAGAGAAAGTAGAGTTAGAGACACCCCTCGCCCCTGATCCTCCCACACCTCTCCTAGTTCTTCACTGACCAGCGGACTGCAATTTTTTCTAGCTGCACAGACCTTCATTGCCCAGCCGAGGTGTGTTTCTTAGAGGCACCATTTCCCAGTACATCTTAGAGACTCAGATTGGAGCAGAAATAAAACAGGGGACCATGATCAAACCTGTGGTCTGTTGACTACTCAGACCCTGGGGCCAAGAGCTGGGTAAGGCCTTCCCAGGTGAGTGTGACTGAGCCAGTGAGCCAATAAATGATAGAGCAGAGCCCAATGAATGAGCTAGAAAGGAGTGAAGGGACAGGCAGGATCTGATTGAGGCAGTAGAACCTTAGGCTTTGCCCTTGGTCATTAAAGTCATTCTCCGTCTGCTTAGGGCAGGTGAGGCTTGTGCCGATGCAGAAGGGGTGATGAATGGAAAAAGGGGAGCATGGATTGCTGACATTCGGACCCTTGGGGACCATTTGTGTTTGGTGGTTATAAGATAGAAATTTGGAAAGATCTTAAAATACCCCCATATGCAAAAATTACTATTAATACCCCAGGGCCTAAGAGAAAAAGCAAGAAGGACTATTTCTCTAGAAAACAGCAAAGGGTCTGAAACATGGGTCTCAACCTCTGGAGTGACAGGGAGCCTTTCCCATGTGGCCAGAATTCCAAGGACTCTGCATCCAAGTTTCAGCCCCTGAAGAGGTTTTAGCTCATTCCTTCCTTCAGTAGCCATTTATTTCTTCCTAATTCATCAAAACAACCGAGTGTTACATCTTGATCCCTTAGCTGGTTACAAGTGTAAAATGGGGAGCGAGCAGGCAAAGTACTTTCCCTTATATCCAATGGAAATGACACCAACACATCAGGAAACAAATCAGTGGTTTCACCTCAAGTGCAGGGAGGGGTGAATCAGCCACCTGAGGGGAAGGTCTGGGTGGTCCCAGCACTGAATGATTGTTAGTGCAAGTAATTTGGTTCTAGAGTACAAATAAATTAATTCTCCATTTGGTGTTATTTTCTAGACCACAGTCTCTCTCTCAGAACTGGGGATGCCTAAGGGAAGATATAAACCGTTAATGTCGAACCTATCACACGCGTGTCAGAGGTAACCTGCAAACTCATTTTTTTGGCTGATTTTTCTGTTAAATAGCATTTAAATATATAAAATATATATATCAAAAATATAAGTATTTGTTTTACTATGGTTGCAAATATCAAAAAAATTCTTTATGTGACATGGAACCAGAGTTAAGTTAAGGTTTTTCAAAATGCTGGCATGCGGAGCTCAAAAGGTTCGCCATCACTGCTCTAAACCAATGTTTATTTTAGGGATCCCTCTGGGATGGAGGAGAGGTAATGGCTTCAGACAGACCTTGAGTCACTCTCACGATCTGTGTGGCTCTGCTTTACTTACTATATCTCCCTGTGCCTTGGTTTCCTCGCAATGCAGTACGATGAACATTTGACTGCCAGGGTGTCAGTGTATTAACAATAAAATATTCACAGTATCAGACTAAACATTGGAACAGGGGAGCTGCTCAAATGAGTGGCATCTGTTATTGATCAACTCCAAGAGAGAATCTCCTGGGCTGATCCCTGTTGGATGAGGAGCTGCCAGGAGCGTCTTTCCTCCTTTTTGTTCCCTGTGATTCTGACCTTTCTCTGGACTCTCCTAAATGTTTCAATGTAGCTCACGAATGGCCTGGCGAACTTGTCCATCTGTGCTAGCCACACTCAGTCTCAGGTGAAGCACCACCCCTATCCAGATGTGGCTCATGGGGCTGAGCTCTGGCTTCTGAGCAGCTCAAAACCTTGTGACTCAGACACCTGGGAAACCATTGTGCCCACTCAGCCCTTCCCAGGAGGTTAACCCCAACCTGACACAGGATCCCCAGGGTCCCTGGAGTCAGGAACCCTGGGGCAGGGGTCTGGGCAGGGCTGCGAAAGCTGAGCTCCTTTATGAGGATTACAGGAGGCTCCTCAGGATGGGCCCTGGCCGAGCCCTGCACTGTCTTTCTCAGGGTCATGCTCATGGGGAGGGGTCGAGGGAATCTGACTGAGACTGGACTCTCTCTGCTGAGCAACTCCCATCAGACTTGCCGTTCTCTCTTTGGAGAATGTCTGCAGGGCTATAATATGGGAAGGGAACTCTGATCTTAGAAAGTTTTTCTCCACTGTGTGTGTCCTGCACAAAATTTCCAAACCCAACCTGGGAAATGATGCAGAGGGGGATGGAGGCAGAGTCCAGGACTGTAAGTCCTGTGTGTTCACCAACCCAACACCCAGAGGTCAGAGAGCAATCACTCACCGTATACATTGAGCCTTCCAAATCCTATTTCTTTTATTGAGTCTGGAAAGTAGACTACTACCGTGTAGATTCCTGTGTCCTTCTGGGTGACCCTCTTTATCAGCAAGGATCTATCAAAGTTTATTTGCTCTCGACCGCTGTATGCAGGCCCTGTTCTACGTCTTCAGGACATTCCAAGATTTGCAATATTATGTTCATAGATTGCCCCTTCCCCCTGTACCACATGAAGCCTGTAACAACAGGAGGCATATTGCGGATGCGGAGAATCACATCCTTCCCTACTGCAGCATTGGTTGACACAATAGTGAGTTGGGCAGTGCTGGGCAGGCTCCAGAAATTTAAGAGTGAAACTAGGAGGGAAGAGAGAAATTGATCAATATTTGGATGTATATGTTGGGATGGAAAGATGAGGCCATGGATTTGTAACAGTTCTCTTCATCTCAGCCATGGTGGGTATGTGTGAGTGTGTGTGTGTGAGTGTGGTCAAGGTCAACAGCATGACCAACAATACTTCAGCACCTTTGAACCTGTTACTTTTTCTGTTTCTCAATCTCTTTTCCAGGTTCAGCTCACCCACTCACTGCCCTCAGACCCCTGCTGACACTTAGGGGTGTCCATGGGAGGCACCTTCATGGAACACTTCCTTAAAGCCTCTCTGTTAATCACTTCTGACCTGTCACTGCTCTGTTGTTCTTTTTATAAAAATTGTGGATACCTGACATCACATTAAATATTTTCTTATCTCTCTCCACCCACAGAACGTGAGCTCCATGGGGATAGGTGCTTGTCCAATCTTGCAACCCCAGTGCCTGCAACAGGCTGCAAATACCTGTGGGTGAATGTATGTTCCCAGAGTCCTACACCTCTTGGGGTGTATTTTTCCTTGGCTGGTAGTAGGGATGATGTTTAGCACACCTGATTAAGTTTCTCTGGTGCCACCTGACATAAATTGTTATTATTATGGTCACTTTCCAAAATTCAATACTCAGTGATGAATAACTTAAGAATTAACAGCAACTGAAGTTTCCCAGCCCCAATCCACTTCCAGATCATGAGATTTCCCAGTTACCTGTTACCCATCTCCCTTACTCATCCTACTCTGCCCCCCTGTCCTCTCCCCTCAGGTCCACACAGTTGCCTTCCCTCCACTCTCAGAGCGCTGTTCTCCCTAGGAGACCCCAGCAAGTCCCTGTCTTTCCTGCTTCAGTCCACCCCCCAGGGATTGTTCCTTCCTTATTGGCCAACAGAAGCCCCTGCCGGAGGATAGGTCCTCTGCGGATAGGGACTGAGAGTGACTCCATGGTGTCTGCTGCCTGCACTGTCCCTCCCTCAGTGAGAAGAGCTTGGATTACAGGAAAGCTCAAAGACACCGCTGTACAAACTGTTGGATGTGCTGTCCCTCTTCACTGTGCACTGGGCCTCCTCCTGGTGCAAGATCACTTACCTAGTCACGTGGACCAGGGCAGAGTTTGTGCCAATGCCCCGACTCCTCCTCCCCTCATTTTTGCCACCCTTTCCCTCTCTTTCCATCTTACCATCCCTCTAAATGTTGTTTGCCTTGGAGCTGCTGAGGTATCTGAAAACACACACACACTTACATGCTCTGTTTGGAAAAGCTCCAGCCTGGGGCATTCAGGTCATGGGCATTCCCCATGGCTCCCAGTCAGTTGCACAGTAGCCTCCCCCACAGCCCTCTCTCTTTCACTATTGACTTTTCCCTTCTGAGCAGGAGTTCTGGGGCCACCTCAGGAAGTCTTGTCACAGGTATGTCACCACCACTGTGCATAGGATCACCTGTGAAACTTTGTAAAGGTTGCGATGCCCAGCTGACACCATAGATGCTGCTTCAGCAGCTGTCCAGCTAATGTGGATGCCCAACCAGGATGAGATCTGGTGATGTGGTGATGGGACACCCCTCCCCCTCTCCTGTGCACAGGGAGGGTCTCCACTTCCTGTTAAAGTGCAGATTCTGACTCTACAGGTGTGCGGTGGACCAGAGACTCTGATTCTGATGAGCTCTCAGGGAAGGTAGATCTTACTGGCCTGTGGAGCCCACTTGCAACAGCAAGGCTGATGGAACCACGTGTCCCCTGAGAGGATGACCCTCTATCCCAGCATTGGCCTCTGCTGTGTCTTGGTCTTGGGGCTGTCAACACCACACAGAGATTCCCACAGGCCCCAAACTGGGGATTATTTTTGTTTGTGACACAGAAACCCAGCTGGGCTCCGGGTCTGCCCCGTGTTTTCAAATGCACTGGGAAGGTTGGATTTCCTCCCAGCAGGAAGGCCACAGAGGTGACTGTGAGGGTGAGAAGGGGTCAAGCTGGGTGATGACTTCAGAGGGGACCCTCCCTCTATCTCAGGTTGTCACCAGCCTGGCCTTTGCTTCCAGGACAGAGACCCAGGACCAGGAGGCTCAGAAGACCCTGCAGTTCCTGGGAGTGAAGAGGAAGGTGTCCTGCATGTCCTGGGAAAAGAGGACTGTGGTGGGAGCTCAGGTGGCTGTGGGCTCCCTGGTAGTCAGGGGTAGTTTCTGGGAGACCCTCCCTCTCTGTTGGCTGAACCTGTCCTGTTGCTCCCTGACCTTGGGGCGGTGTCTCTCCTCTGTCTGGGGGAGTTTCCTTTCATTACCCCACCTTGTTCATGGGTGGTGCCTGGCATGGGACTGAGAGCAGCAAATAAAACCTGGAGAAATCAGATGCGCTTGGGCCTGTTAAAGTAAGAAACTTCCCAACATGTGAAAATTTTCATGACTTTATTTGAACCAAGCTAACATCATATGTCTGGAACAAGATATCAAATCCTGAGCTTGGCAGTTGTGCAAATTATTTTATACATTATAATAAAAAAAAAGATGGAAAAAGTTATGTAAAATCCATTAGGAAGTGAAGAAATCTCTAGAATTGAGAAATAGTAAATTGGAGAAACACTTTTTTTTTTTTACTTTGGTGGGTCCAGGCTAATTAACATTTACTGCACGTAGAGAGGTTGTGCAAGGAACCAGGTAACATAACAAGTATGTTGTCACATATGCTGGTCCCAGAGTCTGTGCCTTCAAATCATCTTGCAAAAGAACAACTACTCTTATGTATCAAAGGTATGTTATCCAAGATGCATAAGAACAGGGAACAGGGCTCACTTAACGTAAAGTCTGACCTTTGCTAACAAGCTGTATGCAGGCACATGACTCCCTGCCATCACCTGCCCTGTTCGGAATTTGTGATCAGACCATCCTGTGCAGTTATTTTTGGTCACTGAGCTCGTCATGACTGACATGTGACCCACTGGGCTTGTCAGGCTTATTTTACAGCCCCATTTTTGTTGTTGTTGTTTTATTCACAGTCCCTAGAAGTAGCAGGTGGAATACAGTAGTCATGAGGGTGGGGTCCAAAGCATCTGTGGGAGCAGGGGATGGAAATCAGACTCCTTCTCCAGCTCCTTAGGCAGAGCCAGGTTCATGTGTGAATTCCCTGTCTTGACTGTGTGTCTAAATGTCGCCCCCTGGAGAGTAGAAGGAGACCTGCAGCCAATGTCAGGTGCTGCCCCAGGGATGCTGACCAGAGACTGAGGGCTGACCCTGACACCTGGGCAGAGGTGGGCTCTGGACTTCAAGTTTAAGGCCAGTCAGTCGGGTCCAGTCACTGTGGTCTACAGGCCTCCTGACTCCTTCCCAGAGCAGGGTGAGCCCAATAACAGGACAGGTTCTGGGACTGCTTCCATCTCAGAGGTACTGAGGTTCTAGAGTATTATGAGTCCAATGTCATAAGAACTGTCCCCTCTGGTGTATGTGCTGTTTCAGGAGGAACTCTCTGTATCAAAGGTTTCAAGAACAGGACCTGGTGATGTCTCTTCTGAGGCTTTTAGTAGAGTGTGCCAAACTGGAGGGCTGATCCCCCAAATGCCCTGTGCGTCTCCATTATTGCAATGTGGTGTTGCATCCAAGTCACCTGTGTCCCTGTCCATCCTCTGCGGTAGTCCTTTCCGAGGGCCCAGGATTTGAAGCAGCTCCACTTGGCGTGTCAACCACAGGAGCTGTGGGTCCCTCTGTTAGGGGAGGGGAGGCCCTTGTGGGACCCTCAGTCCTCTGAGATGGAAGCAACCCCAGATCCTGGGTTCTTCTGTCCCATCCTGCTGAGGGAGTTCCCCTTGCTCCCCAGGACATCATGGGTGGGTGAGATGTTCAGGGACTACAGGCAGGTGTCCCACAGACCAGGGAACTTGAGTTTGGGAGTCATACTAGGATTCCTTTGAGGTCAGTGTGAGCTCTCTTTTCCCATGGTAGTACCTCTACCTGGGGTGAAATAGCCAGAGTGTTTGCCAGATCAGGGCTCTGTGAGAAGACACAGAACAGAGGCTACTGTACAGGCCCCAGCAATATGAGACAGCACTCACAAGTTGGAAATGGGGAGGGCTGTGATTTTCTGGGAATGAAGGAAGGTCTGACTCTTCACTCTTAGTTGGTCCTATTTCCCGACATCCTGTTTGGATGAGGGGGAAAAACCCATCCCTTGGTCATCCCCACACACTTGTGGCCTCCTCCCATGCTGATATTAATGCCTTCGTGCCTATAAGGAACATAATTTGACCACTAGTGTCACATAGGGTGACAGGCTTCCATTGGGTGGTTTCTCTCATCTATTCAATGAGTGTTTACTGAGCATCTGTGATGTGTCAGGCCAGGAATGGGCCCTGGGACCTGAGAGAACAGGACATAGGTGGGACCTGTGCTCATGGAGTTTACCTTGTAACAAAGACAGGCTCTCAGAGAAATCACAGCACTAAGGAGAAAATTATAATCGAGAGAAGGACCAGGAAGTAAGAGTTGTATGTAATTGAGTCTCAGATTGTCTGGGGATACCAGAGAGTACTTCTGAGAAAGTGACCACTTGGCTGAGACCTGAAGCATGAGTGGCCATCCACACTTTGGACAGAGGGTGGTGGGGAAGAGCTGCCTGAACAGGACTGGACTTGGTGGGCAGATACCTGACTGGATAGAGGATCTTTCAAAGTCCAGTGTGAGCAGTGTGAAGAGTGAGAAGGAATGTGGACTGAGTAATGCTGGTAAAGTTGGACCCAGCTGGGCTGTGGGTGCTGCTGAGGTGGTGTCAGCAGACACCTGAGGAGGCTGCAGGCTGTGGAGTAGCTCACCCCCCTTTGATGGACAAGCTGAAAAATGTGCAAGAAACAAGTCATGTTACAGTTTTGAATTTCATATTCAACTTATACTTTAAGCAGTATTTCATATGTGTATATTTAAATTTCACATATTTATTGACATTTATTTAGCATATAATAAACTTTCCATATTGAAAGTATACAAATTATTAAGCTTTGCCAGTTGAATGCACCAGAGAAGTTGTTACAATGAAGAATATGAACATGTTCTTCATCTTAAAGCCTCCAGAGGCCCTCTTATAATCTCCTCATTCTGTCCCTATCCCACTCCCTCCAACTCTTATCTGCTTTTTGTCATTATAGATGAGTTTGCATTTTCTGCAGTTTTCATAATTTGAACTTTATAATATGTAATTTTGGGAAAATGTTGGCTACTAGAATCAATTCCATTATCTTGAAATAGTTCTTTCCTTTTTAATCCCTCAGGTCTATTCCATTGTAGGATGCACCAAACTAGTTTAGCCATTCGCCCATTCATGGACATTTGTGTTGATTCCCATTTCGGAAAAGTTCAAGTAAACCAGGCATTAACATTTGTGCAGCAAGGTCTTTAGCACAGAATTAGGTGCATGTAAAACCAATGCAGGGCCAGAAATATGGAAGTCAGGGAGTTGACACAGGAAGTCTGTTTTCAAGGGCCCACTGCCACAGCCCCACCCAGAGGGAGAGAAACACTTGCTTCTTCACATAAAGCTCTGTCGGCAGAGCCCACCCACCAGGAGCAGGAATCACAGCCCCCTCTCCCTTCCAGAGTCCAATCTACACACAAGTGCATGTCGGAGGCTGAAATTAATTCACACCTGTCTTCCCAGTCATTAGAAGTGGGAAAGGTGGTATTTAACCTTTCAGCCAGTCTGGTATAGGAGGAAATATAGAAAGGGGTGGAGAATAGATGTCAAGTGCCAATAGACAATACATGGCATGGTTGAGTCCACTTGCAGGCAGTGTGAATCTGGGCAAGTGATCTCACCTGAAAAAGCCTCAGTTTCTTCATGTGATTTCATAGAAAGATATTTCCTGCTTCTTAGAATAGAGCAGTTTAAATTCTTGAAATTTTCTGAGTGATATGGGCAATAAGAGTGTCTTTTGTCCCGGTGAGGCAACTCCTGAGAGGCCTCTGGTTAGTTGCAGGGTAAGGACAGGTTGCAATAAAGGCAAAATCTTGATTAGAAGCCTGGAATTTTCAGCTTCCAACGTAAACATTTAAACCAGTAGAGAATTTTTATGATTTATATGAGTCAAACTGACGACAATTTACAGAAAGTAAAATCTCAACAAAAAGTGTCAGTTTTGCACCATATGTTATACATTACAATCAAAGCAGGATGCATAAGGGGTTAAATAAAATCCATTGGTGATAGATTAGGAAGGTGGGAGAAAGCAAAACAGGGAAATCTCAGAGATTGGATAAAAAGTAAAACAAATAGACACATACTTCTTTTGCATTGGTTGATAGAGGATAGTTAGCAGCTAAAAATTAACATGATGACAATAGCAATGAGGGGGTCTGTGGCTTCTCCTATGGTGCAGTGAGGATCTGGAAAAAAAGAAAAAAAATTCTTGATATTCCAAATGTAAGTTATCTCCAATGTAAAAAGACAATAGACATGTTTAGTTAACATAAAGATTCAGCTTTGTTAGGAAAAAATACTTAAGACATAATTACCACCATGACTCACTTTTAGTTAGAATGTTGTCATTACAGGCTATCCTATGTGGTAACTTTAAGTCTCTGATTTTGAAAATCATACTATGCAGTCCTCCGCTGAGCTTCTCAGCTTTAGTACGTGGCCCCATTTTCATCCACACCTCCCGCTTTGGGTCATAAATCAAAAGGAATGATTCACTGATGACCAAACTTTTGGTTGGAAAATGTGGTTTCATGGTGCTAGAAAGGCTCATCACTAGGAAGTCTAGTTTATCTCGTTGAACTATGGACCATTGGGGATAGGGCAAGACTGTAACCTTGGATGGGAGTCAAGGTCAAATTTTCTCAAAAGTGAAAACAGGTAAATGGGAGCCAGTCATGTTCCACCGATCTTCATTAAGAAAAAAAACGTTGTCCCTGAACTGTGTTGCTAAGTGATTAGAGTATCAGCCAGCAGTTCCTGGTCAAGGTCATGTGTCTGGATTTTAGGTTCAATCCCTGGTCCCAATCAGGATGCATGCAGGAGACAGCCAATTGTGTCCCTCTCATATCGATGTTCCTCTCCCTCTCTCTTTTTCTCTCTCCCTCCTTCCTCCTCTCTCCCTTCTACTCTTTCTAAAAATCAGTGGAAACAATATCCTTGGGTTAGAATTTAAACAACAACAACAAAAAAACAACAATAAAAAATAAGGGAAAATATTTTGGGTCATTCCTAAGCTATAAGCTATGGTGATCCTAGTTTGCTTTCTGTCTCATTTCTCTGTATTTTTCATCTAGTATCACATTTGCTTATATTTTGAGGGCACACCGTACACCTCTTCAGTTTTCACAATCTGATCATGAGATGGGTTCTCATTTACAATGGTCCACTTATTTCCCATTGGAAACACTCAAGGGTCATTCATTATTAACCTGATTCCTGCTGGTTGTGCAATTTGGAACTGTAGTCATAATTGGGGACAAGGCTGTAAGAACCCATTCGTGTATATTACAAATACCATCTAAAAATTTCATAGACCAGGAAGACAGTAAGATTATCATAACTAAATTTCCTGTGCCTCAGCTGCAGTTATAGAGGAACATGTTTTTGTAGCTACTTCAGCTTCATTTGAATTAGTATGGTTTGTAGTCTTTGTTGGGTTAGCGTATAAGCATATCCCCATAATTAGGTTCTGGCATTTCTACATAAAATTTCTCAATATTCCTTTTCCACTAACCTCTGCAGCTTCCCTTGTTTTCAGTTTACCTCTTTTTACTCATTCAGAAATAATTATCTTGTTAGGTCAAACTACTTACTTTTAACTTCTCTTAAAAACACCCAGCCCGGCTGGCGTGGCTCAGTGGTTGAGCATCAACCTATGAACCAAGAGGTCACAGTTGGATTCCCAGTCAGGGCACTTGCCTGGGTTGTGGGCTCGACCACCAGTGTGGGTTGTGCAGGGGGTAGCCAATCAATGATTCTCATCATTGACGCTTCTATCTCTCTCTCCTTTCCCTTCCTCTCTGAAATCAATACAAATATATTTTTTATATTTTGTTGATTTTTTACAGAGAGGAAGAAGAAGGATAGAGAGATGGAAACATCGATGAGAGAGCAACATTGATCAGCTGCCTCCTGCACACCCTCCACTGGGGATGTGCCCACAACGATGGTACATGCCCTTGACCAAAATCGAACCAGGGACCATTCAGAACGCAGTCTGACCCTCTATCCACTGAGACAAACAGGTTAGGGCAATACAAATATTTTTAAAGAACACTCCCAGATCCCTTTCCTCCTTTTGCAATAGCATTCACTTTACATTTCAATATGTTAAAAGAAATAAAAGCCAGGCCTTTAGCGAATTACCTAAGACCAGCTGGTAGTGTGTAGGTACTTGACTTCATGCAGTAAGATTGCAGAATATGAGTCCAGGTGATTTGGAGACCACGTTTATTAAAGCTGGGGGCAGTGAAACAAGAAAGGGCTTGGGATACAGGAAGCAGTAGGAGAGAGAAGGTGTGGCTGCTTCGGCTCTCTAGAAACTTTATGGTAAAGAAGTGAGCCTATGCAAGGCTGCTGTCAGAGGCAAGGAGACTTGGGGACAAGTTCAGGGGTTAGCCCAAGATGAGCTACTGCTGACTATTGTTCCCCTGGTTGAAAGTTACCTGGGTATCACTTAGGGTTTAGGTGAAAGAAAATTCACTGGAAAAGGAGATTTGAGTGGGTGTGCCCCAAGAAGGGCACATGCTGGCTTCTTTGACTTGAGGGGTTCTATATAATTTTCAATGGTGGGGACTTAGGGGAGGTCTCAATAGAATATTTATCAGCATTTCCAGGTTTGCCCTTTCAGATCGTGATCTCCACTGATTGGTCAACAGCAGGACAAGAGTCTAAGCCAGATGACCAATGATATGCCAGGGGAGGAAAGACCACCGTGAAGGCAAGTTCTAAGATCACTTTTGCCTGTTGCTAGGTACCCTAGGCTTTCTTCCCTGGTGCCCTTCTGCATCTGGCTGTAAATTGCTAGGCCATTTTATTCAGTTATCTGTCTCAGTTTCCCCATTTTACATGCCAAGGAATATTCCTAACTTCTTATTATAATTTGACTACATTTCTTGTGAATGACTTTCTAATATTTCTGTCAGACTAGTGATGTGTCAAATGAACCAGTCACTAATACACTTAAAACGAAGGCTTCTAGTAAATAAGGTTCTTATTTGTTTTTTTAAAGGTTCTTATTTATACAGGACAAAATTGTTCCAGGTGAGCTAGAGTTGGCAGAAAAAAGAGGGTTGTTCAACAGAATAGAGTTATCTATGGGGTTAACAGCCAGTTACACCAGAGGGGGAAAATGGAAGGATCAGGGAAAGACTCCAGCTTACTTAATACCCTCACATAGGCCCGGGATCTAAAGTTCTGGAACCCTGGTCCTGTCCTCACCTCAGGGAGTCCTGCGATAGGAGAGGTTTGTGAACTCCTTCAGAAGAATGAGTATGAAAAGATTGGAGAAAAAAGGAACAAAGCAATTGCTTCTTTAAAAATCCATCCTCATTAACAACAACACCATAAATTAGAAGATTCAATATTGTTAACTGTCCATACTACTCAAAAGAATCTGCAGATTCAATAAAATATATTGTAATGCCAAAGGAATTTTTAAACAAATAAAAATACCATTCTTAATTCATATGATATCTCAAGGACACTGAGGAGACAAAACAATCTTCAGTACTTTCCTGAAGACCAGTATTTAGTGTAGACTTTATTGTATCTGTTTAATTCTATTCACGTTTAAGCCAACTTTCTGTGATTTCTTTAAATTCAAATCTCTGAAGTACATCATAGTTGGAGAACCTTCCTTCTGTAAGCTACAGGGGTGGGAGAGGGCTGGACCTGCTCTTTAGAGTAGAGAAAGACAAAACCCCTTCACATTCCTTCTCAGCTCCTTTAGGTTACTTTGTAGTGGTACCGCCCTCTGGTGGCCACATTACAACTTGCACCTCCCACATAAGGCCAAAACATTTTTTCTTAAAATAATTTTTTAATTGATTTAAGAGGGGAAGGGAGAGGTAGAGATAGATAGAAACATCAATGATGACAGAGAATCATTGGCTTCCTCCTGCATGCCTCACACTGGGGATTGAGTCTGCAACCTGAGCATTTGCCCTGAGTGGGAATGGAACCATGAACTCCTGGTTCATAGGTGGACACTCATCCACTGAGCCACACTGTCCAGGCTCAAACCATTTTTTCCAGGCCGGGGTCTCTGCTAGGGATTTAAGCAAGAAAAGTGAGTGTCATTAAGAATTTCAACAATGGTGGGTAGGGACACATATATAGTACCTTAATCGATAAAAAAAAAAAAAAGAATTTCAAAATGGCAAAAGCAAAGTATTAAAACTACTGCAGGCCCTTCTAAGTGACTTCACAGATTGGGATTCAATTAAGTTGGCCCTCCCTAGCAGGGCAAATGGATGTGTTTATCCTCTAAGTTAATTTCATCCCAAATTTAAGTCATAAAAATAGAGACCAACAGTCATCCTCAATGTGAGAACTAGAGACTCTCCCACTAAAGATGAACAAAACATAAGATTTCTAAGTGCCTTAGTAAGACACCTGTGCTCTGAAGGGTGGAAGTGGATACCTGCTGATGTTGATGCTCTATGACAATGACATCAGTGATGGCAGTGACAACAATGTCAGGGTCAGTTCTAATGATCAGTAGTTTAAGCAAAATGTGAGCTGTAAGGACATGCACGACTCTGACCATTCAGGGTCCTGACACATCTATGAGGCTTTCATGGCTCCAATAGATGGCCTATCCCAGTCTTCATTATCTTGAAACTGGAGAATTTCCAGCTAAATGACTTTTCAGTCTAAAAGGACCTTATTTCCTCGCCTGCAGATTGAATGTCATAGTAAAATAAGTCTCTAGAGAGAAGTGGTTATAGTTTTAACAAAAGATAGAAGCTGTAGGAATAGAAGGAAACTATTAAATATGATTGAGGCAACACATGAAAGCCCACAGCTAACGCAACATTCCATAGAAAGACTTGGAAAATGTTACTAACATCAGGAACAAGAAAAGGATGCTGCTTTTCTTTTTTAAAAAATATATTTTATTGATATTTAAAAAAGGAAGGGAGAGGGATAGAGTGTTAGAAACATAGATGAGAGAGAAACATCGATCAGCTGCCTCCTGCACAGCCCCTACTTTCGATGTGCCCACAGCCCAGGTACATGTCCTTGACCTGAATTGAACCTGGGACCCTTCAGTCCCCAGGTCAAAGCTCTATCCACTAAGCCAAACTGGTTAGGGTGAGGATGCTGTTTTTCCTACTTATTCACTATAGTAGTGGAAGAACTGGCTGGAAAACTCAAGGCAAGATGATAAAATAAGAGGTACCCAAATTGGAAAGGAAGAAGAAAAATTATCTTTTAAAAAAGACAACATAATCATATATAGAAAACCCTAAAAATTTCACCGCACATAGACACACAAACCAAAAAAAAAATTTAAGACCTGATAAAAAAAGCAAAGTTGTTGGAGACAAAATCAACATTCAGCATCATTTTCATTTTTTCTACAAAAATGAACAATGACAAAATAAAGTTAAGAGAACTGTTCCATTTAAAATAGCATCAGAAACACTAGAACACTTAGAATTAAGTTAATTAATAAGATGAAGATATATACACTGAAAACTACCAAATATCTCTGAAAGGATGTAAAGAAGAAACAAAAAAATGGAAAAACATCCATGTTCATGGGTTGGAAGTGCCCCAAATATCTTCCTATTTGATACTATCCTTATCTAATTCTCTATGACTTTTTTCAGAAATAGGAAAATCCACTTTAAAATTCATAACTAATATCAATGGACCCACAAATTGTTTCGATAATCTTAGAAAAAAAGAACAAAGTTGGACGTCTTACACTTACTAATTTCAAATTTTACTGCAAAGCTGAAGTAACCAAAATATGGTGACACTAGAATAAAGATTTCTGTTTGTCAAAAGACACAATCATATGGTTTTGACAAAGGAGCCAAGACTGTTCAATAGACAAAGGACAGTCTTTTCATAAAAAGACAGCATCCACATGCAAACAAATGGAGTAGACCTTCGCTTATACCATAAACAACAATTAAGTCAAATGGGATTGAATCCTAAATGTGAAACGTAAAACTATAAAACTCATTAAAGAAATTTTAGAGGTGCCCGAACCGGTTTGACTCAGTGGATAGAGTGTCAGCCTGCAGACTGAAGGGTCCCAGGTTCAATTGTGGTCAAGGGCATGTACCTTGGTTGCAGGCATATCCCAAGTAGGGGGTGTGCAGGAGGGAGCTGATTGATGTTTCTCTTTCATCAATGTTTCTAACTCTCTATCCCTCTCCCTTCCTCTCTGTAAAAAAATCAATTAAATATTTTTAAAAAATTATAGAGGGAAGCAGCATGACATTGAATTTGAAATGATTTCTTGATTATGACACTAAGAACACAGGTAAAAAAAAGAAAAATAGGAAAATTGAATATTATCAAAATGAAAAAACTTCTGTTCATCAAAGGACACAATCAACAGAGTGAAAGGAGACCTATGAAATGGTAGAAAATACTTTGCAAGTCATATATAAGATGAGGTGTTAATATCCAGAATCTATAAAGAACTCCTCCAACTCAACAACAAAATCAAATAACCTGATTAAAAAATGGTCAAAACCCTTGGACACATATTTTTTCAAAGATGACATACAAATGGCCACCATGGTTATCCTATATAATAAAAAGCTAATATGCTAATTAGACCAGATGGCAGAATGACCTTCCAGAATGACCAGTGGGCAGGAGGTGAGGCTGCAAGGCACCCAGCCGAGGCAGGCCGGGCTGTGAGGGCCGAGGAAGCCGGGGCTGCGAGGGCCAAGACCCTTGCACAGATTTTGTGCATCGGGCCTCTAGTGAATAGATATCCAACATTACTGATCCTTAGAGAAATCTAATCCAAACAACAATGAGATATCTTTGTATACCCATTAGGATGGTCACTATTGGAAAAATAGAAAATAACCTGTGTTGTCACAAAATGGAAAAATTGGAGCTGGGCTCTCTGTGGGTGAAAGCGCAAAATGGTGCAGCTACTATAGAAAACAATTTGGAGAGAGATAAGAAATAGACTTAGAATGTACCATGTGGTCCAGCAACCTCACTTCTGCTTTTATATCCAAAGGAATGGAAAGCAGGACTTTGAAGAGATATTTACACTTCCATTTTCATTGCAGAATTATGCACAATAGCCAAGAGGTGGAAGCAACTCTATTTTTCATAGAGTAACATAAAAACTGTAGCTCATACATATACAATGGTACCTTATTCAACCTTATAAAAATGGTAATTCTGGAGAGTATGCTCCATGAAACAAGCCAGTCACAAGAAGACAGGAACAGTGTGTTCCAATTATATGTATCTCAAGTATTCAAATTTACAGAAACAAAGAATGTTGGTCACTGACAGCAAGAGAGGCAGCAAGGATAACACCAAGATTTCCTAGAAGAATGGATTTGATCTTGACTGAGAAGAGGAGGATTTGGGGAGGATATGTTTGGGAGGTGGGGAGGATAAAGATCTTTGTTTTGCACACGTTACAATAGAGATGCCCAATTATGTGTAGGGAAGATTCCCCAGATCGGCTTAACTCATTTTCTCCTAAACCATTTGGTAAACACAAACACACACACACACACACACACACACACACACACACACTCGCACAGAAAAACAATACAAACAAAAACAAAAAAAGAAACAAAAAGCCAACAATTCAGAAGCTGGAGATAGCAATTCCTAGAACCTCTGACAACAGAATTGATGTATGAGTTTTGGAGAAGGGAAGCGGTTTTGTGCGGTGTCGGTTGTGACTCTCCCACACTCAGGGCCATGGAGCTGGTGGGTGCTAGACTGTGGCTATAGAGGCTGCAGAGGGACTGTTACTCAAGACCAATGCAGCATGTCCATTTCCCAGTGTTTTCATCCAGGAAGTAACAGCAACACTTTAGCAAATCAGATCTCCAGTCCTGCCCTTAGAGATCATTCGGGAAACTGCAAGTTTAGTCTGCTTCCCAATACATAAAAATTAAATTAAATAAGTAATATTTTTCTTAAGAAGGAAGGCAGACTACTTATGGTCTGGTTAATGAACTGAGAATTGTAATTTTTGTCTTTTTCATGTTATATTATTTTATTTTATTTCTATCACCATTTATTTTAATTTTATCCTCCTGATATAAAAAAATAACAAAACAAATACAAAGAATATGCCAGTGCCCATCATATATCATTTGGACAAAGAGCCAAGTCATTTGGGCTTCAAAGACAAATTTTAATCAGTTTGTAAGACCCAGAGAAGGTAAATTGTTTTGAGGTGACCCTCTACAATCCAAGGAGATTTTACTCCCTCTGCAGGTGGAACATGAAATACTTATTACATGTCTGATATTCACACTGTAAGCAAAGCCAGGTCCCAGCTCTCTCCTGTTGGATGTTCTTTCTTGTATTTGTGACAACTCTGAAAGTTGCCTGATAAGCCCTGTGTCTCTGTTTGTTCTGTTAAATGTTATCACAGGAAGGTTCTGGTTTCTTTGGGCCATACTGAGGATTTCTGTCCCAAACAATGAGAGCTCCTCTGGATGGAAGCAAAGTTCTTTATATGTCATTCTTTGAGTATATTTACTAATTTTTTGCATTATCTGCTGCAAGTCTTTCCTCTTGGAAGATGAAATCTCACCTGATTTCTTCCTCATCACCAATTCCCTCTCTCTCTCTCTCTCTCTCTCTCTCTCTCTCTCTCTCTCTCTCTCTCTTCACTCCAACATTTTTCTAAAGACCAATATTTAGTGTAAACTAATTGTGTCTGTTTAATGCCATTCACAATTGAGCCAACTACCTGAGATTTCTTTAAATTTGAATCTCCAGAGAACATCATAGAAAGAGAACCTTCCTTCTGTGAGCTACAGATGTGGGCGTGGGATGGTCCTGCTCATTAGACACTTGTAATCTCATAAACAGAGTAGAAAATGCCAAATACTTCTCTACATCCCTTCACAGCTTCTCCAGATTTCGTTTCCACTGTACTGCTCTCTGTTGGTCACATTACAGAATTTTCCCAACCAATGGTCAGGTGTAGGGGCAGGACTATGAAAAGTCACGTGAAAGTTCTGGGCTCTTTGTTCAAATTAAGAATTTCAGGATGAGAAAAGCAAACTATTAAACCTACCACTGTCCCTTCTAAGTGGCTGCACAAATTAAGAGCCCATGAAGTGGCCCTCGCTACAAGGGCAAATGGATGTGTTCATTCTCCAAGTTAATTCAATGCCAAACTCAAGTCATAAAAATGGCGAGAACTAGAGGCTTTCCTGCTAAAGAAAAACAAAACTGTAAGCTTCTAAAAGCCTTAGTAAGACACGTGTGCTCCAAAGGGTGGAAGTGATGCCTGCTAACGTTGATGCTCTAAGACAATGACATCAGTGATGACAGTGACACCAGAGACAGGATCAACTCATGTGATCAGCAGTTTAAGCAAAGCATGAGCTATAGGGCCATTCACATCTGTGACTTTTCAGGAATCTACCACATCTATCACTCCACTAGTCTGGGCCATGCTGGATGTACCCTAAAGAGAAAAGGACAAGTTGCTAATAATTGATGTTAGAAGAATGAAAGGTGCTTTGTGAAACCTTTATTGGTGAGACCTAACAAAATAATTACTCCTGGGAAGAGTCCTTGTGAACAAGGCCATATCTTCTATAGCAATAAAACAACAGCTCCCAATAGGCTTCTAGGCCTGAGGAGAGATGGAGAGTGTGAATGTGGTCTGTAATGTGACCAGGTAGGCAGAAGTGGTCATCCTAACCTGGGTTCTACCACACCCACCAACATAAGTTCAGGTGAGGAGAGAAGCATCCAATACAGATGGAAGTGACACATCCTGGATTAGACAAGGTCAGGTGGGTACGTACCAGTCTATCACTGTGACCTACCACAGAGCTCTTACCTGTGGTATCACAGAAACTTACTCGCACTACTCAACAAAGAAGGAAAATGCTCCACACATTCCAAGATCATACCAGCCCTCAATTTCTCCTCCCCCAACACACACATACCATCAGCCTTTTCCATGCCTGTCCTCAGGCTCCTAGTCAGACTTACTTATTGACACACAAATCCCCTGGGACATGGCTAACGTGTTTACTCAGCTGAGGCACGTCTTGGTGTATAGGGGTGAGATTGGCTTTTCATGGCTCTCCCTGCCCGTGGAGAAACTGCTTTGAGAGCCAAATGCACACATCTCTCTGGGTTGGAGCTGGAGGCTGGACACCTCTGGCCCTCAATTTGGTCCTCACCCTCAAGCCTGCCCTGTATTCCCCACATTCCCCAGGCTCCATGCCAGCTCCTGTTCTAGTCTGACTACCCTGGACTTCAACTAATTTCCTGGCTCAAATACCACATTCCCTAGGCTCATCTTCTGCATTCATGGTGTCCCCATCCCTCTTAAATTTTCAAACTCCTAGCTCCCTACAAGATGCTCATCTGCTTTTCCTTCTTGTTTCTTATTTTATGTCTATTCTGTAACTCCTCCCAGTCAGTATATTTGGTGCTCCTTCTTGTCCCAAATGTCAGGACACTAATATGCATCTTCAAGAACCCTATTCTTTCCTCCAACCTGTGTCTCACCCCTTTCGCCTATCCCAGTTTGGAAGAACTGCACTCCCACATTACTACACCAGCTCCCGTGGTTTCTACCACAGCAGGTAGAAGGTAGGCCCTCACTCATATCCCTCAGCCCCATCCAGAGCACTCCCCAAAAGAGCTGATCTGCAGGGCAGCTTTAGGTCCCCGTGATGTCATATAATGCCTAACATCTCCAGACCCACAGGCTGTGCAATTTATCATCCTGGCTCTGAACAGATCCTATCACTCAACATCTCCCCTCTAAGCTCACTTCTGCTTACCCACAATCCACCTTTGGCTAGCTCTCAAAGGAGTATAACTAAATACCCAGAGGCCACAAGGCACAGGAAAGATATTTATTTCCATTTCCCAGGTTATGGATGTGGATTCTCTAAGAACTGGCACCTGGCGAATGTGAAAACAATGAAAAAAACAAAGTATGAGGACACCTGTCTGGCCTGAGCTACAGGTCACGGGGGACACAAAACAGCACCTTTTAGTGACAGCCTTTGGGTGGCTGACATGTCCGGGACCAGCATGTTTACTAGAGTTTGTTACGTTCAAGACAGAGTATTTGTTAAAATCTCTTTGATCTTATTCCTTGAAGGTGCAATGGAAATGAATATGAACACTGTTTATGGCTTGGTCCCTGTGGACATGGGCCCTTTCAGGCCTGCATGTCTTCTCAGATTCTGGTGAAAAGGCCATCCTGAGGCAACCTGGAGCCTCAAAATTATCTAAGAAGTCACGTCAGATGCTGCTGTGGATGTCAAGTCAGAAGGAAGGCAAGAAAACTGGAGACCTTTATGTGGAGGATTTTAGCATGATAAGGAAAGAAATTGGAAGATTTGAAACTAAGGTAAGGATGGACAATGTGAGGAAAATGATAGGATCAGCTAGTTACAGGTTGATAATGAAAAGGAAAACAGGTGTCCAAAAAATTTAAAGAGGCAAGGAAGTCATTCTTCAGAACCATGCAATAGGGCAGTGAGATGAAACTCAACAACCCTGAAAGAAAAGGCTGGGGAGATATTTAGAAAGAAGAAGGAATTATAGGCATCTGTGTTTCCTAATGGGCTTTACAGAAAGGAAATGTAAACCATCTCCTCAAGTCCTGGCAACAGGTCTTTCACATCTTAGTTGTAAATATCCGCACCCAAGTTAGGCTCCTACTCTCTCTCAGAGACCCGGACACAGGGATACCAGGAGGATTAAATTTCAAACGGATGGGGCCAGGTCCTTGAGAGAGTTATTCTCTGGGTCATAACACAGACAAGAAACTTTTGAGGAGACGTATGTATATTTCAAAAGTGCAGAGAAAAACCTGCAATTACTATTACATTTATAAAAGAAATGGTCTAAGGATGGAAGACAAAAGCATGTTGTCAGGAAGAAACTGTGTAAAGGTTAGTGAACATTAAGGCCTCTAGTTCAGAACAAAACTGCTTTCTGCACAGAGGAGGGAAACACAACTAAATCTCTTTTAGCCAAGACCCAGTTGACATTTTTATCATTTTGAGCAATTTATAAAGAGGTGCAATTTCCCAGCAATGTATAAAGAGCTGCAAAGTAGCTGAGAGTTCTTAAACACAGCCAGGATCTGATCTCCCAGAATTCTGTGCTTCTAGAGTTCTCCATGGAGGTATTAAATTGCTCACTAGAGTCACCTTCGTTTTGTCCACAGGTCACCTCAAAGTAAGAAGAGAATTCTCCATCCTACAACATGGCTGGTGTCACTGGATTTGGCCTGGTTAGTGACCTACATGCAGAGGAACTGACATTTACCACATAGTTTGCTCTGATGCAGGTTTTTCTATGAAACTGAAGATGGGAGTTCTAACAGCCTCTTGAGGTTAGGAAGCCTCACCCTCTAGCTTTGGGTAATGCCCTCATCTCCAAGAGATTCCAAAAACCCTGCAGGTAAAATTTAGCTCCATAAAAGGTGAGGTCATTTCTATTTCTGTGGGCATCAATCTGAACTAGGACATTTGAGCCAAAGCATTGGTTGTATTACTAAGTTTTCTAATTATACCCTATTAACAAAGAAGATAGAGTCCTATTTACTTTATGCAAATAAGTCTATAGCCATATAAATAAAAATACTCAAAAAGACTTAAGAAATTTTTTGAAATAAGTCAAACAGGGAGAAAAAAAAGATCAGTGTTGTCACCCACATGGGTGGCCTTCTGTCCATTCCCATTGCCAACAACAGTGGCTGGGCTTCCACTGCATGTCCCCCTGGAGGAGGGACAGAGCTTGGATTTATGCAAACTCATCACCTGCACCCAGAGTAATCACACAGCTACTGCCATTGTCTAGAAAGAATCGGTTTCATCTCCACTGTGGAGATAGTACAAGATAGACCCCACAGAGGTGGGATCTGGTATAGACTATCACCTTAAGTCAACAATAATGACAATGTTAGCTCTCTTTTTTGAGCATTTATTGACTCAATGCAAATCTTCTAAGGACTTTCCACCTTCACAACAAATCTATTTAAAGGGCACAAAAGATTATTCAGAGTTTAGTAACATATAGGAGAGGAGGAGGGTCACTAATATTTTACATCCAGCTCAACCGGCACACTTGCAGCAGAACTGATGGGGTTGGATACTTCACACTGGTAAGTTCCAGCATCCTTTCTACTAATGGGGTCTATGGAGAGGGTTCTGTCGTTCCAGGACAGCTTCATCCGCTCCTTCAGCCGCAGATTCATGCCATTGAAGAACCACTGGGTGGAGCCTGCATTTGTGTAGCAGGTTAGGACCACAGAATCCTTATGCTCCGTGACTGTAGTGTTGCTGGCTATGAGAGTGGGCACTCTCACTGGCTCTGTGAAGAAATAGAGAGCATGGCTATTTGAGAGTGGGCTTGATTCCAAGACCACCAATTATCTACATATTTTAAAGAGTCCCTATCAAAATCCCAATTACTTTTTTTCAGAAATAAAAAAAAATTCCATCCCAGAATTTATGTGGAATTTCAAAGGATCCCAAATGTTTGCAACAATCTTAAAAAGGATGAATTGAAATTGGAGGTCTCACAGTTACTAATTTCAAATCTTACTACAAAGGGAAAGTAACCAAAATAGTTACATGGTATAAAGATTTCCATTTGTCAAAAGACACAATCTAATGGTTTTGATAAAGGAGCCAAGACTGTTCAATGGAGAAAGGACAGTCTTTTCAACAAATTCCATTGAATAGCAATATCTACATGCAAACAAATAAAGGGGACCATTGCTTATCCCAAACACAACAATTCAGTCAAAATGGATTGAATCCTAAACGTAAGAGCTAAAATTATAAATCTCTTAGAAGACAACATACACTTAAGCTGTATGGCATTGTATTTGGCAGTGATTTCTTGAATAAGAAACTAGAAACTCAGGCAAGAAAAGATTAGATAATTTAGATTTTTGTCAAAATGGTAAACTTTTGTTCATCCAAGGACACAATCAACAGAGTGAAAGGTGATCTGTGTAATGGTAGAAAATACTTTGCAAATCATTAATAGCATGATGGGTTAATATACAGAATATATAAAGATCTCCTACAACTCAACAACAGCAACACCAAATAAGGTGATTTTAAAATGGGCAAACCTCGTGAATACAAATTTCTCCAGAGAAGATATACAAAAGGTCAATAAGCCCAGGAAAATATGCTCAACATCACTATCATTAGTAAAATATTAATCAAATCTCTCAAAGTTGATGCTTGTGATATTGAGTGTGGGTTACTCCACTGAGCAGGTAACAGGAGAACACTGCCCTGCGGGACACTTGAGTCCTCCAAGCCTTCTTCAATCAGAGTTGGCACCTCTCACCTCTCAGCCAAGTTAAAGGAATAAGGCAGGTCTATTCATCACAAGACAAATGCCTGGGGCTCTGAGCCCTCAGAGAACTTAAATCCTCTATGTCTGGGAGAAAGCACAGCCTTTCTCAGGAGCCAAGACTGTTCAATGGAGAAAGGACAGTCTTTTCAACAAATGGTGTCGAACAGCAATAGCCACATGCAAACAAATGAGGGGAACCATTCAATAGATTAGCAGGATTTGGATGAGGAAAAACAGAGAACCTAGAGTTAGAGACACCCCTCCCCTACTAATCCTCCCATAGCTCTCCTAGTTCTTCACTGACCAGCTGACTGCAAATTTTATCTAACTGCACAGACCTTCATTGCCCAGACAAGGTGTGTTTCTAAGAGGCACCATTTCCCAGGACATCTGAGAGACTCATATTGGAGCAGAAATAAAACAGGGGACCAGGATCAAACCTGTGGTCAGTTGACTACTCAGACCCCGGGGCCAAGAGCTGGGTCAGGACTTCCCAGGTGAGTGTGACTGACATGAGCCAGTGAGCCAATAAATGATAGAGCAGAGCCCAATGAATGAGCCAGAAAGGAGTGAAGGGACAGGCAGGATCTGATTGAGGCAGCAGAACCTTATGCTTTGACCTTGGTCATTAAAGTCATTCTCCTTCTGCTTAGGGCAGGTGAGGCTTGTGCAGATGCAGAAGGGGTGATGAATGGCAAGAGGGGAGCATGGATTGCTGAAATTCTGACCCTTGTGGACCATTTGTGTTTGGTGGTTATGAGATAGAAATTTGGAAAGATCTTAAAATTCCCCCATATGCAAAAATTACTATTAATACCCCAGGTCCTAAGAGCAATAGCAGGAAGGACTATTTCTCTAGAGAACAGCAAAGTTTCTGAGACATGGGTCTCAACCCCTGGAGTGACAGGGAGCCTTTCCCAAGTGGCCAGAATTCCAAGGACTCTGCATCCAGGTTTCAGCCTCTGAAAAGGTTTTAGCTCATTCCTTCCTTCAGTAGCCATTTATTTCTTCCTAATTCATCAAAACAACCCAGTGTTAAATCTTGATCCCTTAGCTGGTTACAAGTGTAAAATTGGAAGCGAGCAGGCAAAGTCCTTTCCTTTATATCCAGTGGGAATGACACCAACACATCAGGAAACAAATCAGTGGTTTCACCTCCAGTACAGAGAGGGGTGGATCAGCCACCTGAGGGGAAGGTCTGGGTGCTCCCAGCACTGAGTGATTGTTAGTGCATGTAATTTGGTTCTAGAGTTCAAATAAATGAATTCTCCATTTGGTGTTATTTTCTAGACCACAGTCTCTCTCTCTGACCTGGAGATGCCTAAGGGAAGATATAAACCAGTGATGGCGAACCTATGACAGGTGTGCAGAGGTAACCTGTGAACTCATTTCTTTGGCTGACTTTTCTGTTACATGGCATTTAGATATATAAAATAAATATCAAAAATATTAGTCTTTGTTTTACTATGGTTGCAAATATAAAAATTTCTATATGTGACACCACACCATAGTTATGTTAGGGTTTTTCAAAATGCTGGCACACCGAGCTCAAAAGGTTCGCCATCACTGAAAATCAATGTTTGCTTTAGGGATCCCTCTTGGATGGAGGACAGGTAATGGCTGCAGACAGACCTTGAGTCACTCTCATGGTCTGTGTGGCTCTGCTTTAGTGACTATATCTCCCTGTGCCTTGGTTTCCTCCCATTGCAGTACGATGAACATTTGACTGCCAGGGTGTCAGTGTATTAACAATAAAATATTCACAGTATCTGACTAAACATTGGCACAGGGGAGCTGCTCAAATGAGGGACATCTGTTATTGATCAACTCCAAGAGAGAATCTCCTGGGCTGATTCCTGGTGGATGAGGAGCTGCCAGGAGCATCTTTCCTCCTTTTTGTTCCCTGTGATTCTGACCTTTCTCTGGACTCTCCTAAATGTTTCAGTGTAGTTCACAAATTGCCTGGCGACCTTGTCTATCTGTGCTAGCTACACACAATCTCAAGTGAAGCACCACACCTATCCAGATGTGGCTCATGGGCCTGAGCTCTGGCCTCTGAGCAGCTCAAAAGCCTTGTGACTCAGACACCTGGGAAACCATTGTGCCCATTCAGCCCTTCCCAGGTAGTTAACCCCAAACTGACACAGGATCCCCAGGGTCCCTGGAGTCAGAAACCCTGGGGCAGGGGTCTGGGCGGGGCTGCCAAAGCAGAGGTTCTTTATGAGGATTGCAGGGGTCTCTTGGGCCCTGGCTGAGCTCTGCAGGGTCTTTCTCAGGGTCATGGTCAAGGGGCGGGGGCGAGGGAACCAGAATGAGACTGATCTCTTTCTGCTGAGCAACTCCCATCAAACTGTCCCTTCTCTCTGAGGAGAATGTCTGCAGGGCTGGAATCCGGGAAGGGAACTCTGATCTTAGAAAGTTTGTCTCTACTTTTTGTGTCCTGCACTAAATGTCCAAACCCAACCTGGGAGATGATATAGAGAGGGATGGAAGCAGAATTCAGGGCAGTCAGTCCTGTGTGTTCACCCACCCAACACCCAAAGGTCAGAGAGCAATCACTCACCGTATACATTAAGCCGTCCAAAATCCTTTTTCTTTTATTGAGCCTGGAAGGTAGACTACTATGGTGTAGATCCCTGTGTCCTCTGGGTGACCTGCTTTAATTGCAAGGATCCATGCTGTATGTATACCCTGTTTTTTAAATTCTTATGTGTGTTGTGAGAGATGCAATATGATGATAGTAGTTTGCCCTCCCCCCCTCCCCCATACCACATGAAGCCTATAGCATTGGGAGGCTTATTGCTGATACATAGAATCACATCCTTCCCTTCGGCAGCATTGGTTGACACAATAGGGAGTTGGGCAGTGGTGCGCAGGCTCCAGAAATTTACGAGTGAAACTAGGAGGAAAGAGAGAAATTGTTCAATAATAGCGAGTTGGGCAGTGGTGCGCAGGCTCCAGAAATTTACGAGTGAAACTAGGAGGAAAGAGAGAAATTGTTCAATATTTGGATGTATATGTCGGGATGGAAAGATGAGGCCCTGGATTTGCAACAAGTCTCTTCATCTCTTCATCTCAGCCTTGGTGTGTGTGTGTGTGTGTGTGTGTGTGTGTGTGTGTGTGTGACTCACCATGACCACCAATACGTCAGCACCCGTGACCTGTTACTTTTTCTGTTTCTCAGTCTCTTTTCCAGGTGTCTGTTCAACTCACCCACTCACTGCCCTCACACCCCTGCTGACATTTATGGGTGTCCATGGGAGGCACCTTCATGGAACACTTCCTTAAAGACTCTCTGTTAATCACTTTCTGACCTGTCTCTGCTCTATTCGTTTTATAACACTTATGGGTACCTGACATCACATGTAGATATTTTCTTATCTCTCTCCACCCTCAGAATATGAGCTCCATGGACACAAGGACTTGTCAGATCTTGCATCTCCAGTGCCTGCAACAGCCTGCAAATACCTGTGAGTGAATGAATGTTCCCAGAGTCCTTCACCTCTTAGGGTGTATTTCCCCTGAGGTTGATGGTAAGGACGGTGTTTAGCACACCTGATTAACTTTTTCTCTGGTGCCACCTGACATAAATTGTTATTATTAGGGTCAGTTTCCAAAATTCAATAATCAGTGATGAATAACTTCGGAATTAACAGCAACTGAAGTTTCCCTGCCCCACTCCACTTCCAGATCATGAGATTTCGAAGTTACCTGTTACCCATCTCCCTTACACATCCTACTCTGCCTCCCTGTCCTCTCCCCTCAGGTCCACACAGAAGCACTCCCTAAACTCTCAGAGCGCTGTTCTCCCCAGGAGACCCCAGGAAGTCCCCGTCTTTACCCCTTCAGTCCACCTCCGGTATGTTGGGAAAAGCAATCTTGGCCGGTAAGGAAGGGATTGTTCCTTTCTTACAGGCCAACAGGAGTCCCTGCCAGGGGACAGGTCCTCTGCATATAGGGGCTTAGAGTGACTCCATGGTGTCTGCTGCCTGCACTGTCCCTCCCTCTATGAGAAAAGCTTGGATTCCAGGAAAGCTCAAAGGCACCACTGTAAAAGCTGGTGGGATCTGCTGTCCCTCTGCACTGTACCCTGGGCCTCCTCCTGGTGCAAGATCACTTACCAGGTCACGTGGACAAGGGCAGAGTTTGTGCCAAGGACCCACCTCCTCCTCCCCTCATTTTTGCCATCCTTTTCCCCTCCTTCCTGCTTATCTTCCCTCTAAATTTTGGTTTCCTTGGAGTTGCTGAGGTATCTGAACATACACACACACACACACACACTCACAATCATAGACACACACACACACTTACATGCTCTGTTTGGAAAAGCACCAGCCTGGGGCATCCAGGTCATATGCATTCCTCATGGCTCCCAGTCAAGTGCACAGTAGCCTCCCCCCACAGCCCTCTCTCTTTCACATTTGACTTTTTCCTTCAAAGAAGGAGTTCTGGGGCCACCTCAGGACCTCTTGTCACCGGAATATCACCACTGCTGTGCATCGGATCACCTGTGAAACTTTGTAAAGATTGTGATGCCCAGGTGCCAACATAGATGCTGCTTCAGCAGCTGTCCAGATAATGTGGATGCCCAACCAGAATGAGATCTGATGATGTGGTGATGGGACACCCCTCTCCCTCTCCTGTGCACAGGGAGGGTCTCCACATCCTGATAAAATGCAGATTCTTACTCTGCAGGTGTGCAGTGGACCAGAGACTCTGAATCTGATGAGCTCTCAGGGAAGGTGGGTATTACTGGCCTGTGGAGCCCACTTGCAACAGCAAGGCTGATGGGGCCACGTCTCCCCTGAGAGGATGACCCTCTCACCCCAGCATTGGCCTCTGCTGTCCTGGTATTGGGTCAATCAGCATCACACAGAGAGCCCCACAGGCCCAAAACTGAGGATTATTTCTGTTTGTAAAACAGAAACCCAGCTGGGCACCTCCTGTTCCCTGTGTTCTCAAATGCACTGGGAAACTTAAATTTCCTCCCAGCAGGAAGGCCACAGAGGTGACTCTGGTGGTGAGAATGAGTCAAGCTGGGTGATGACGGTAGAGGGGACCCTCCCTCTATCTCAGGTTGTCACCAGCCTGGCCTTTGCTTCCAGGGACAGAGATCCAGTACCAGGAGTCTCAGGAGGCCCTTCAGTTCCTGGTAGTGAAGAGGAAAGTGTCCTGCATGTCGTGGAAGGAGCACTGTGGTAGGAGCTCAGGTGGCTGTGGGATCCCTGGTTGTCAGTGGTAGTTTCTGGGAGACCCTCCCACTCTGTTGGCTGAGCCTGTCCTAGTGCTCCCTGATCTTGGCGCGGTGTTAGTCCTCTGCCTGGGAGAGTACATTTCAAAACTGGAAAGTGTTCATGGGTGGTGCCAGGCATGGTACAGGGAGCAGCAAATAGAGCCCTGAGAAACCGGGTGATCTTGGGCCTGTTAAAGTAAGAAACTTCCCAACCTGTGAAGATTTTCATGACTTTATTTGAACCAAGCTAACGTCTTATGCCTGGTACAAGATATCAAATCCTGAGCTTGGCAGTTGTGCAACTTATTTTATACATTATAATAAAAAAAGATGGAAAAAGTTGTGTGAAATCCGTTAGGAATTGAAAAAATCTCTAGAATTGATAAATAGCAAAATGGAGAAACTCTTTTTTTTCTTTGGTGGGTCCAGGATAATTAATATTTACAGCACATAGAGAGGTTGTGGAAGGATCCAGGTAACCTAAGAAGTATGTTGTCTCATATGCTGGTCCCAGAGTCTGTGCCTTCAAATCGTCTTGCAAAGGAACAACTACTCTGATGTATCAAAGGTATGTTATCCAAGATGCATAAGAACAGGGAACAGGGCTCACTTAATGTAATGTCTGACCTTTGCTAACGAAGCTGTATGCCTGGGACATGACTCCCTGACATCACCTGCCCAGTTAGGAATTTGTGATCAGACCATCCTGTGCAGTTATTTTTGGTCACTGAGCATGTCAGGCCTGACATGTGACCTGCTGGGCTTCTCAGGCTTATTTTACAGCCCATTTTTGTTGTTGTTTCATTCACAGTCCCTAGAAGTAGAAGGTGGGATTCAGCAGTCCTGAGGGCGGATTCCAAAAGCATCTGTGGGAGCCGGTGATGGAAATCAGGCTCCTTCTCCAGCTCCTTATGCAAAGCCAGGTTCATGTGTGAATTCCCTGTGTTGTCAGTGTGTCTAAATGTCACCCTCTGGAGAGCAGAAGGAGAAATGCAGCCAATGCCAGGTGCTGCACCAGGGATGCTGACCAGAGACTGAGAGCTAGCCCTGACACCTGGGCAGAAGTGGGCTCTGGCCTTCAAGCTTTAAGGCCAGTCAGTCAGGGTCCAGTCACTGTGGGATCCAGGCCTCCTGACTCCATCCCAGAGCAGGGTGAGCCCAGCAAGAGGACAGGATCTGGGGCTGCTTCCATCTTAGAGGGGATGAGTGTCCAGAGTATTATGAGTCCAGTGTCATGAGAACTGTCCCCTCTGGTGGATGTACTGTTTCAGGAGGAAATCTCTGTCCCAAAGGTTTCAAGAACAGGACCTGGTGATGGCTCTTCTGAGGCTTTTAGTAGAGTGTGCCAAACTAGAGTACTGATCCCCCAAATGCCCTGTGCGTCTCCATCATTGCATGGGGTTGTTTCATTCAAGTCACCTGTGTCCCTGTCAATTCTCTTTTGTAGTCCTCCCGCAGGGCCCAGGATCTGAAGCAGCTCCACTTAGAGTGTCAACCACAAGAGCTGTGGGTCCCTCTGCTAGGGGAGGGAAGGGCCCTGTGCGACCCTCAGTCCTCTGAGATGGAAGCAAGCCCAGATCCTTTTTTCTCCTGTCCCATCATGCTGAGGAAGTTCTCCTTGCTCCCCAGGACATCATGGGTGGTTGAGATGTTCTGGGACTACAGGCAGGTGTCCCACAGACCAGGGAACTTGGTTTTGGAAGTCATCCCCGGATTCCTCTGAGGTCAGTGTGAGCTCTCTTTTCCCATGGTAGTACCTCTACCTGGGGTGAAAGATCCAGAGTGTCTGCCAGGTCAGGGCTCTGTGAGAAGACAAAGAACACAGGCTGCTGTCCCGGCCCCAGGAATATGAGACCGCACTCACAATGTGGAAATGGGGAGGGCTGTGATTTTCAGAGAATGAAGGAAGGTCTGACTCTTCACTCTTATTACGTCCTATCTCCCACTCCCCTGAATGGGTGAGGGGGAAAAACCCATACCTGGGTCATCCCCACACACTTGTGGCCTCCTCCCATGCTGATAGCAATACCTTCGTGCCTATAAGGAACATCGTTTGACCACTAGTGTCACATAGGTGACAGGATTCCATTGTGTGGTTTCTCTCATCCATTTAATGAGTGCTTACTGAGCATCTGTGATGTGCCAGGCCTGGAATGGGCCCTGGTACCTGAGAGAACAGGACATATGTGGGACCTGTGCTCATGGAGTTTACCTTGTAACAAAGACAGTCTCTCAGAGAAATCACACCACTAAGGAGTTAATTATAATCCAGAGAAGGGCGAGGAAGAAAGAGTAGTATGTACTTGAGTCTCAGCTCGTCTAGGGATCACAGAAATCACTTCTGAGAAAGTGACCTCTTGGCTGAGACCTGAAGCATGAGTGGCCATTCAACCTTTGGACAGAGGGTGGTGGGGAAGAGCTGCCTGCACAGGACTGAACTTGGTGGGCATATACTTGAATTTTTTGTAGTAGTCTGAGGAGGATAGGCTTTATTTCTTCCTTGAATGTTTGGTAAAACTCCCCTGCGAAGCCGTCTGGTCCTGGGCTTTTGTTTGCTGGAAGCTTTTTGATGACTGCTTCAATATCTTCCATAGTTATTGGCCTATTGAGATTTATAGATTCTTCCTGATTGAGTTTTGGAATGTTGTATTTTTCTAGGAATTTGTCCATTTCCTCCAGGCTGTCTATTTTGTTGGAGTGGAGCTGTCCATAGTATTTTTTAATAATCATTTGTATTTCTGTGGGATCTGTTGTTATTTCGCCTCCATAGTTTCTGATTTTGTTTATTTGGGTCCTCTCTCTTTGCTTCTTGGTGAGCCTGGCTAGAGGTTTGTCAATCTTGTTTATCATTTCAAAGAGCCAGCTCTTGGTTTCATTGATTTTCTGTATTGTTTTTTGGTCTCTATGTCATTTATTTCTGCTCTAATCTTTATTATCTCCTTCCTTCTGCTAACTCTGGGATTTTCTCGTTGCAATCTTTCTAATTCTTTGAGTTGTAGGGTTAGATGATTTACTACCATTTTTTCTTGTTTTTTGAGATAGGCCTGTAGAGCTATAAATTTCCCTCTCAGGACTGCTTTCCTTGTGTCCCATAGGTTTTAGATTGCTGTGTTGTCATTGTCATTAGTTTCCAGGATGTTTTTAATTTCTTCTTTGATCTCATTGGTAACCCATTCAATATTTAATAACATGCTATTCAGCTTCCAAGTGTTTGAGTATTTTGGGTTGTTTTTATTGTAGTTTATTTCTAATATTATGCCATCATGGTCTGAGAAGATGCTTTTCACGATTTCAATCTTCTTGAATTTGGGGAGACTTTGCTTGTGACCCAATATGTAGTCTATTTTTGAATCTGTCCCATGAGCACTTGAGTAGAATGTATATTCCGCGGCTTTGGGGTGAAGTGTTCTGAAGATGTCTATTAAGTCCATCTGATCTAGTGAGTCATTTAGGACTGCTGTTTCTTTGCTGATTATTTGTCTAGAGGACTTATCCAGTGATGTCAGTGGTGTATTAAAGTCCCCTACTATGCTTGTATTGTTGTCAATATCTCCTTTCATATCTTCCAGGAGTTGTTTTATGAATTTGGGTGCTCCTTCATTGCGTGCATGTATGTCTACCAGGGTTATATCTTCTTGTTGTATTGATCCCTTTAGTATTATAAAATGGCCTTCCTTATCTCTTGTTATGGCCTTCACTTTGAGCTCTATATTGTCCGATATAAGTATTGCTACCCCAGCTTTCTTTTCCTTTCTATTTGCCTGAAAGATATTTTTCCATCCCTTCACTTTCAGTCTGTGTGAGTCCCTTCTAATGATGCAGGTCTCTTGTAGACAGAAGATGCATGGGTCATGTTTTTTTTAATCCATTCAGCCATTCAATGTCTTTTGGTTGGAGCATTTAGTGCGTTTACGTTTATAGTTATTATTGAAAGGTACTGGTTTGTAGCCATTTATTTTTTGTGTGGCTGTTTTCTTTCTGAGTTTTTTATTTCTTCTTTTTACACCAGTCCCTTTAGCATTTCTTGCATGGCTGTCTTGGAGGTGATAAACTCCCTTAGCCTCTTTTTGTCTGTGAAGCTTCTTATTTCCCCTTCAGTTTTGAATGATAGCCTTCCTGGATAGAGTATTCTTGGATTCAGTCCTTTGCTTTGCATCACTTTGTAAATTTCCATCCATTCTTTTCTAGCCTGATGTGTTTCTTGAGAAATCATTTGATAATCTAATGTAACTGTCCATGTCTCTCTTGCACCTGTAAGATTATCACCTGTAAGATTATCTTTTTGTCCTGAACATTTGCCATGGTAATTATGATGTGTCTTGGTGTGGGTCTTTGGGTTCACCTTGTTTGGGTGACTTTTTTCTTCCCCACCTCAGGGCAGTTTTCTGATATTATTTCTTCGAATAGGTTTTCTAATCCTTGTTTTTCTAATCCTTGTTCCACTTTCTGTTGTTCTGGCACCCCGACTATTCATATGTTGTTTCATTTCTCCTCCTGTCTTTTAATTTTTTTCTCCAATTTCAGTACAGTTTGGGTGTGTTTTGCTTCCTTGTCTTCTGGGTGTGTTTTGCTTCCTTGTCTTCTAATTCACTAATTCGTTCCTCCACTTCTCCTAGTCTACTGTTGATACTTTCAATGGTGTTTTTAGGTATATCGCTCTCCATTTCTTCTTGGGTCTTACTTAAGGTGAAAATTGGAAAAAGGGGGGGGAGAGAAAAGAAAAAAAAAAGAGCGAAAAGAGAGAATGAAGTAGAAGACGGGAAGAGACTATTTATATGAGGAGAAAACTCCTATAGAACCACCACTAATCCCAACAAATTCCAGCAACTGCTCCCTGGAGATAAATGCAACCTAGAAACAACCAATAATATCAAGAGAGGCAAGGGAAAACAGAAGCACAAAAATAAGCGGGGGCGGGAGAGGTGGAGGGAGAGGAAGAACCAGCAGAAAAATATAAAAAGAAAAAGCAAAACAGCCTCACAACCAGGCCTAAAACACACACACACACACACACACACACACACACACACACACACACAAACATCAACAACAACAAAAACAATATACTCAACAATCAAGCAAACAGCAACAAAACAATAGAAAGATAAAAGAAGAAAAAAAATTTGATAGTGGAGAGAGATAAGGGATAGGTGTATAAGGATTTAGAGCAATGGATTGGAAATAGGATATATAAGTAGGGTGAAATTTTGACAGGAGGTAAACAGAAGAAATAGGGAAAATCTGACGCAGGAATAAGGTAAGAGAAACAGGACAACAAAAGGGGAAAAGTGAGGGAGAGGGTTTTAGCATAGAGGTAAAATTGAGGTAGGGAAAATTGATGCTCAAGGAATGATGAAAATAGAATAAAGAGAAAATAAAATGGCACTTTAAAAAATGGTAAAATGGTAGCAGTAATAATACTGGTTAAAAATAAAAATGTAGTAATTACAAGGCTAAAATCAGGTCATGGGAAAAGAAGAAGAAAAAAAATTGGTTTCTTAGTTATAAGGTGAAAAAAGAAAAAAAATTTGCAGTAGTGAAGTCCTTCAGTTCTTCTACTCTTCAGTCTGGCTCACCTTAGTCCTTCCAGGTATTCAGGAGAGTGTTGAATTTCCCTGCGATACACTGTTCCTTCGTGTTGTAAATCACAGTCCTGATTTTAAAGCAGGCCGTATTTGTGATCCAGACTGCCTTAATTTGTGTTCACCTAAGAGTCAGTTTGTGGCTCAGCCTCTAGGTGGCAGTGTTTTTGGGTTGGCCGCTGAGGCTATACAGCTTACCTATCCAGCAGCAAGGGTTTATTTTCTCTATTGCACTTAAAACTGGTTTGGGGAGGTCAACTCCCCAGAGCTGGTTCTTTAATCATTACCCTGCTCTGTGTTGTTGCTGGATTGAAAATCCCTCTATATGCCAGACCCTGTTACCTCCCAGGGACTGATCAGATCATTTTAATCCTTGATCTCCTTCAGGGTGGAATCTGGGTGTGGCTTTGCTCCTTGCCTGGGGGCTAGGTAGAGAAGTCCCACCCTCCGGAGAGAATGGCTGCCCCAGTCCTGGGCCCAGGGGTGTCTCAGCACTCAATTCGCTGGCACCTCTCCCGACCCCCCTATCTCCTCAGCTTCTCCCCAGATTCCACTCATCTGCACCTTCTCTCTCTCTTCATCACAGGCGAGTGTCTGTATCCAAAATATCTTATGAACAGGATTCAGTTAAAACAAACAAAGAAACGCCGGCCATGGAAATGGGGAAGGCTTAGATGTTGTAAGCTCTTCTCTTACCGACACTGCATGGTCTGGTCAGCTCTTCAGGCTGCCCCCTCTAGGCTCAGTCCTCCGTGATCACAGAACCCAGGTCTCAAATCCCCCAACTTCAGGAATCCCTCCGATGTCCTTTCCCCAGTCAGGGGCTGTGCCTGTCCCAAGGGACTTGGCTGTCTGTCACGTGGTCTCCCTCTGACACTCTGAGCTCAGAGGTCTGGCAAACTTTCCTGCCCAGATTCCTGTTTTTTTGTGTTTTTTTTTTAACTTTCCAGGGGAGTTCTGCCCTTCCCAGCTGCAAACCATCTCACCAGCTGGGTGGGTGTTATTAGTTTCAGCTGCTTACTCCATTTGCTCCAGGACACGACCTGGGACACATCTGACTATATCGCCGTCATCTTCGGAATCCATAAAGGCCAAATCTTGATTAGAAGCCTGGGATTTTCAGCTACCAACGTAAGAAACATTTAAACCTGTAGAGAATTTTTATGAGTTTATTTGAGTCAAACTGACGACAATTTCCAGGAAGCAAAATCTCAATGAAAGGTGTCAGTTTTGCACCGTATGTTATACATTACAATCAAAGCAGGATGCATACGGGGTTTAATAAAATCCATTGGTGATAGATTAAGAAGATGGGAAAAAGCAAAACAGGGAAATCTCTGAGATGGGATAAAAAGTAAAACAAATAGACACATACTTCTTTTGCATTAGTTCATAGAGGATAGTTAGCAGCTAACAATTTACATGATGACAATAGCAATGAGGCGTTCTGTGGCTACTCCTCTGGTGCAGTGAGGTACTGGAAAAAAAGAAAAAAATTTCCTGATATTCCAAATGTAAGTTATCTCGAATGTAAAAAGACAACAGACATGTTCAGTTAATATAAAGATTCAGCTTTGTTAGGAAAAAAATACTTAAGACATAATTACCACCATGACTCGCTTTTAGTTAGAAAGTTGTCATTTCAGGCTATCCTATGTGGTTACTTTCAGTCTCTGATTTTGCAAATCATACTATGCAGGCCTCTTCTGAGCTAGTCACCTTTAATACATGGCTCCATTTTCATCCACACCTCCCCCTTTGGCTCATAAATCAAATGGAATGATTCACTGATGACCAAACTTTTGGTTGTAAATTGTGGTTTCATGGTGCTAGAAAGGCTCATCATTAGGAAGTCTTAGTTTATCTAACTGAACTATGGACCTTTGGGGATAGGGCAAGATGTAATATTGGATGGAAGTCAAGGTCAAATTTTCTTAAAAGTGAAAAGCAGGTAAATGGGAGCCAGTCAGGTTCCACTGGTCTTCATTAAGAAAAACACTTTGGAGGCGGCGCTCACCCAAGGGGAGCCAAGTTCAGTTCCAGTGGCAAGATCGTGAAGCCCAATGGCGAGAAGCCAGACGAGTTCGAGTCCGGCATCTCCCAGGCTTTCCTGGAGCTGGAGATGAACTCGGACCTCAAGGCCCAGCTGCGGGAGCTGAACATCACCGCGGCCAAGGAAATTGAAGTTGGTGGCGGTCGGAAAGCTATTATCATCTTCGTCCCAGTTCCTCAACTCAAGTCTTTCCAAAAAATCCAGGTGCAGCTGGTACGCGAGCTGGAGAAGAAGTTCAGTGGGAAGCAAGTGGTCTTCATCGCTCAGAGGAGGATTCTGCCGAAGCCAACTCGAAAAAGCCAAACAAAGAAAAAGCAGAAGCATCCCAGGAGCCGCACCTTGACCCCTGTGCACGACGCCATCCTTTTGGACCTGGTCTTCCTGCGCGAGTTCCTGGGCGTGGGCAAGAGGATCCACGTGAAGCTGGATGGCAGCCAGTTCATCAAGATGCATCTGGACAAAGCGCAGCAGAACAACGTCGAGCACAAGGTTGAAACTTTTTCTGATGTCTATAAGAAGCTCACGGGCAAGGACGATAATTTTGAATTCCTAGAGTTCAGCTGTAAAGAAAAATGACTAAATAAAGTACATACTTAGTATTGTTTAAAAAAAAAAAAGAAAAACACTTTGTCCCTGACCAGTGTTGCTAAGTGATTCGAGTATCACCCTGCAGTGCCTGGTCAAGGTCATGTGTCTGGGTTGCAGGTTCAATCCCTGGTCCCAATCAGGATGCATGCAGGAGAGAGCCAATTGTTTCCTTCTCATATTGATGCTCCTCTCCCTCTCTTTTTTTGTCTCTCCCTCCCTCCTCTCTCCCTTCTACTCTTTCTAAAAATCAGTGGAAACAAGATTCTAGGGTTAGGATTTAAACAAACAAAACAAAACAAAACAAAAAAACAATAAAAAATAAAGAAAAACATTTTGGGTCATTCCTAACATATAAGCTATCATGATCCAAATTTTGCTGCCTGTCTCATTTCTCCGTCTTTTTCATCTAGTATCACAATTGCTTATAGTTTGAGGGCATACCATACACCTCTTCAGTTTTCAAAGTCTGATCATGAGAGGGGTTCTCATTTACAATGGTCCAGTTATTTCCCATTGGAAACACTCAAGGGTCATTCATTATTAATGTGATTCCTGCTGGTTGTGCAATTTGGAACTGTAATCATATTTGGAGACAAGGCTGTCAGAAACCAATGGTGTATATTACAATTATCTTCTAAAAATTTCTTAGACCAGGAAGACAGTAAGAATATCATAAGTAAATTTCGTGTTCCTCAGCAGCAGTTAGAGAGGACCATGTTTTATAACTACTTCAGCCTCATTTGAATTAATATGGTTAGTAGTCTTTGTTGGGCTAGGGTATAAGCATATCCCCATAATTAGGTTCTGGCATTTCTACATAAAATTTCTCAATATTCCTTTTCCACTAACATCTACAGGTTTCCTTGTTTTCAGTTTGCCTCTTTTTACTCATTCAGTAATAATTAACTTGTTAGCTCAAACTTCTTACTTTTAACTTCTCTTAAAAACACCCAGACCAGCTGGCGTGGCTCAGTGGTTGAGCATAAACCTATGAAACAAGAAGTCACAGTTCGATTCCAAGTCAGGGAACTTGCCTGGGTTGTGGGCTCGACCCCCAGTGTGGGTTGTGCAGGGGGTAGTCAATCAATGATTCTCTCTCATCATTGACGTTTCTATCTCTCTCTCCCTTTCCCTTCCTCTCTGAAATCAATAAAAATATTTTTAAGGAACACTTCCAGATTCCTTTCCTCCTTTTGCAATAGCATTCCCTCTACATTTCAAAAAGTTATCAGAAATAAAAGCCAGGCCCTCAGCGAATTTGCCTAAGGCCAGCTGGTAGTGTGCAGGTACTTGACTTCATGCAGGAAAGATTGCAGAATATGAGTCTAGGTGATTTTGAGTCTATGTTTATTAAAGCTTGGGGCAGTGATACAAGGAAGGGCCAAGGATACAAGAATCAGTAGGAGAGAGACAAGGTGTGGCTGCTTTGGCTCTCTGGAAACTTTATTGGACAGAAGTGAGCCTATGCAAGTCTGCTGTCAGCTCACTGGAGAGTCAGAGGCAAGGGGACTTGGGAACAAGTTCAGAAGGTTAGCCCAAGATGAGCTAGTGTTGCCTATTATTCACCTGGTTTCAAGTGTCCTAAGTATCACTTATGGTTTAGGTGAAAAAAAATTCACTGGAAAAGGAGATTTGAGTGGTGTGCCCCAAGAGGGGCACATGCTGGGTTCTATTTCTTGAGGGGTTCTATCTAGTTTTCAAAGGTGGGAACTTAGGGGAAGTGTCAGGGAAGATCTCAAAAGAATATTTATCAGCATTTCCAAGTTTCCCCTTTCAGATTGTGGTCTCCAATGATTGGTCAACAGCACGACAGGAGGTCTAAGCCAGATGCCCAATGGTATGTCAGGGGAGGAAAGGCCACCCTGAAGGCAAGGTCTAGGATCAGTTTTATCCATTGCTAGGTACAGGAGGCTTTCTGCCCTGGTGACCTTCTGCATCTGGCTATAAATTGCTAGGACAGTTTATTCAGCTATCTATCTCAGTTTCCCCATTCTACATGCGAAGGAATATTCCTAGATTCTTACTACAATTTGACTACATTTCTTGTGAATGACTTTCAAATATTTCTGACAGAAGAGTGATGTGTCAAATGAACCAGTCACCAATATTCTAGGAACAGAAGGCTTCTAGTAAATAAGGTTCTTATTTGTTTTTGTTTTTTTAAGGTTCTTATTTATACAGGACAAAATTGTTCCAGTTGAGCTAGAGTTGACAGAAAAAAGAGGGATGTTCAACAGAATAGAGTCATCCATGGGGTTAACAGCCACTTACACCAGAGGGGGAAAATGGAAGGATCAGGGAGACTCCAGCTTACTTAACCCCTCACATAGGCCCTGGATCTAAAGTTCTGGAACCCTTGTCCTGTTCTCACCTCAGGGTTTCCTGGGCTAGGAGAGGTTTGTGATCTCCCTCAGAAGAATGAGTACAAAAAGATTGGAGAAAAAAGGAAGAAAACAATTGCTTCTTTACAAACCCATCCCCATTAACAGCAACACCATAAGTTTGAAGATTTAATATTGTTAACTGTCCATACTACTCAAAGCAATCTGCAGATTCAACTAAATATATTATAATCCCAAAAGCATTTTTAAACAAATAAAAATATCATTCTTAATTCATATGATATCTCAAGGAACCCTGAGGAGACAAAACAATCTTCAGTACTTTCCTGAAGACCAGTTCTTTTTGTAGACTTTATTGTATCTGTTTAATTCTATTCACATTTAAGCCAACTTTCTGTGATTTCTTTAAATTCAAGTCTCTGAAGTACATCATAGATGGAGAACCTTCTTCTTCGAGCTACAGGGGTGGGAGAGGGGTGGCCCTTCTCATTAGAGTAGAGAAAGACAAAACCCCTTCACATTCCTTCTCAGCTCCTTTAGGTTACTTTGTTGTGGTGCCACCCTCTGGTGGCCACATTACAACTTGCACCTCCCAAATAGGGCCAAACCATTTTTTCTTAAAAAAAATTTTTTTTAATTGATTTAAGAGAGGAAAGGAGAGGTAGAGAGAGACAAAAACATCAATGATGACAGAGAATCATTGGCTTCCTCCTGCATGCCTCACTCTGGGGATCGAGTCTGCAACCTGAGCATGTGCCCTGAGTGGGAATGGAACCATGAATTCCTGGTTCATAGATGGACACTCATCCAAAGAGCCACACTGTCCAGGCTGAAACCACTTTTTTCCAGACGTGGTCTCTGCTAGGGAAGTAAGCAGGTAAAGTGAGTGTCATTAAGAATTTCAACATTGGTGGGTAAGGACACATATGTAATACCTTGATCAATAAAGAAAAAGAAAAGAGTCCTAGCTTGTGTGGCTCAGTGGATAGAGCGTCAGCCTTTGGACTAAATGGTTCCGGGTTTGATTTCGGTCAAGGGCATGTACCTTGGTTGCAGTCACGTCCCCAGTGGGGGGTGTGCAGGAGGCAGCTGATCGGTGTTTCTCTTCCATCGATGTTTCTAACTCTCTATCCCTCTCCCTTCCTCTCTGTAAAAAAATCAATCAAATATATCCTATCTAATAATAGACAATCATGTTAAGTAGCCATTCCTCCGCTACTCTTCCCATTGGCTAATCAGGGAGATATGCAAATTAACTGCTAACCAAGATGGCAGCCAGCAGCCAGGCACCTTGAAGCAAACAGGAGGCTTGCTTGCTTCAGTGACTGAGGAAGCCAAAGTTCCCCGCCTGCTGCTGCCGGCCTCTGAGCTTGCACTCTAAGCAACAATGTTACAAATATAGAAGATAACAAAACCACAGTAACATGCTTTCAGCCATCCAGGCTTCAGCCAGCAGGACCGCAACAGTGTTACAATTATAGAACCCAAACAAACCCAGTACCTGCTTTCAGCAGCAAGGTCTCATAGCTGGAGCCAAGCCTCAGAGCTAAAGCTGGCCCTGAATTAAAAAAAAAGAAAAAAAGGGGAGGTTTGGAGCTTCAGTCACCCGCCAGCCTGAAAACGGCCCTCAGCCAGACTGGCCAGGCACCCCATTGGGGACCCCCACCCTGAAGAGGGTGTGACCAGATGCAAACAGCCATCATCCCCTCACCCAGTCTGGCCAGGCACCCAAGTGGGACCCCCACCCTGATCCAGGACACCCTTCAGGGCAAACCAGCTGGCCACCACCCATGCACCAGGCCTCTAGCCTATATAGTAAAAGGGTAATATGCCTCCCAGCACCAGGATCAGCGGAGCCGTGAGGCCCCTGGCACCGGGATCAGCATGACGGGGGGCAGTGACCAAACCCTCTGATTGCCCTGCGGCTCTGTGTATGACAGGGGGCGGGGCCACAACCTCCCTATCCCCCCTGCACTGTTTGTGACAAGGGAAGGTGTTCCAACCCCCTGATCAGCCCTACTCTGTGCCTGATAGGGGGGAGCTCCACAACCCCCTGATTGCCCAGCGGCTCTGTATGTTACAGGGTGTGGCGTCCCAACCACCTGATCTGCCATGCTCTTTGTGTGACAGGGTGAGGCACCCCAACCCCCTGATTGGCTCTGCTATATGTATGACAGGGTGTGGCACCCCAAACCCCCCACGGGCCCTGCTCTGTGTGTGACAGGGTAGAGCCATAACCTCCCCATTGGCCCTGCCCTGAGTGTGACAGTGGGGGCACCTGAACCCCCTGATCGGCCCTGCTCTGTGTGTGACAGCGGGCGGTGCCCCAACTCCCCTATCGGCCCTACTCTGAGAGTGACAGGGGGGAGCTTCTCAACCCCCTGATCGGCCCTGCACTGTGCGTGACATGGGGGAGTTCCCCAATCCCCCTGATGGGCCTTGCTCTGTGAGTGACAGGGGGCAAGGCCCCAACCCCCTGATTGACCCTGCTCTCTGCATGACAGGGGGTGGCGCTGCAACCTCCCCATTGATCCTGCCTTGAGTGTGACAGGGGGCCGTGCTCCAACCCCCCAATCGGCCTTACCCTGAGCGTGACTAGGGGTGGCATAGCAACCTTTGGATCCTACCTGCTCTGTGCATGACAGGGGGCAGCACCCTAACTCCCCAATTGGCCCTGCTCTGAGCCCGACCAGGGCCTGCACCTAGAGATTGGGCCTGCCTTCTGCCACCTGGGAGCAGGCCTAAGCCAGAGGTCATTATCTCCCGAGGGGTCCCAGACTGCAAGGGGGCACAGGCCTGACTGAGGGACCCCCCTCACCCCCGAGTGCACAAATTTTTGTGCACCGGGCCTCTAGTATATAATAAAAAAGAAAAAAAAAAGAATTTCAAAATGGCAAAAGCAAAGTATTAAAACTACTGAAGGCCCTACTAAGTGAGTTCACAAATTAAGATCCAATGAAGTTAGCCCGCCCTAGCAGGACAAATGGATGTGCTCATCCTCTAAGTTAATTTCATCCCAATTTTAGGTCATAAAATAACTAGAGATCTAAAGTAATCCTCAATGTGAGAACTAGAGACGCTCCCATTAAGATGAACAAAACATACGATTTCTAAGTGCCTGAGTAAGACCCGTGTGCTCTGAAGGGTGGAAGTGGATGCCAGCTGATGTTGATGCTCTATGGCAATGACATCAGTGATGACAGTGACAACAGTGTCAGGGTTATTTCTAGCAATCAGCAGTTTAAGCAAAGTATGAGCCATAAGGACATATTCTTCTCTGCCCATTCAGGGGTCTGACACATCTATGAGGCCTTCATGGCTCCAATAGTCTGAGGCATGCTGAATGGCACCCTCCAGAGTAAAGAAGAAATTTCTGTGCTTGTACCTTCATCTAATCGTGGTAAGTAGAATGAAAGGTGCTTTGTTAAGCCTCTTGTAATACCTCATAGAGAATGACATGCACATTCCTATGGTTTGGTTCTATTCTAAGGCAATAGAACAACAACCATTGACCAGCTTCCAGGCCTCGGGAGAGATAGAGAATCTGAACATGGGCTGTAAGGTGACCCAGTAGCCAGAACTGCTCATCATGATGTGTGTTCTATCACAGCCATGAAAAGAAGGTCAGGTGGGGAGAAAGGCATCCATCAAAGATGGAAGTGACACATATTGCATTAGATGAGAACAGGTGGCCAAGACCATGACACCTACAACTCCAGCCCTGTGACCTATCACAGAGCTCTCACCTGTGGAATCACAGGAAGTTCATTTTGACTGGTAAAGAAAGAAGGAAAAGGCTCCACTCACTCTAGTTTACCCTGGCCCTCAATTCCTCCTCCTCCAACACACAATCAGCTACTCCCTTGCCTGTCCCTAGGCTCCTAGTCAGACTTCCTCACTGACACACAAATGCCCTGGGACATGGCTAACTTGTTAACTTAGCTGAGCTACGTCTAGTGGTATGAGAATTAAATTTGTCCTTTCATGGCTCTCCCAGGTCATGTGGAAACTGCTGCCTCTGGGCCGTGCTTTGAGATCCAGCTGCATATGTCTCTACTGGGTCAAAACTGGAGGCTGGACACCTCAGGCCCCCAAATGTCTTTATTTCTGATTTCCCAGGTTCTGGTTATGGACTCTCTAAGATCAGGCACATGGAGTTTGTAAAAACAACAAAGAATGAGGACAGTGATGTCTGGCCTGAGTTCCAGGTCACAGAGGGCCCAAAATAAGGTCATTGACTGCAGTCCTATGCATGACTGACATGACAAAGATCCTGCATATTTACTGAAGTTCTTGAGTTTTATGACATAATATTTTTTAAAATCTCTGTGACATTTTCCTTGAAGGTGCAGTTAAAATGCATGTGGAATGAGAATACTCTTAATGGCTAGGCTGCTGTGCAGGTGCACTCAGATTCTGAGACAAAGGCCACTCCAAGGCAACCTGGGGCCACGGAACGATCTGGGCAGTAATGTCATCTGTTTTGGAGGTTAAGTAAGAAGTGAGAGCGGCAAGTTGGAAACATTTATTTGCAGGATTATAGCCAGATAAAGAAATATTGGAAAATTTGAAAATAAGGTAAGATGAGCAAGATTAAAAGGATCAGCTAATTACTGGTAGGTGATCTCAAAAGAAAACATGCATTGGGCAAATTGAAAGAGGCAAGAAACACTTTATTGAAGACCGACCATGCAATAGGACAGTGAGACTGAGCTCAACACCTTCAAAATAAAAGGTTGGGGAGATTTTAAGAATGGCAGCAGTAATCATAGGCATCTGTGTTTGCTAGTTGGCTTTAAACAAAAGAAAAGTAAAACTTCTCATGAAATCCTGACAGGAGGTCCTTTCATCTCTTGGCTGTAAATGTCCTAACCCAAGTTAGGCTGCTACCCTCCCTCAGAGACTGGGACACAGGAACACCATGAGGATTAAATTTCAAAGGGTGGGCCCAGGCTCTTGAGACAAATATTCTCTGCCACATAACACTGCCAATAAGTTTTTAAGGGGACCTACTTATATTTCAAAAGGCCAGAGAAAAAATCTGTGATTGCAAATTGCAATTACATTTTTGAAGAAAATGCTCTCAAACAATGGAGGTCAGAGGCCTGCAGTCAGGAAAAAACCATCTAAACATAAGTGACTCTGAGGCAACATTAAGCCTCCTCCCCATCCCCGCCGGACATAACAAATCGGCTTTCTGCACAGTGGAGGGAAACACCATTAAATATCTTTCAGACAAGATCCAGTTTTCATCTTCATCAGTTCCTGCATTTATAAGCAGGTGAAAAATTGCTGAGAGTCCCTGAACAGAGCCAGGATTTGATCTTCCAGAAGGCTGTGCAATTGGAGTTTTTCATAGAGACATTACATTTCCCTCTATAGTCACCTTCCCTTTGATCAAATGAAATCTCCAAGGAAGAAGAGCATTTGTGATCCTACAAAATGGTTGGTGTCACTCAGTTTGGCTGATTCGTGACCTAAGCACAGAGGAATGACATTCACACATAGTTTGCTCTCTTGCACATGTTTCTATGAAACCTCAGATGGGAGTTCTATCAGCCTCCTGAGGCTAGGAACTTCACCTTCACACTTCACCTGCAGTCTCTCTCACTTTGGGAGATGTTCTCTTCCCCAAGAGTTTCCAAAATACCCCTCAGGAGAAACTTAGCTCCATAAAGAGTGAAATCATTTCTAATTCTCAGGAAATCAGTGTGAACTTGGACATTTGAGCCAAAGCCTTGGTTGTATTACCAGCATTTCCAATTATATCCTATTAACAAGGAAGACAGTATCTTACTGGACTTATGGAAATCGATCCACTGCCACAAAAATAAAAGGTATTTAAGCCAAAACCGGTTTCGCTCAGTGGATAGAGCCTCGGCCTGCGGATTGAAAGGTCTCAGGTTCGATTCCGGTCAGGGGCATATACCTTGGTTGCAGGCACATCACCCCGTAGGAGGTGTGCAGGAGGCAGCTGGTCGATGTTTCTCTCTCATTGAAGTTTTAAACTCTCTATCCCTCTCCCTTCCTCTCTGTAAAAAATCAATAAAAATATATTTTAAAAAAGTATTTAAGAGGGCCTTAGAAATATTTTGGGAGAAGTAAAACAGGAAGAAAAAGATCAGTGTTGATACCCACAGGGGAGCCCTCCTATACATTCTTGCTGTCCAAAACTGTGTCCAGGAACCCTCCACAGGATCCATTGGAGAAGGGACAGAGCTTGGACTCCTGGAAGCTTATCACATGCTCACACTAGTCATCACATGACCACTGTCCTTGCTGGGAGGGACTCGGTGTCACCTTCACTGTGGAGATGGTGCAAAAGGGACCAACCAGAGGTGGGATCTGGTGTGGAATGTTACCTTCAGTCAACAATAACATCAATGCTAGATCTCATTTTTGAGCATTTATTGACTAAGTTCAAGTCTTCTAAGGACTTTCCACCTTCACAACAAATTTATTTCAAGGGTGAAAAAAATTTATTCAGGGTTTAATAACATAGAGGAGGAAAGCAGGGTCACTAATATTTTACATCCAGCTCAACCGCTTCCCTTTCAGCAGAACTGATGGGGTTGGACACTACACACTGGTAGTTCCCAGCATCCTCCCACCTGACAGGGCCTATGGTGAGGTTTCTGTTGCTCCAGGACAGCTTCATGCTCTTACAGACTCATGTTATTGAAGAACCACTGGGTGATGATCACAGTTGAGTAGCAGGTCAGGACCACAGCATTCTCATGCTCTGTGACTGTGGTGTTGCTCTCTAGGAGGGTGGGAACTCTTGTGGGCTCTGCGAAAAGACCAAGGACTGATTGAGAGTGGGCTTGGGGCTTGGGGTCCTGCTATATTCTGAGACATCTCAGCCACTCACAGTCCCCAGTGAGCTCTGTAAAGGTCACCAGAGGATGGTCCTGACCTCTGCAGAATGACAATTGTCTTTGTTCAGGTGACAATGTATAAGGATAGAGCTGTACTTCTTCTATGACACCACATAACCCCAGGGTGACCCCTGACTTGTTCCCCAGACATCTCTGTAATATCAGCATAGGGAACACCTTCCCAGCTGATGTTTCCTATAAACTCATCATCATGTAGCATTTTTATCTCATGAGCTTTTATTAATTTTTTTCTGTCATTAACTTCAAAAAAGATGAGGTCCCACTATTTATTTAAAATTCAATGTATTTTGTGGAAGGCTGGCTACCACGTCTGTCCATCTCTGGTGCCAAGGGAAGTTTATAGAAAGTGAAAAGGCATTTACCTCTTTTTAAATAATTCATTAGGCAATGAAGATGGCCTAACCCAGTCTTCATTATCTTGAAACTGGAGAAGTTCCAGCTGGATGACTTTTCAATCTAAAAGGACTTTATTTCCTGGCCTGCAGATTGAATCTCATGGTAAAATAAGTCTCTAGAGAGAAGTGGTTATAGTTTTAACAAAAGACAGGAGCTGTAGGAATAGAAAGAACCTATTTAATATGATAGAGGCAACACATGAAAGCCCACAGCTAACGCAACATTCCATGGAGAAACTTGGAAAATATTATTAACATCATGAACAAGACAAGGATGCAGTTTTTCTTTTTTAAAAATATGTTTTATTCATTTTTTACGGAGAGTAAGGGAGAGGGATAGAGAGTTAGAAACATCCATGAGAGAGAAACATATCAGCTGCCTCCTGCACACCCCCAAGTGGGGATGTTCCCGCAGCCCAGGTACATGCCCTTGACCATAATTGAACTTGGGACCCTTCAGTTCCCAGGCCAATGCTCTATCCACTGAGCCAAACTGGTTAGGGCGAAGATGCTGTTTTTCCTACTTATTCACTATAGTAGTGGAAGAACTGGCTGGAAAACTCAGGCAAGATGATAAAATAAGAGGTACCCAAATTGGAAAGGAAGAAGAAAAATTATCTTTTAAAAAAGACAACATAATCATATATAGAAAACCCTAAAAATTTCACCACACATAGACACACACACACCAAAAAAAAAAAATTAAGACCTGATAAAAAAAGCAAAGTTGTTGGATGCAAAATCAACACTCAGTATCATTTTCATTTTTTTCTACAAAAATAAAAAATGACAAAATTAAGTTAAGAGAACAGTTCCCTTTAAAATAGCATCAGAAACACTAGAATACTTAGAATTAAGTTAATTAATAAGATGAATATATATACACTGAAAACTACCAAATGTCTCTGAAAGAAAGTAAAGAAGAAACAAAATAATTGGAAAAACATCCATGTTCATGGGTTGGAAGTACCCCAAATATCTTCCTATTTGATACGATCCTTATCTAATTCTCTGTGACTTTTTTCAGATATAGGAAAATCCACTTTAAAATTCATAACGAATATCAATGGACCCACAAATTGTTTCAATAATCTTAGAAAAAAAGAACAAAATTGGACATCTTACACTTACTAATTTCAAATTTTACTACAAAGCTTAAGTAACCAAAATATGGTGACACTAGCATAAAAAGTTCTATTGCTCAAAAGACACAATCATATGGTTTTGACAAAGGAGCCAAGACTGTTTCATGAAGAAAGGACAGTCGTTTCAACAAAAGATGTTGAACAGCAGCATCCACATGCAAACAAATGGAATAGACCATCGCTTATACCATAAACAAAAATTAAGTCAAAATAGGATTGAATCCTAAATGTGAAACCTAACATTTTAAAACTCATTAAAGAAATTTTAGAGGTGCCCTAACTGGTTTGGCTCAGTGGAAAGAGCGTCAGCCTGCAGACTGAAGGTTCCCAGGTTCAATTCTGGTCAGGGGCATGTACCTTGTTTGCGGGCACATCCCCAGTAGGGTTGTGCAGGAGGCAGCTGATCCATGTTTCTCTTTCATCGATGTTTCTAACTCTCTATCCCTCTACATTCCTCTCTGGAAAAAATTGATAAAATATATTTTTAAAAATTATAGAGGGAAGCATCATGACATTGAATTTGAAATGATTTCTTGATTATGACACTAAGAACACAGGTAAAAAAAGAAAAATAGGTAAATTGGATATTATCAATATGAAAAACTTCTGTTCATCAAAGGACACAATCAACAGAATGAAAGGTGACCTATGAAATGGTAGAAAATACTTTGCAAGTCATATATAAGATGAGGGAATAATATCCAGAATATATAAAGAACTCATCCAACTCAACAACAATATCAATTAACCTGATTAAAAAATAGTCAAAACACTTGAACACATATTTCTTCAAAGATGACATACAAATAGCCAGCATGGTTATCCTATATAATAAAAAGCTAATATGCCAATTAGACCAGATGGCGGAATGACCTTCCAGAATGACTGGTGGGCAGGGAGTGAGGCTGCAAGGCAGCTGACCATGGCACCCTGGGCTGTGAGGGCGGAGGCAGCCGGGTCTGCTCTCACCAAGTGCCTTGCACGGATTTTGTGCATCAGGCCTTTAGTGAATAGATATCCAACATCACTGATCCTTAGAGAAATCTAATCCAAACAACAATGAGATATCATTGTATACCCATTAGGATGGTCACTATTGGAAACAGAAAATAAACTGTGTTGGCACAAAATGGAAAAATTGGAGCTGGGCCCAATATGGGTGAAAATGCAAAATGGTGCAGCTACTACAGAAAACAATTTGGAGGCAGATAAGAAATAGACTTACCATGTACCATGTGGTCCAGCAACCTCACTTCTGTTTTTATATCCAAAGGAATGCAAAGCAGGAATTTGAGGAGATATTTACACATCCATTTTCATTGCAGAATTATTCACAATAGCCAAGAGGTGGAAGCAACTCTATATTTCATAGACTAACATAAAAAATGTAGAACATACATATACAATGGTACCTTATTAAGCCTCATAAGAATGGTAATTCTGGATAGTATGCTCCATGAAACAAGTCAGCCACAAGAAGCAAGGAACAGTGTGTTCCACTTATATGTATCTCAAGTATTCAAATTTAGAGAAACAAAGAATGTTTGTCACTGACAGCAAGAGAGGCAGCAAGGTTAACACTAAGATTTCCTAGAAGAATGGGTTTGACCTTGACTGAGAAGAGGAGGATTTGGGGAGGATATGTTTGGGAGGTGGGGAGGATAAAGATCTTTGTTTTGCATACCTTACAATAGAGGTGCCCAATTATGTCTAGGAAAGATTCCCCAGATCAGCTTAACTCATTGTCTCCTAAACCCTTTGGAACACACACACACACGCACACACACACACACACACACACACACACTAACTCACACTCACCCTCAGACACACAGACAAAACGAACAAAAACAAAAAAAGAAACAAAAAAAAAAAAACAACTGAGAAGCTGGAGATAGCAATTCCTGGAATCTCTGACAACAGAATCAATGTGTGAGTTTTGGAGAAGGGAAGCAGTTTTGTGCGGTGTGGGTTGTGACTCTCCCACACTCAGGACCATGGAGCTGGTGGGTCCTGGACTGTGGATATGGAGGCTGCAGAGGGACTGTAACTCAAGACCAATGCAGCATGTCCATTTTCCAGTGTTTTCATCCAGGAAGTAACAGCAACACTTTAGCAAATCAATTCTCCAGTCCTGCCTTTGAGATTATTCGGGAAACTGCAACTTTAGTCTGCTTCCCAATACATAAAAATTAAATTAAATAAGTAATATTTTTTCTTAAAAAGGAAGGCAGATCACCTATGGTCTGGTTAACGAAATGAGAATAGTAATGTTTGTCTTTTTCATTTTATATTATTTTATTTTATTTCTCTCACCATTTGTTTTAATATTATCTCCTGATATAAAAAAGTAACAAAACAAATACAAAGAGTATGCCAGTGCCCATTATATATCATTTGGACAAAGAGCCAAGTCATTTGGGCTTCAAGGACAAATCTTAATCAGTTTGTAAGACCCAGAGAAGGAAAATTGTTTTGAGGTGACCCTCTACAACCCAAGGAGATTTTAACTCCCTCTGCAGGTGGAACATGAAATAGTTATTTCATGTCTGATATTCACACTGTAAGCAAAGCCAGGTCCCAGCTCTCTCCTGTTGGATGTTCTGTCTTGTATTTGTGACAACACTGAATGTTGCCTGATAAGCCTTGTGTCTCTGTGTATTCTGTTAAAAGTTATCACATGAAGGTTCTGGTTGCTTTGGCCCATATTGAGGATGTCTGCTCCATACAATGAGAGCACCCCTGGATGGAAGCAAAGTTCTTAAAATGACATTCTTTGAGCTTATTTACTATTTTTTTTTTACTATTTGGCATTATCTACAGCAAGGTCTTTCGTCGTGGAAGATGAAAACTCAACTGCTTTCTTTCTCATCACCAATTCTCTCGCTCTCTCTCTCTCTCTCTCTCTCTCTCTCTTCTCTCCTCTTTCTCTCTCCCCCTCCCTCCCTCCATCCTGTCTCTCCAGTATTTTTCTAAAGACCAATATTTAGTGTAGGCTTACTGTGTCTGCTTAATGCCATTCACATTTGAGCAACTACCGGAGATTTCTTTAAATTTGAATCTCCAGAGAACATCATGGACAGAGAACCTTGCTGCTGTGACCTACAGAGGTGGGCATGGGATGGTCCTGCTCATTAGACACTTGTAATGCCATAAACAGAGTAGAAAAAGCCAAATACTACTCTACATCCCTTCACAGCTTCTCCAGGTTTCCTTCCGCTGTACTGCTCTCTGGTGGTCACATTACAGAATTTTCCCAACCAATGGTCAGGTGTAGGGGCAGGACTATGAAAAGTCACATGAAAGTTCTGGGCTCTAGTTCAAATTAAGAATTTCAGGATAACAAAAGCAGACTATTAAACCTACCACAGGCCCTTCTAAATGGCTGCACAAATTATGAGCCCATGAAGTGGCCCTTGCTACAAGGGCAAATGGATGTGTTCATTCTCCAAGTTAATTCAATGCCAAACTCAAGTTATAAAAATGGTGAGAACTAGAGGCTTTCCTGCTAAAGAAAAACAAAACTGTAAGTTTCTAAATGCCTTAGTAAGACAAGTGATCTCCAAAGGGTGGAAGTGATGCCTGCTAACATTGATGTTCTAAGACAAAGACATCAGTGATGACAGTGACACAAGAGAAAGCATCAACTCTTGTGATCAGCATTTTAAGCAAAGCGTGAGCTATAGGGCCATCCACATCTGTGACCATTCAGGGATCTGCCACATCTATGGCTCCACTATTCTGGGCCATACTAGACGCACCCTCCAGAGTAAAGGACAAGTTGCTAATTGATGTTAGAAGAATGAAAGGTGCTTTGTGAAACCTCTGGTGAGACCAAGTAAATAATTACTCCTGGGCAGACTCCTTGTGAACAGAGCCATATCTTCTACAGCAATAAAACAATAGCTCCCAACAAGCTTCTAGGTCTGAGGAGAGATGGAGAGTCTGAACATGGTCTATAATGTGACCAGGAAGGCAGAAATTCTCATCATAACCTGGGTTCTACCACTACCACCAACATAAGTTCAGGTGAGGAGAAAAGCATCCAATACAAATGGAAGTGACACATCCTGGATTAGACAAGGACAGGTGGGTACCTACCACTCCATCCCTGTGACCTACCACAGAGCTCTTACCTGTGGAAACACAGAAAGTTACTCTCACTAGTCAACAAAGAAGGAAAATGCTCCACACCTTCCAAGTTCATGCCAGCCCTCAATTTCTCCTCCCCCAACAGAAACATACCATTCGCCTTTTCCTTGCCTGTCCCCAGGCTCCTAGTCAGACTGACTCACTGACACACAAATCCCCTGGCATATGGCTAACGTGTTTACTCAGCTGAGGCATGTCTTGGTGTATAGGGGTGAGATTGGACTTTCATGGCTCTCCCAGCCCGTGGGGAAACTGCTTTGAGAGCCAATGCACACATCTCTCCTGGGTTTGAGCTGGAGGCTGGACACCTCTGGCCCTCAATGTGGTCCTTACTCTCAAGCCTGCCCTGCATTCTCCACTTTCCCCAGGCTACATGCCAACCCCTGTTCTAGTCTGACTACCCTGAACTTCAACTAATTTCCTGACTCAAATGCCACATTCCCTAGGCTCATCTTCTGCATTCATGGTGTCCCCATCCCTCCTCACTTTTCAGACTCCTGACTCCCTACAAGATGCTCATCTGCTTTTCCTTCTTGTTTCTTATTTTATGTCTATTCTGTAACTCTTGCCAGCCAGTATATTTGTTGCTCCTTCTTATCTCAAATGTCCGGACACTAATATGAATCTTCAAGAATCTTATTCTTTCCCCGAAACTGTGTCTCACCCATTTGCCTATCCAAGTTTGGGAGAACGGCACTCCCACTTCACTACACCAGCTCCAGTGGCTTCTCGCTCAAAAGTTAGAAGGTAGCCCGTCACTCATATTCCTCAGCCCCATCCAGAGCCCTCCCTAAAGGAGCTGAGCTGCAGGGCACCTTTACGTCCCCTTGACCTCATATAATTCCTGATTTCTTCAAACCCCGAGGCTTTACAATTAATCATCCTGGCTCTAAACAGATCTTATCACTCAACAGCTCCCCTCTATGTCCACCTCTGCTTACCCACAATACACCTCTGGTTAGCTCTCAAAGGAGTATAAGTAAATATCCCAGAGGCCACAAGTAACAGGAAAGATTTATTTCCATTTCCCAGGTTCTGGATGTGGATTCTCTAAGAACCGGCACCTAGTGTTTGTAAATACAATGAAGAAAACAAAGTATGAGGACACCTGTCTGGCCTGAGCTCCAGGTCAAGGGGGACACAAAAGAGCATCTTTTAGTGACAGCCTGTGTGTGGCTGACATGTCCGGGACCAGCATCTTTACTAAAGTAGTTTGTAAGTTTCAAGATAGAATGTTTGTTAAAATCTCTGTGATCTTGTTCCTTGAAGGTGCAGTGGAAATGAATGTGATCACTGTTGATGGCTAGGTGCTTGTGGACGTGTGCCCTTTCAGGCCTGCATGTCTTCTCAGATTCTGGTGCAAAGGCCATCCTGAGGCAATCTGCATCCTCAAAAGCATCTAAAAAGTCATGTCAGATGCTGCTGTGAATGCCAAGTCAGAAGAAAGTCAGGAAAACTGGATACCTTTATGTGGATTATTTTATTCTGATAAGGAAAGAAATTGGAAGATTTGAAAATAAGGTGAGAATCGACAATGTGAGCAAAATGACAGGATCAGCTAGTTACAGGTAGATGATGACAAAGTAAAACAGGTGTCAAACAAATTTAAAGAGGCAAGGAAGTCATTCCTCAAAACCATGCAATAGGGTAGTGAGATGAAAGTCAACACCCCTGAAAGAAAAGGCTCCGGAGATTTTAAGAAAGAAGAAGGAATTATATGCAACTGTGTTTGCTAATGGGCTTTACAGAAAGGTAATGTAAACCATCTCCTGAAGTCCTGGCAGGAGGTCTTCTCACATCTTGGTTGTAAATGTCCCACCCAAGTTAGGCTCCTATTGTCCCTCAGAAACTGGGACACAGGGATACCAGGAGGATTAAATTACAAAAGGATGGTGACAGGTCCTTGAGAGAGTTATTCTCTGGGTCATAACACCGAAAAGAAGCTTTTGAGGAGAAGTATGTATATTTCAAAATTTCAGAGAAAAACCTGCAATTACTACTTACATTTATAAAAAAAATGGTCTAAGGATGGAAGACAAAGGCATGTTGTCAGGAAGAAACTGTGTAAAGATTAGTAACTCTAAGGGAACCTTAAGGCCTCTAGTTCAGAACAAAACTGCTTTCTGCACACTGGAGGGAAACACAACTAAATCTCTTTCAGCCAAGACCCAGTTGACATCTTTATCATTTCCAGCTATTTATAAAGAGGTGCAATTTCCCAGCAATGTATAAACAGATACAAAGTAGCTGAGATACCCTGCACACAGCCAGGATCTGATCTCCCAGAATGCTGTGCTTCTAGAGTTCTCCATGGAGACATTACATTGCTCTCTACAGTCACCTTAGTTTTGACCACAGGTCACCTCCAAGGAAGAAGAGTATTCTCCATCCTACAACATGGCTGGTGTCACTGGATTTGGCCTGATTAGTGACCTAAGTGCAGAGGAACTGACATTACCATATAGTTTGCTCTCACACAGGCTTTTCTATGAAACGGAAGATGGCAGTTCTAACAGCCTCTTGACGTTAGGAAGCCTCACCCTCTAGCTTTGGGTAATGCCCTCATCTCCAAGAAATTCCAAAAAACACCGCAGGTCAAATTTAGCTCCATAAAAGGTGAGGTCAATTCTAATTCTGTGGGCATCAGTCTGAACTAAGACATGTGAGCCAAAGCCTTTGTTGTATTACTAATATTTCCAATTATATCCTATTAACGAGGAAGACAGAGACCTATTTAATTAATCCAAATAAGTCTATAGTCATATAAATAAAAATACTCAAAAAACTTAAGAAATTTTTCTGAATAAGTTGAACAGGGAGAAAAAAAAAGATCAGTGTTGTTACCCACATGGGTGTCCTCCTGTCCATTCCATTGCCAACAACAGTATCTGCGCATCCACTATATATCTCCCTGGAGGAGGGACAGAGCTTGGATTTATGCAAAGTCATCGCGTTCACCCAGGGTAATCACACAGCCACTGCCATTCTCTTGAAAGACTCGGTTTCACCTCCACTGTGGAGATGGTACAACGTAGACCACACAGAGTTGGGATCTGGTATAGACTCTCACCTTAAGTCAACAATAATGACAATGTCATCTCTCTTTTTTGAGCATTTATTGACTCAATGCAAATCTTCTAAGGACTTTCTAATCTCACAACACATCTATTTAAAGGGCACGAAAGATTATTCAGAGTTTAGTAACATATAGGAGAGGAGGAGGGTCAATAATATTTTACATCCAGCTCAACCGGCACACTTTCAGCGGAACTGATGGGGTTGGATACTTCACACTGGTAATTCCCAGCATCCTCCCTGATGACGGGGTCTATGGTGAGGGTGCTGTCGTTCCAGGACAGCTTCATCCGCTCAGTCAGCCGCAGATTCATGCCATTGAAGAACCACTGGGTGGAGACTGCATTTGTGTAGCAGGTCAGGACCACAGAATCCTTATGCTCCATGACTGTTGTGTTGCTGGCTAGGAGGGTGGGCACTCTCACTGGCTCTGTGAAGAAATAGAGAGCATGGCTAATTGAGAGTGGGCTTGGGACCTGGGCCATGCAAGCTCATCAGGCATCTTAGCCACTCAGAGTCCACTGTGAGCTCTGTAAGGTCACCAGAGGATGGTTATAATCTCTGCAGTAGGACAATTGTCTTTGTTTAGGGGATGATGTGTAGGGCAAGTGTTGTACCTCTTCCATAAACTCAGATCACCCCTGACCTGTTCTCATAGACATTTTGTAGTAGCAACACAGGGAACCCGTTCGCAGACCCTGTGTCCTATAACCTCATTGTAAAGTGGAGTTTTCCTCTCAAGAGCTTTTACTGACCCTTTCCTACAAGTTCTTTTGACTGAAAAATTTCATGTATGTTGGGAAAGGCAATGTTACCACTTCTGCCTACTACTGGGGCCAAGGGGACTTTACAGAAAGTGAACGGGCATTTAACTATTGTTAAATAACTCATTAGGCAATAAAGATGGCCCAACCTAGTCTTCATGACCTTGGATCTGGATAAGTTCCATCTATAGGATTCCTCGGTCTGAACAGGACTTTATTTCCAGGCCTGCTGATTGCATATAATGGTAAAATAAATCACTAAGGAGAAGTGGTTATGATTTTAACAAAAGACGAAACTTTAGGAATAGGAGGAATTACTTAATATGGGAAAGACCACACATGAGAGTCCACAGCTAACACATTACTCCACGGAGAACCTCTGAAAACAGTACTAAGATCATGAATAAGACATGGATGCTGTTTTTCCACTTATTCAACTAGTCAGGAAAATCAGGCAAGAAGATGAGATAAGGGATATCTAATTGAGAGAGGAATAAGAAAATATCCTTTTAAAAAATACAACATAATCTTATTGGAGAACACCCTGAAGATTTCACCACATACATACCTAAAACAACTACTATAACTAATAAAAAAGATGAAGTTGCCAGAGACAAAATCAACACTCAGCATCATCTCCATTCTTTAAACAAAAATGAACAATCCTCAAATAAAATAATAAAAATAGTTCCATTTACAATAGCATCAAAAAGACTAGATGCTTAAGGTTAAACATAATAAGGTGGAAGATGAATACACTGAAAACTACCAAACATTTCTGAAAGTAAAAAAGAAACAAATAACTGGAAAGACATCCATGTTCATTGATTCCAAGACCACCAACTATCTACCTATTTGAAACAATCCCTATCAACATCCCAATTACTTTTTTCAGAAATAAAAAAAAATTCATTGAGACTTTATGTGGAATTTCAATGGATCACCAATGTTTGCAACAATCTTAAAAAGGATGAACTGAAATTGGAGGTCCCACAGCTACTAATTTCAAATCTTACTCCAAAGTAGAAGCAAACAAAATAGTTACACTGGTAAAAAGACTGCTATTTGTCAAAAGACACAATCATATGATTTTGAAAAAGGAGCCAAGACTATTCAATGGAGAAAGGCCAGTCTTTTCAACAAATGCCGTTTAACAGCAATATCTACATGCAACCAAATAAAGGGGACCGTTGCTTATACCATACACAACAATTCAGTCCAAATGGATTGAATTTTAAAGGTAAGAGCTAAAATTATAAAACTCTTCAAAGAAAACATAGGGGTAAGCAGTATGGCAATGGATTTGGCAGTGATTTCTTGAATATGAAACTAGAAACTCAGGCAAGAAAAGATTAGATAATTTATATTTTTGTCAAAATGAAAACCTTCTGTTCATCCAAGGACACAATCAACAGAGTGGAAAGTGATCTTTGGAATGGTAGAAAATCCTTTGAAAATCCTTAATATGATGGGGGTTAATATACAGAATATATAAAGATCTAATACAACTCAAGAACAGCAACACCAAATAAGCTGATTTAAAAATGGGCAAAACTCGTGAATACACATTTCTCCAGAGAAGATATACAAATGGTCAATAACCCCAGGAAAAGATGCTCAACATCACTATAATTAGAAAAATATGAATTAAAACTCTCAAAGTTGATGCTTGTGATATTGAGTGTGGGTAACTCCACTGAGCAGGTAACAGGAGAACACTGTCCTGTGCTATACTTGAGTCCTCCAAGCCTTCTTCAATCAGAGTATACAACTCTCACCTCTCAGCCAACTTAAAGGAATAAGGCAGGTCTATGTATCACAAGACAAATGACTGGGGCTCTGAGCCCTCAGAGAACTTAAATCCTCTATATCTGGGAGAAAGCACAGCCTTTCTCAGGAGCTTAGACTGGTCAATGTAGAAAGTACAGTCTTTTCAACAAATGGTGTTGAACAGCATTAGCCACAGGCAAACACATGAAGGGAACCATTCAATGGATTAGCAGGATTTGGTTGTGGAAAAACAGAGAACCAAGAGTTAGAGACACCCCTTCCCGCCTAATCCTCCTACACCTCTTCTAGTTGTTCACTGACCAGCTGACTGCACTTTTTTCTAGCTGCACAGACCTTCATTGCCTAGTCCAGGTATGTTTCTAAGAACCACCATTTCCAAGGACATCTTAGACTCTAAGACTTAGAGACAAATATTGGAACAGAAATAAAACAGGGGGCCAGGATCAAACCTGTGGTCAGTTAACAACTTAGAGCCCGGGGTCAAGAGCTGGGTCAGGCCTTCCCAGGTGAATGTGACTGACATGAGCCAGTGAAACAATAAATGTTAGAGCAGCACCCAAAGAACGAGCCAGGAAGGAGTGAAGGGACAGGCAGGATCTGATTGAGGGAGCAGAAAGATATGCTTTGCCCGTGGTCATTAAAGTCATTCTCCCTCTGGGGAGGGCAGGTGAGGCTTGTGCAGATGCAGAAGGGGTGAAGAATGGCAATAGGGCAGCATGGATTGCTGACATTCAGACCCTTGTGGACCATTTATGTTTGGTGGTTATGAGATAGAAATTTGGAAAGATCTTAAAATTCCCCCATATGCAAAAATTACTATTAATACACCAGGGCCTAAGAGCAATAGCAGGAAGGACTATTTCTCTAGAGAATAGGAAAGGGTCTGAGACATGGGTCTCAACCCTTGGAGTGACAGGGAGCCTTTAACATGTGGGCAGAATTCCAAGGACTCTGCATCAAGGTTTCAGCCTCTGAAGAGCTTTTAGCACATTTGTTCCTTCAGTAGCCATTTACTTCTTCCTAATTCATCAAAACAACTGAGTGTTACATCTTGATCCCTTAGCTTGTTACAAGTGTAAAATGGAGAGCTAGCAGGCAAAGTCCTTTCCTTTATATCCAGTGGGAACGACACCAATACATTAGAAAACAAATCAGTGGTTTCACCTCCAGCGCATAGAGGGGTGGATCAGCCACCTGAGGGAAAGGTCTGGGTGTTCCCAGCACTGACAGATTGTTACTGCAGGTAATTTGGTTCTAGAGTACAAATAAATTAATTCCCCATTTGGTGTTATTTTCTAGACCACAGTCTCTCTCTCAGAACTGTGGATGCCTAAGGGAAGATTGAAACCAGTGATGGCAAACTTATGACACTCCTGTGAGAGGTAACCTGTGAACTCATTTTTTGGCTGATTTTTCTGTTAAATGGCATTTACATCTATAAAATAAATATCAAAAATATAAGTATTTGTTTTACTATGGTTGCAAATATAAAAAAATTTTTATATGTGACACGGCACCAGAATTAAGTTAGGGCTTTTCAAAATGCTGGCAGGTGGAGCTCAAAAGGTTCATCATCACTGAAAACCAATATTTGCTTTATGGATTCCTGTGGGATGGAGGAGAGATTATGGCTGCAGACAGAACTTGAGTCACTCTCATGGTCTGTGTGGCTCTGCTTTAGTGACTATATCTCCCTGTGCCTTGGTTTCCTCTCAATGCACTACGATGAACATTTGACTGCCAGAGTGTCAGTGTATTAACAATAAAATATTCACAGTATCTGACTAAACATTGGGACAGGGGAGCTGCTCAAATGAAGGGCCTCTGTTATTGATCAACTCCAAGAGAGAATCTCCTGGGCTGATCCCTGGTGGGTGAGGAGCTGCCAGGAGCATCTTTCCTCCTTTTTGTTCCCTGTGATTCTGACCTTTCTCTGGACTCTCCTAAATGTTTCAGTGTAGTTCACAAATGGCCTGGTGACCTTGGCCATCTGTGCTAGCCACACTTAGTCTCAGGTGAAGCACCACCCCTATCCAGATGTGGCTAATGGGCCTGAGCTCTGGCCTCTGAGCAGCTCAAAGCCTTGTGACTCAGACACCTGGGAAACCATTGCACCCACTGAGCTCTTCCCAGGAGGTTAACCCCAACCTGACAAAGGATCCCCAGGGTCCCTGGAGTCAGAAACCCTGGGGCAGGTGTCTGGGCGGAGCTTCGAAAGATGAGCTTCTTGATGAGGATTGTAGTGGGCTACTCAGCATGGGCCCTGGCCAAGCCCTACAGGGTCATTCTCAGGGTCATTGTCATGGGGAAGGGCCGAGGGAACTGGACTGAGACTGGTCTGTCTCTGCTGAGCAACTCCCATCAGGCTGGCCCTTCTCTCTGTGGAGAATGTCTGCAGGGCGGAAATCCTGGAAGGGAACTCTGATCTTAGAAGTTTGTCTCCACTGTGTGTGCCCTGCACTAAATGCCCAAACCCAACCTGGGAGATCATGCAAAGGGGGATGGCGGCGAGTCCAGGGCTTTCAGTCCTGTGTGTTCAGCCACCCAACACCCAGAGGTCAGAAAGCCATGACTCACCGTATACATTGAGCTGTCCAAATCCAATTTCTTTTTTTGAGTTTCGAAGGTAGACTACTATGGTGTAGTTTCCTGTGTCCTGCAGGGTGACCCTCTTTATCAGCAAGGATCCATCAAAGTTTATTTGCTCTCGACCGCTGTGTTCAGGCCCTGCTCTATGTCCTGGCAACATTCCAAGACGTGCAATATTATGTTCATAGTTTGGCTCTTCCCCCCTGTACCACATGATGCCTCTAACATGGGGAGGCATATTGAGGATACGTAGAATCACATCCTGTCCTTCGGTAGCATTGGTTGACACAATAGCCAGTTGGGCAGTGGTGGGCAGGCTCCAGAAATTTAAGAGTGCAACTAGGAGGGAATAGAGGAATTGATCAATATTTGGATGTATATATTGGGATGGAAAGATGAGGTCCTGGATTTGGAAAATGTCTCTTCATCTCAGCCTTGTTGTGTGTGTGTGAGTTTGTTTGTGTGAGTGTGGTCAAGGTCAACAGCATGACCACCAATACTTCAGCACCTGTGAACCTGTTACTTTTTCTGTTTCTCAGTCTCTTTTCCAGGTGTCTGTTCAGCTCATCCACTCACTGCCCGCAGACCCCTGCTGACACTTAGGGGTGTCCATGGGAGGCACCTTCATGGAACACTTCCCTAAAGACTCTCTGTTAATCCCTTTCCGACTTGTCACTCCTCTGTTGTTCTTTTTATAACACTTGTGGGTACCTGACATCACATGTAGATATTTTCTTATCTTTATCCACCCACAGAACGTGAGCTCCATGGGGACGGTGCTTTTCCAATCTTGCATCCCCAGTGCCTGCAGCAGGCTGCAAATCCCTGTGGGTGAATGAATGTTCCCAGAGTCCTGCACCTCTTGGGGTGTATTTCTCCTGCAGCTGGTGTAAGGACGGTGTTTAGCAATCCTGGTTATATTTTTCTGTGGTGCCACCTGATATAAATTGTTATTATTATGTTCAGTTTCCAAAATTCAATACTCAGTGATGAATAACTTAGGAATTAACAGCAACTGAAGTTTCCCTGCACCACTCCACTTCAAGATCATGAGATTTCCCAGTTACCTGTTACCCATCTCCCTTACCCATCCTACTCTACCCCCTGTCCTCTCCCTTCAGGTCCACACAGAAGCCCTCCATCCACACTCAGAGTGCTGTTCTCCCCAGGAGAGCCCAGAAAGTTCCCCTGTTTCCTCCTTCAGTTCACCCCCAGGGATTTTTCCTTCCTTACCAGCCAACAGGAGCCAATTCCAGGGGACCAGTCCTCTGCTGAAAGGGGCTAAGAGTGACTCCATGGTGTCTTCTGCCTGCACTGTCCCTCCCTCGGCGAGAAGAGCTAGGATACCAGGAAAGCTCAAAGGCACCGCTGTACAAACTGTTGGGATCTGCTGTCCCTCTTCACTGTGCACTGGGCCTCCTCTTGGTGCAAGATCACTTACCTTGTCACATGGTCCAGGGCGGAGTTTGTGCCAAGGACTCACCTCCTTCTCCTCTAATTTTTGCCACCCTTTCCCCCTCCTTTCAGCTTACCATCCCTCTAAATTTTGGTTCCCTTGGAACTGCTGAGGTAGCTGAACACAGACACGCACACACACACACACACACACACACACAGACTTACATGCTCTGTTTTGAAAAGCACCAGCCTGGGGCATCCAGGTCATGGGCATTCCCCATTGCTCCCAGTCAGGTGCAAAGTAGCCTCCCCCACAGCCCTCTCTCTTTCACATTTGACTTTTTCCTTCAAAGCAGGAGTTCTGGGGCCACCTCAGGACCTCTTGTCACCTGGATGTCACCACCGCTGTGCATCGGATCACCTTTGAAACTTTCTAGAGATTGCAATTCCCAGGTGACACCAGAGATGCTGCTTCAGCAGCTGTCCAGCTAATGTGGATGCCCAACCATGATGAGATCTGGTGATGTCCTGATGAGACACCCCTCCCCCTCTTCTGTGCACAGGCAGGGTCTCCACATCCTGTTAAAATGCAGATTCTGACTCTGCAGGTGTGCCGTGGACCAGAGACTCTGCATCTGACAAGCTCTCCGGGGAGGTGGATCTTACTGGCCTGTGGAGCCCACTTGCAACAGCAAGGCTGATGGGGCCACGTGTCCCCTGAGAGGATGACCCTCTCATCCCAGTATTGGCCTCTGCTGTGTCTTGGTCTTGGGTCTGTCAGCACCACACAGAGAGCCCCACAGGCCCCAAATGAGGGATTGTTTCTGTTTGTGACACAGAAACCCTGCTGGGTAATTGGTCTGCACCATGTTCTCAAAGCATTGGGATGGTTGGATATGCTCCCCGTAGGAAGGCCACAGAGATGACTGTGGGTGTGAGAAGGGGCAAGCTGGGTGTCAACTACAGAGGGGACCCTCCCTCTATCTCAGGTTGTCACCAACCTGGCCTTTACTTCCAGGGACAGACACCCAGGATAAGGAGTCTCAGGAGGCCCAGCAGTTCCTGGGAGTGAAGAGGAAGGTGTCCTGCATGTCCTGGGAAGAGAGGACTGTGGTGGGAGCTCATGTGGCTGTGTGCTCCCTGGTCGTCAGAGGTAGTTTCTAGGAGACTCTCCCTCTCTGTTGGCTGAGCCTGTCCTGTGCATCCTGACCTTGGGGCTGTGTCTGTCCTCAGCCTGGGGGGAGTTTCCTTTCATTACCCCACGTTGTTCATGGGTGGTGGCAGGTATGGGACAGAGAGCAGCAAAGAGAGCCCTGGGCAAGCAGGTGCTCTTGGGCCTTTTAAAGTTAGAAACTTCCCAACCTGTGAAGATTTTCATGAGTTTATTTGAACCAAGCTAACATCATATGCCTGGAACATATTTTCAAATCCTGAGCTTGGTAGTTGTGCAAATTATTTTATACATTATAATAAAAAAGAAGATGGAAAAAGTTGTGTGAAATCAATTAGGAAGTGAAGAAATCTCTAGAATTGATTAATAGCAAAATGGAGAAACACATTTTTTTTTTACTTTTGTGGGTCCAGGATAATTAACATTTACAGCACATAGAGAGGTTATGCAAGGAACCAGGTAACATAAGAAGTATGTTGTCTCATATGCTGATCGCAGAGTCTGTGCCTTCACATCATTTTGCAAAAAAACAACTACTCTGATGTGTCAAAGGTATGGTATCCAAGATGTGTAAGAACAGGGAACAGGGATCACTTAACATCAAGTCTGACCTTTGCTAACAAAGCTGTAGGCCTGGGGCATGACACCCTGACATCACCTGCCCTGTTAAGAATTTGTGATCAGACCATCCTGTGCAGTTAATTTTGGTCACTGAACTCCTCAGGACTGCCATGTGACCCACTGGGCTTGTCAGGCTTATTTTACAGCCCATTTTGTTGTCGTAGTTTTATTCACAGTCCCTAGAAATAGCAGGTGGGATACAGCAGTCATGAGGGCGGGGTCCAAAAGCCTCTGTGGGAGCATGGGATGGAAATCCAGCTCCTTTTCCAGCTCCTTAGGCAAAGCCAGGTTCATGTGTGAATTCCCTGTGTTGTCTAGGTGTTTAAATGTCGCCCCCTGGAGAGCAGAAGGAGACCTGCAGCCAATGTCAGGTGATGTACCCTGGATGCTGAAAAAAGAATGAGAGCTGACCTTGACACCTGGGCAGAGGTGGGCTCTGGCCTTCAAACTGAAAGGCCAGTCAGTCAGGGTCCAGTCACTGTGGGTCCCAGGCCTCCTGACTCCATCCCAGAGCAGGGTGTGCCCAGTAAGAGGACAGGATCTGGGGCTGCTTCCATCTCAGAGGGGATGAGTGTCCAGAAGATTATGAGTCCAGTGTCATGAGAACTGTCCCCTCTGGTGGATGTACTGTTTCAGGAGGAACACTTTGTCCCAAAGTTCTCAATTACAGAACCTGGTGATGTCTCTTCTGAGGCTTTTAGTAGAGTGTGCCAAACTGGAGGGCTGATCCGCCAAATGCCCTGTGTGTCTACTTCACTGCATTGGGGTGTTGCATCCAAGTCACCTGTGTCCCTGTCCATCCTCTTCTGTAGTCCTCCCCACAGGGCCCAGGATCTCAAGCAGCTCCTCTTGGCGAGTCATCCACAAGATCTGTGGGTCCCTCTGTTAGGGGAGGGGAGGCCGCTGTGGGACCCTCAGTCCTCTGAGATGGAAGCAACCCCAGATCCTCAGTTTTCCTGTCCCATCTTGCTGCAGAAGTTCCCCTTGCTAGCCAAGACATCCTGGACGGGTGAGATGTTCAGGGACTACAGGCAGGTGTCTCACAGACCAGCAACCATATGTTTGGGAGTCATCCCCGGATTTCTTTGAAGTCAGTGTGAGCTCTCTATTTCCATGGTAGTACCTCTACCTGGGGTGAAAGGTCCAGAGTGTCTTCCAGGTCAGGGCTTTGGGAGAAGACAAAGAACACAGGCTGTTGTCCTGGCCACAGGAATATGATCAAAACTCACAAGGTGGAAATGGGGAGGGCTCTGATTTTCTGGGAATGAAGAAAGGTCTGACTCTTCACTTTTAGTTGGTCCTATATCCCTCCCCCCTGATTGTGTGAGAGGGGAAAACCCATCCCTGAGTCATCCCCACACACTTGTGGCCTCCTCCCATGCTGACACCAATGCCTTCATGCTTATAAGGAACATAGTTTGACCACTAGTGTCACACAGGGTGACAGGCTTCCATTGGGTGTTTTCTCTCATCCATTTAATGAGTGTTTACTGAGCATATGTGATGTGTCAGACCCTGGATGGGCCCTGGGACCTGAGAGAACATGACATAGGTGGGACTTGTGCTCATGGAGTTTACCTTCTAACAAAGAGAGGCTCTCAGTGATATCACAACACTAAGGAGTTAAGTATAATCTAGAGAAAGGCCACGAAGAAAGAGTTGTATGTACTTGAGGTTGAGCTTGTCTGGAGATCACAGAGAGCACTTCTGAGAAAGTGACCTCTTGCTGAGACCTGAAGCATGAGTGGCAATTCACCCATTGGACAGAGTGTGGTGGTGAAGAGCTGCCTGAAGAGGACTAGATTTTGGTGGGAAGATGCCTGCCTGGATGGAGGAGCTTTCAAAATCCAGTGTGGGCAGTGTGAAGAGTGAGAAGGAGTGTTGACTGAGTAATGCTGGTGAGGTAGGCCCCTAATGAGGTGTGGGTGCTGCTGAGTTGGGGTCAGCAGACACCTGAGGAGGCTGCAGGCTGTGGAATAGCTCACTCCCATTTGATGGACAAGCTGAAATATATGTAAGAAGAAAAGTCTGGTTACAGTTTTGAATTTTCTATTCAACTTATACTTTAAACAATATTTCATATGTGTAGAGTAAAATTTTACCATATTTATTGAGTTTTAGTTGGCATGAAATAAACTTACCAGTTTGAAACTATACAATTTATTAAGCATTGCCAAATGCATGCACCAAAGTTGTTACAATGAAGAAAATGAACATATTCTTCACTCTTAAAGACTCCTCGGGCCCTCTTCTAATCTCATCACTCTGACCCTCTTCTACTCCTTCCACTCTTTTCTGCTTTCAGTCATTATTGATGAGTTTGCATTTTCTGCAGTTTTCATAATTTGAGCCATATAATATGTAATTTTGGGCAAATGTTGGCTTCTAGATTCAACGCCATCATCTTGAAATAGTGATTTCCTTTCTAATCCCTCAGGTCTACTCCATTGTAGGATGCACCAAACTTGTTTAGCCATTCGCCCATTCATGGACATTTGTGTTGATTCCCATTTTGGACTATTAGAAGTAAATCAGGCATTAACATTTGTGCAGCAAGGTCTTTAGCACACAGAAGTAGGTACACGTAAAACCAATGCAAGGCCAGAAAAATGGAAGTCAGGGAATTGACACAGGGAGTCTGGTTTCAATGTCCCACTGTCACACCCCACCCAGAGGGAAAGAAACACCTGCTTCTTCACATAAAGCTCTGCCTGCAGAGCCCACACACCAGGAGCAGGAATCATAGCCCCTTCTCCCTTCCAGAGTCCTAACTACACACAAGTGCATCTCAGAGGCTGAAATTAATTCACACCTGTCTTCCCAGTCATTAAAAGTGGGAAGGGTGGTATTTAACCTTTCAGCCCCTCTGGTATTGTAGGAAATATAGAAAGGGGTGGAGCATAGATGTCAAGTGCCAGTAGACAATACATGGCATGGTTGAGTCCACTTGCAGGCTCTGTGACTCTGGGCAAGTGATCTCACCTCAAAAAGCCTGTTTCCTCATTTGATTTCATAGAATGATATTTCCTGGTTCTTAGAATAGAGCAGTTTAAATTCTTGAAATTTTCAGAGTCATATGGGCAATAAGAGTGTCTTTTGTCCTGATGAGGCAACACCTGACAGGCCTCTGGATATTTGCAGGGTGAGGACTGGTTGCCATAAAGGCCAAATCTTGATTAGAATCCTGGAAATTTCAGCAGCCAACGTAAGAAACATTTAAACCTGTAGAGAATTTTTATGAGTTTGAGTCAAACTGATGACAATTGCCAGGAAGCAAAATCTCAATGAAAAATGGCAGTTTGGCACCATAGGTTATACATTACAATCAAAGCAGGAGGCATAAGGGGTTAAATAAGATCCATTGGTGATAGGGTAGGAAGGTGGGAGAAAGTAAAACAGGGAAATCTCTGAGATTGGATAAAAAGTAACACAAATAGACACATATGTCTTTTACATTGGCTGATAGACGATAGTTAGCAGCAAAAAAATTAACATGATGACAAAAGCAATTAGGGGTTCTGTCGCTTCTCCTCTGTGCAGTGAGGGTCCGGAAAAATGAAAAAATTTTCCTGATATTCCAAAAGGAAGTTATCATGAATGCAAAAAGACAATAGACATGTTTCCTTAATGTAAAGATTTAGCTTTGTCAGGAATGAATACCTAAAACATAATTACCTACCATGACTCACTTTTAGTTAGAATGTTATTATCAGGTCATCCTATGTGGTTGCTTGAGGTCTCAGATTTTGCAAATCATACTATGCAGGCCTCCTCTGAGCTTGTCAGCTTTAGTATGTGGCCCCTTTTTCATCCACACCTCCCCCTTTGGGTGATAAATCAAATGGAATGATTTACTGATGACCAACCTTTTGGTTGGAAAATGTGGTCCCATGGTTCTAAAAAGGCTCATCGCTAGGAAGTCTTAGTTTATCTATCTGAACAAAGGACCATTGGGAATAGGACAAGACTGCAACCTTGCATGGGAATCAAGGTCAAATTTTCTCAAAGGTGAAAAGCAGGTAAATGGGAGCCAGTCAGGTTCCACTGGTCTTCATTAAGAAAATCACTTGGGCCCTGACCAGTTTTGCTAAATGATTAGAGTATCAACCTGCAGTTCATTCTAAGGTCAGGTGTCTGGGTTATAGGTGCAATTCATGGTCCCAATCAAGATGCATGCAGGAGACAGCCAATTATGTCCCTCTCATATCGATGCTCCTCTCCCTCTCTTTTTTTCTCTCTCCCTCCCTCCTCTCTCCCTTCTACTCAAGTAAAAGAATCTTATATGACATATAAAAATTAATTCAAAATGTATTAAAGATCGCTCTAACCAGTTTGGCTCAGTGGATAGTGCATCGGCCTGCAGACTGAAGGGCCCCAGGTTCGATTCCAGTCAAGGGCATATACCTTGATTGCAGGCACATCACCAGTAGGGGGTGTGCAGGAAGCAGCTGAGTAATGTTTCTCTCTCATTGATGTTTCTAACTATCCCTCTCCTTTCCTCTCTGTAAAAAATCAATAATATATAAATATTTTTAAAAATGTATTAAAGATCTAAATGCAATACCAAAAACCATAACACCCACAGAATATTCAGGGGAAAAACTTCCTGACATTGTAGTTGACAATAATTTCTTGGATATGATACCAAAACTCAGGGAACAAAGGAAAATAGAAAATGTGCTACAGCCTGGCCAGTGTGGCTCTGTGGTTGAGCATCGAACTATGAATCAGGAGATTAAGGTTCAATTCCCAGCAGGGCACATGCCAGGTTGTGGGCTCCATCCCCTGTGGGGAACTTTCAGGAGGCAGCTGATCAATGATCCTCTCTCATCATTGATCTTTCTATCTCTCTTTCCCTCTTCCTTGCTATCTAAAATCAATAAAAATATATTAAAGTCAGGGGAAAAACTTCCTGACATTGTAGTTGACAATAGTTTCTTGGATATGATACCAAAACTCAGGGAACAAAGGCAGAATGAGAAAAAGTATTTGAAAATTATATATATACTAGAGGCCCGGTGCACAAAAATTTGTGCACTCGATTAAGGTTCAATTCCCAGCAGGGCACATGCCAGGTTGTGGGCTCCATCCCCTGTGGGGAACTTTCAGGAGGCAGCTGATCAATGATCCTCTCTCATCGTTGATGTTTCTATCTCTCTTTCCCTCTTCCTTGCTATCTAAAATCAATAAAAATATATTAAAAAAGAATATGGGGCTACATTAAACTTAAAAACTATTGTCTATCAAAAAACAATCAACTGAGTGAAAAATACACCTTCAGAATGAGAAAAAGTATTTGAAAATTATATATATACTAGAGGCCCGGTGCACAAAAATTTGTGCACTCGGGGGGAGAGGGGGTCCCTCAGCCCGGCCTGTGCCCTCTCGCAGTCTGGGACAGCTCAGGAGATAATGACCTGCAGGCTTAGGCCTGCTCCCGGGTGGCAGAGGGCAGGCCCAATCCCTAGGTGCAGCCCCTGGTCAGGCTCAGAGCAGGGCTGATTGGGGAGTTGTGGCACCACCCCCTGTCATGAACAGAGAAGGGCGGATCGGGAGGTTGCAATACCGCCCCCTGTCACACTCAAGGCAGGGTCGATGGGGATGTGGCAGCACCACCCGCTGTCACACACAGAGCAGGGCTCATCAGGGGGTTGGGGCACCGCCCTCTGTCACACTCAAGGCAGGGTCGATGGGGATGTGGCAGCACCACCCACTGTCACACACACAGAGCAGGGCTCATCAGGGGGTTGGGTCACCACACCCTTTCACGCACAGAGCAGGGTTATCAGGGGGTTGGGGCGCAGCCCTCTATCACCCAGAGAGCAGGGCCTATCAGGGCGTTGGTGTGCTGCCACTGTCACACTCAGGGGAGGGCCGATGGGGAGGTTAGGGCTCTACCCCGTCACACACAGAGCAGGGCCTGTGGAGGGGGGCGCTTTTGGGGCAACGCACCCTGTCACACTCAGAGCAGGGCCGATCAGGGGGTTGGGGTGCTGCACCCTGTCACACACAGAGCCACAGGGCAAATAGTGGGTTGGGGAGCTCCCCCCTATCAGGCACAAAGCAGGGCCGATCAGGGGGTTGGGGCACCTTCCCCTGTCACAAACAGAGCAGGGTGGATAGGGAGGTTGTGGCCCCTCCCTCTGTCACACACAGTGCCACAGGGTGATCAGGGGGTTTGGGCGCTGCCCCCTGTCACACTGATCCCTGTGCTGGGAGGCATATACTATATAGGATAGAGGCATGGTGCATGGGTGGGGGCCCGCTGGTTTTCCCTGAAGGTGTCCTGGATCAGGGTGGGGGTCCCGCTTGGGTGTCTGGCCAGCCTGAGTGAGGGGATGATGGCTGTTTGCATCTGGTCACACCCCCTTCAGGGTGGGTTTCCCCACTGGGGTGCCTGGCCAGCCTGGATGAGGGGAAGATGGCTGTTTGCCACTGGTCACACCCTCTTCAGGGTGGGGGTCCACACTGGGGTGCCTGGACAGTCTGGGTGAGGGACTGAGGGCCATTTTCAGGGTGGCAGGTGACTGAAGCTCCCAACCTGTCCTTTTTTTCTTTTTTTTTTTTATTCTGGGCCAGCTTCAGCTCTGAGGCTTGGCTGCTGAAAGCAGGTTTCTGGCCTTTGTTTACCTTCTGTATTTGAAACAATGTTGCAGTCCTGTTGGCTGAAGCCTGGCTGACTGAAAGCAGGTTTCTGGGATTTGTTTAGCTTCGATATTTGTTACAATGTTTCTTAGAGAGCAGCTGAGAGGTCAGCAAAAAGGCGGGGAACCTGGGTTCCTCTGTCACTGAAGCAAACAAGCCTCCATGTTCGCATCAGCTGCCTGTCTTCCGGCTGCCATCTTGGTTGACAGTTAATTTGCATATCACCCTGATTAGCCAATGGGAAGGGTAGTGGAGGTACTGCTAATTACCATGTTTCTCTTTTATTAGATAGGATATATATCCTATCTAATAAAGGGGGGTATGCAAATTGACTATCACCCCATAACTATCAAGATGGCTGTGTCCACAGCAGAGCCAGGGATTCCGTAATACAAGATGGCTGCACCCACAGCAGAGGCCGAGTTCTTGTAATGAGCCTTAACGAGCAATCAGAAGGGACCTGAGGCTGCATGGTGCTGGGCCGGGGGCAGGCCATGTCTGACACTTCTATTATAAAGGTAAATAGCAATATTAAAATATTTTCTCTAATTAACTCCCTTTTAATATGCACAAATTCTGTGCACCGGGTCACTAGTATATATATATATATATATATATATATATATATCTGTTAAGAGGTACATCTAGGGTATATAAAGAAACCCTACAGTTCAACAACAATAACAAGACCAATTTGCCCGATTAAAAAATGGTCAAAACACTATAATAGACATTTTTCTAAAGAAGACATAAAAATGGTCAAAAAGCTTATTAAAAGATGCCCAACATCATTATTCATTAAAGAAATCAAATCCAAAGAAAAATGAAATATCCCTTCATACCCATAAGGATGGTCTTGCAACTTTGCCAAAATCATTTATTAGGTTTAGCTTTTTGGTTGAATCTTGTGGGTTCTCTATGTACCATATCATGTCATCTGTAAAAAATGACAGCTTTACTTCTTATCTTTCAATTTGGGTGCCTGTTATTTCTTCTTGTTGTCTGATCATTGTAGCTAGAAATTCCAGTGCTGTGCTGAAAAAGAGTGGTGAAAGCAGATATCCCTGTCTTTTTTCTTATCTTAAGGGAAATACTTTTAGTTTTGGCCATTGAGTATAAAGTGATGGTAGGTTTTTCAAATATGGCCTTTATTATATTGATGTATGTTCTCTTTATTCCCACTTTGTTGAGAGTTTTTATCATAAATTGGTTCTGGATTTTATTGAATGGCTTTTTGGTATCTATTGATATGATCATGCGATTTTTATATTTTATTTTGTTTATGTTATGTAACACATTTATTGAATTGCAAAGTTTATAATGACCTTGCATCTCCAGAATAAATCTCACTTTATCATTGTTTATTATTTTAAAATGTATTACTGGATTTGATATGTTAATATTTTGTTGAGTATGTTAGCATGTCTGTTCATCAGGGATATTAACCTATAATTTTCTTTCTTTGTCATGTTTTTACCTTGCTTTGGTACTAGGATAATTTTGGCCTCATAAAAGAGCTTGGAAATCTTCCTTCTTCAATATTTTGGAATTGTTTAGGAGGCTTTTTTTCTTGAATATTCAGTAAAATTCATCTATGAAAGCTTCTGATCTCAGGATATTTTCTTCTTGGAATTTTTTGTTTTAGAAAAATTGTAGAACTGTTTTGCTTTCATTAGTTGTTATTGTTGCTTTCAGGTGTGTATTTTCTCCGGATTCAATTTTAAAAGATTGTATGCTTCTAGGAAGTTTTCCATTTTGCCTAGGCTGACTATTTTGTTGCCACATAGTTGTTAATGATATTCTGTCACAATCATTCGTACTGCTGTGATGTCAGTGGTTGCATTGCCCCTTTCATTTCAGATTAGACTTACTTGGATCCTCTCTCTTTGTTTCTTGATGAGTCTGGTTAAAGGTCAATCAATCTTGTTTATCCTTTCAAAGATCCAGCTTTTGTTTTCATTGTCTTTTGTTCTTTTTAGAGTCTTTGTAGTTTATTCCTGTTCTGATATTTATTATTTTCTTCCTTCTATTTACTCTGGAGTATTTCTGCTGTACTTTTTCCAATTCTTTTAGGTGTAGGGTAATATTGTTTATGAGAGATTTTTCTTGATTCTTGAGGTAGGCCTGTAATGCCATGAACTTCACTTTCAGGACAGGTTTTGCTGTGTCCCATAGATTTTGGATCATTATGTGTTCATTTTTGTTTGTTTCCAGAAAATTTTTGATTTCTTCCTGGATCTCTTGGTTATCCATTCATTATTTAATAATATGCTATGTGGCCTCCATGTGCTTGAATATTTTTGAGATTTTAAATGATTTATTTTTTATTCTTCCATCACCTTTTATCTCCTCTGTGCCTTTTTCCACCTCCACTCATTCCCCTCCACCCCACAATCACCATATTGTTGTCTATATCGATGATTTCTTCCTCCCCCCCCTTTTTTTATTGGTCAAACCCTCTCCCACCCCCGAGCTGTCTGCCTGCTCTATATTTATGAGTCACAGTTTTGTTTTGTTTTTAATTGTTTTTTTGCTTAAAGTATTATAAAAAGTATTACACATGTCTCCCTTTTTTCCCACCCTTAACAACCCCCTGGCCTTCCCTACTCCCCAGTATCTTATGTCCATTGGTTATGCTTATATGCATGCATACAAGTCTTTGGTTGATCTCTTACCCCACCACCTCCTGCCCCCCAACCCTCCCTGGCCTTCCCGCTTTAGTTTCACAGTCTGTTCGAGGCTGCTCTGCCTCTGTATCTATTTTTGTTCATCAGTTTATAATGGTCTTTATTATCCATAAATGAGTGAGATCATGTGGTATTTTTCCTTCACTGACTGGCTTATTTCCCTTAGCATAATGCTCTTCAGTTCCATCCATGCTGTTGCAAATGGTAAGAATTCCTTCTTTTTTACTGAGGCATAATATTCAATCATGTAGATGTACCACATTCTTCTAATCCATTCATCTACTGATGGGCACTTAGGTTGTTTCCAGATCTTAGCTATGGTGAATTGTGCTGCTATGAACATAGGATGCATATATCCTTTCTGATTGGTGCTTCTGTTTTTTTGGGATATATTCCTAGAAGTGGGATCACAGGGTCAAATGGGAGTTCCATTTTTTTGTTTTTTGAGGAAACTCCATACTGTCTTCCATAGTGGCTGCACCAGTCTGCATTCCCACCAGCAGTGCACGAGTGTTCCTTTTTCTCCACATCCTCTCCAGCACTTGTCCCTTGTGGATTTGTTGATGATAGCCATTCTGACAGGTGTGAGATGGTACGTCATTGTTGTTTTGACTTGCATCTCTCAGATGATTAGTGACTTTGAGCAAGTTTTCATATGTCTCTTGGCTTTCTGAATGTCCTCTTTTGAAAGGTGTCTATTTAGTTCCTTTCCCCATTTTTTGATTGGATTGTTTATCTTCCTTTTGTTAAGTTGTATGAGTTCCCTCTAAATTTTGCAGAATAAGCCCTTATCAGATATAACATTGGCAAATATGTTTTCCCACGCAGTGGGCTTTCTTGTTGTTTTGTTGATGGTTTCTTATGCTGTGCAGAAGCTTTTTATTTTGATGTAGTCCCATTTGTTTATGTTCTCTTTAGAATCCAATGCCCTAGGAGCTGTATCAATGAAGGAATTGCTTCGGCATATGACTGAGATTTTGTTGCATTTGGATTCTTCTAGTATTTTTATGGTTTCCCGGCGTACATTTAAGTTCTTTATCAAATTTGAGTTTATTTTTGTGTATGGTGTAAGTTGGTGGTCTAGTTTCATTTTCTTGCATGTATCCATCCAATTTTCCCAAGAGACTATCTTGACTCGATTGTATGTTCTTGCCTCCTTTGTCAAATATTAATTGAGCATATTTGTTCAGGTTGATTTCTGGGCTCTCTATTCTATTCCATTGGTCTATATGTCTGTTTTTTTTTTAAAAACAAAACAAAACAAAGAATGTTGGTCAATGAGAGCAAGAGAGGCAGCAAGGATAATGCCAAGATTTCCTAGAAGAATCATTTTGACCTTGACTGAGAAGAGGAGGATTTGGGGAGGATCTGGTTGAGAGGTGGGGAGGATAAAGATCTTTGTTTTGCACACCTTACAATAGAGGTGCCCAATTATATCTAGGAAAGATTTCCCAGAGCAGCTTAACTCATTCTCTCCTAAACCCGTTGGGAAACACACACAAACACACACACACACACACACACACACACACACACACAGAGACACACACAGAAAACAAAAAGAACAACAACAGAAAAAAACCACCAAGAAGCTGGAGATAGCAATTCCTGGAATCACTGACAACAGAATTGATGTGTGAGGTCTGGAGAAGAGAAGCGGTTTTGTGTGGTGTGGTTTGTGACTCTCCCACACTCAGGACCATGGAGCTGGTGGGTCCTGGACTGTGGATATGGAGGCTGCAGAGGGATTGTTATTCAAGACCAATGCAGCAGGTTCATTTCCCAGTGTTTTCATCCAGGAAGTAACAGCAACACTTTAGCAAATCAAGTCTCCAGTCCTGCCCTTAGAGATCATTCAGGAAACTGCAACTTTAGTCTGCTTCCCAATACATAAAAAATAAATTAAATAAGTAATATTTTTTTCTTAAAAAGGACGGCAGACCACTTATGGTCTGGTTAATGAACTGAGAATAGTAATTTTTCTCTTTTTCATTTTATATTATTTTATTTTATTTCTATCACCATTTATTTTAATTTTATCATCCTGATATAAAATAAATAACAAAAGAAATACAAAAAATATGCCAGTGCTCATTATATATCATTTGGACAAAGAGCCAAGTCGTTTGGGCTTCAAGTACAAATCTTAATCAGTTTGTAAGACCCAGAGAAGGTAAATTGTTTTGAGGTGATCCTCAAAAATCCAAGGAGATTTTAGCTCCCTCTGCAGGTGGAACCTGAAATAGTTATTCCATGTCTGACATTCACACTGTAAGCAAAGCCAGGTCGAAGCTCTCTGCTGTTGGATATTCTTTCTTGTATTTGTGACAACACTGAATGTTGCCTGATAAGCCTTGTGTCTCTGTGTGTTCTGTTAAAAGTTATCACAGGAAGGTTCTGGTTTCTTTGGGCCATACTGAGGATATCTGCCCCAAACAATGAGAGCTCCCGTGGATGAAAGCAAAGATCTTTAAATGACATTCTTTCAGTTTATTAACTATATTTTTGCATTATCTACTGCAAGGTCTTTCCTCTTGGAAGATGAAAACTCACCTGATTTCTTTCTCATCACCAATTCTCTCTCTCTCTCTCTCTCTCTCTCTCTCTCTCTCTCTCTCTCTCTCTCTTTCTTTCTCTCTTTCTTCTCTGCAGTATTATTCTAAAGACCAATATTTATTGTAGGCTTATTGTGTCTGTTTAATGCCATTCTCAATTGAACAAAGACCTGAGATTTCTTTAAATTTGAATCTCCAGAGAACATCATAGACAAAGATCCTTTCTTCTGTGAGCTACAGAGTTGGGCGTTGGGTGTTCCTGCTCATTAGACACTTGTAATGCCATAAACAGAGTAGAAAAAGCCAAATACTTCTCTACATTCCTTCACAGCTTCTCCAGGTTTCCTTGCTGTGGAACTGCTCTCTGGTGGTCTCATTACAGAATTTTCCCCACCATTGGTCAGGTCTGGGGGCAGGACTATGAAACGTCACGGGAAAGTTCAGGGCTCTTTGTTCAAATTAAGTATTTTAGGATGACAAAAGCAAACTATTAAACCTACCACAGGCCCTTCTAAATGGCTGAACAAATTATGAGCCCATGAAGTGGCCCTTGCTACCAGGGCAAAAGGATCTGTTCATTCTCCAAGTTAATTCAATGCGAAACTCAAGTCATAAAAATGGCGAGAACTAGAGGCTTTCCTTCTAAAGAAAAACAACACTGTAAGTTTCTAAATGCCTTAGTAAGACATGTGTGCTCCAAAGGGTGGAAGTGATGCCTTCTAACGTTGATGTTCTAAGACAATGACATCAGTCATGACAGTGACACCAGAGACAGGATCAACTCGTGTGATCAGCAGTTTAAGCAAAGCATGAGTTATAGGGCCATCCACATCTGTGACCATTCAGGAATCTGTCACATCTATGGCTCCCATAGTCTGGGCTATGCTCGACGTACCCTCCAGAGGAAAGGACAAGTTGCTAATTGATGTTAGAAGATTGAAAGGTGCTTTGTGAAACCTCTGGTAAGACCTAATGAAATAATTACTCGTAGGCAGACTCCTTGTGAACAAGGCCATATCTTCTACAGCAATAAACAACAGCTCTCAATAAGCTTCTAGGCCTGAGGAGAAATGGAGATTCTGAATATGGTCTGTAATGTGACCAGGTTGGCAGAACTGCCCATCATAACCTGGGTTCTACCACACCCACCAACATAAGTTTAGGTGAGGAGAGAATCATCCAATACAGATGGAAGTGACACATCCTGGATTAGACAAGGACAGGTGGGTACCTACCACTCCATCCCTGTGACCAACCACAGAGCTCTTACCTGTGAAATCACAGAAAGTTACTCTCACTAGTCAACAAAGAAGGAAAATGCTCCACACATTCCAAGTCCATGCCTGCCCTGAATTACTTCTCCCCCAATACATACATACCATCAACCTTTTTTTTGTCTGTCCCCAGTCTTCTAGTCAGACTTACTCACTGGCACACAAATTCCTGGGGACATGGCTAACGTGTTTGCTCAGTTGCGGCACATGTTGGTATATAGAGGTGAGATTGGCCTTTCATGGCTCTCCCAGACCATGGGGTAACTGCTTCGAGTGCCAAATGCACACACCTCTCCTGGGTTGGAGCTGGAGGATGGACACCTCTGGCCCTCAATTTGGTCCTTACCCTCAAACCTGTCCTGCATTTCCCATTTTCCCCAGGCTCCATGCCAAGCCCTGTTCTAGTCTGACTACACTGGACTTCAACTAATTTCCTGGCTCAAATGCCACATTCCCTTGGGTCATCTTCTGCATTCATGGTGTCGCCATCCCTCCTCACTTTTCAGACTCCTGACTCCCTACAAGATGCTCATTTGCATTTCCTTCTTGTTTTTTATTTTATGTCTATTCTGTAACTCCTGCCAGCAAGTATATTTGGTGCTCTCTCTTATCACAAATGTCAGGACACTAATATGAATCTTAAGAACCTTATTCTTTCCCCCAACGCAGTGTCTCACCCCTTTCGCCTATCCATGTTTGGGAGAAGGGCATTCCTACATCACTACAGCAACTCCAGTGGCTTCTCCCTTAACAGGTAGAAAGTTGCCCCTCACTCATATCCCTCAGCCCCATCCAGAGCCCTCCCCAAAAGAGCCCAACTGCAGGGCAACTTTAGGTCCCCTTGACCTCATATAATGCCTAACATCTCCAAACCCCCCAGGGTTTACAATTTATCATCCTGGCTCTGAAGAGATCTTATCACTCCAAAGATCCCCTCTATGTCCATTCATGCTTACCCACAATGCACCTCTGGCTAGCTCTCAAAGGAGTATAACTAAATACCCCAGAGGCAACAAGGCACAGGAAAGATTTATTTCCAATTTCCAGGTTCTGGATGTGGATTCTCTAAGAACCGGCACCTGGCGATTGTAAAAACAATGAAGAAAACAAAGTATGAGGACACCTGCCTGGCCTGAGCTCCAGGTCACGGGGGATACTAAAGAGCATCTTTTAGTGACAGCCTGTGGGTGGCTGACATGTCAGGGACCTGCATGTTTACTAGAGTTTGTAAGGTTCAAGAGAGAATGTTTGTTAAAATCTCTGTGATATTGTTCCTTGAAGGTGCACTGGAAATAAATGTGAACACTGTTGATGGCTTGGTCCCTCTTGACGTGCGCTTTTCAGGCCTGCATGTCTTCTCAGACTTTGGTGCAAAGGATATCCTGAGGCAACATGGAGCCGCAAAAGCATCTAAGAAGTCACGTCAGATGCTGCTCTGGATGCCAAGTCAGAGTGGATGCAGGAATACTGGAGACATTTATGTGGAGGTTTTTAGCCTGATAAGAGAAGAAATTGGAAGATTTGAAAATATGGTAAGGATCAACAATGTGTGCAAAATGACAGGATCAGCTATTTACAGGTAGATGTTGAAAAGTAAAACGAGTGTCTAACACATTTAAAGAGTCAAGGAAGACAATCTTCAGAACCATGCAATAGGGCAGTGAGATGAAACTCAATACCCCTGAAAGAAAAGGCTGGGGAGATTTTGGAAAGAAGAGGGAATTATAGGCATCTGTGTTTGCTAATGGGATTTACAGAAAGGAAATATAAACCATCTCCTGAAGTCCTGGCAGCAGGTCTTTTCTCATCTTGATTGTAAATGTCCCCACCCATGTTCGGCTCCTACTCTCCCTCACAGACTGGGACACAGGGACACCAGGAGGATTACATTTCAAATGGATGGGGCCAGGTCCTTGAGAAAGTTATTCTCTGGGTCATAACACTGGCAAGAGAGCTTTTGAGGAGACTTATGTATATTTCAAAAGCGCAGACAAAGAATCTACAATTACTAATTATATTTCTAAAAGAAATGTTGTAAGGATGGAAGACAAAGGCATTTTGTCAGGAAGAAACTGAGTTAAGGTTAGTGACTCTGAGGGAACATTAAGGCTTCCAGTTCAGAACAAAACTGCTTTCTGCACAGTGGAGGGAAACACAACTAAATCTCTTTTAGCCAAGACCCAGTTGACATCTTTATCATTTCCCGCCATTTATAAAGAGGTGCAATTTCCCAGCAATGTATAAACAGATGCAAAGTTGCTGAAATTTCCTGAACACAGCCAGGATCTGATCTCCCAGAATTCTGTGCTTCTACAGTTCTCCATGGAGACATTACATTGCTCTCTACAGTCACCTTCGTTTTGACCACAGGTCACCTCCAAGGAAGAAGAGTATTCTCCATCCTACAACATGGCTGGTGTCACTGGATTTGGCCTGATCAGTCAGCTAAGTGCACAGGAACTAACATTTACCACATAATTTGCTCTGATGTGGGTTTTAATATGAAACAGAAGATGGGAGTTCTAACAGCCTTTTGAGGTTAGGGAGCCTCACCCTCTAGCTTTGGGTAATGCCCTCATATCCAAGAGATTCCAAAAAACAATGCAGGTCAAATTTTCTCCATGAAAGGTAAGGTCATTTCTAATTCTTTGGGCATCAATCTGAACTAGGACATTTGAGCCAAAGCCTTGGTTGTATTACTAAGGTTTCCAATTATACCATATTAACAAGGAAGACAGAGTTCTATTGAGTTTATGCAAATAATTTTGTAGCCATATAAATAAAAATACTCAAAAAGACTTAAAAATTATTTGAAATAAGTCAAACAGGGAGAAAAAAAGATCAGTGTTGTTACCGACATGGGTGTCCTCCTGTCCATTCCCATTGCCAACAACAGTGGCTGGGCATCCACTACATGTCCCCCTGGAGTAGGGACAGAGCTTGGATTTATGCAAACCTATCTCCTGCACCCAGGGTAATCACTCAGCCACTGAAATTCTCTTGAAGACTTGGTTTCACCTCCACTGTGGAGATGGTACAACTTACACCACACCGAGGTGGGATCTGGTATAGACTATCATCTTAAGTCAACAATAATGACAATGTCAGCTCTCTTTTTTGAGCATTTATTGACTCAATGCAAATCTTCTAAGGACTTTCCACCCTCACAACAAATCTATTTAAAGGGCACAAAAGATTATTAAGAGTTTAATAACATATAGGAGAAGGGGAGGGTCAATAACTTTTTACACTCAGCCCAACTGGCTCACTTTGAGCGGAACTGATGGGGTTGGGCACTTCACAATGGTAATTCCCACCATCCTACCTCCAGACAGGGTCTATGGTGAGGGATCTGTCGTTCCAGGACAGCTTCTTCCGCTTCGTCAGCTGCAGATTTATGCCATTGAAGAACCACTGGGTGGAGACTGCATTTGTGTAGCAGATCAGGACCACGAAATCCGTACGCTCCGTGACTGTGGTTTTGCTGGCTAGGAGGGTGGGCACTCTCATTCACTCTGTGGAGAAATAGAGAGCATGGCTAATTGAGTGTGGGCTTGGGACGTAGGGCATGCTAGCTCCTCAGACATCTTAGCCACTCAGTGTCCACTGTGAGCTCTGTAAGGTCACCAGCGGATGGTTCTGATCTCCGAAGAAGGAAAATTGTCTTTGTTCAGGGGACGATGTTTAGGGAAAGTGTTGCACCTCTTCTCTGAACCCAGATCACCCCTGACCTGTTCCCATAGACATGTTTGTAGTATCAACACAGGGAACCATGTAGCAACCCACGTGTCCTATAACCTCACTGTAAGGTGGAGTTATCCTCTCATCAGCTTTTACTGACCCTTTCCTACAAGTTCTTTTGTCTTAAAAATTCCAGGTATGTTGGGAAACGCAATCTTACCACTTCTCCCCTCTACTGAGGCCAAGGGGACTTTACAGAAAGTGAATGGTCATATAACTATTGTTAAATAACTCATTAGGCAATAAAGATGGCCAACCCAGTCTTCATGACCTTGGACCTGGATAATTTCCATCTACAGGATTCCTCAGTCTGAACAGGACTTTATTTCCAGGCCTGCTGATTGCAGATAATGGTAAAATAAATCACTAAGGAGAAGTGGTAATGATTTTAACAAAAGACAGAAACTGTAGGAATAGGAGGAAATTACTTAATATGGTAAAGACCACACATGGAAGTTTACAGCTAACACATTAGTCCACGGAGAACCAATGTAAAAAGTACTAAGATCATGAATAATACAAGGATGCTGTTTTGCCACTTATTCCACTAGTCAGGAAAATCAGGCAAGAAGATCAGATAAGTGATATCCAATTTAGAGAGGAATAAGAAAATATCTTTTTAAAAAAGACAACATAATCATATTGTAGAACACCCTGAAGATTTCACCACATACATACCTAAAACAACTATTATTACTAATAAAAAAGATGAAGTCGCCAGAGACAGAAACAACACTCAGCATCATTTCCATTCTGTAAACAAAAATGAACAATCCTCAAATAAAATAAACATTTCCATTTACAATAGCATCAAAAAGACTAGATACTTAGGTTTAAACATAATAAGGTAGAAGATGAATTCACTGAAAACTACCAAACATTTCTGAAAGTAAAAAGGGAACAAATAACTGGAAAGACATCCATGTTCATTGATTCCAAGACCACCAACTATCTACCTATTTGAAACATTCCCTATCAACATCCCAATTACTTTTTTCAGAAAAAAAAATCATTGAGACTTTATGTGGAATTTAAATGTATCCCAAATCTTTGCAACAATCTTAAAAAGGATGAATTGAAATTGGAGGTCTCACAGTTACTAATTTCAAATCTTTTTTTTAAATATATTTTATTATTTTTTTACAGAGAGGAAGGGAGAGAGATAGAGAGTTAGAAACATCGATGAGTGAGAAACATCGACCAGCTGCCTCCTGCACATCTCCCACTGGGGATGTGCCCGCAACCCAGGTACATGCCCTTGAACGGAATCAAACCCGGGACCCTTCAGTCCGCAGGTCGATGCTCCATTCACTGAGCCAAACCGGCCTCGGCACTAATTTCACATCTTACTCCAAAGTAGAAGTAACCAAAATAGTACATGGTAAAAAGATTTCTATTTGTCAAAAGACACAATGAAATGATTTTGATGAAGGAGCCAAGACTCTTCAATGAAGAAAGGACAGTCTTTTTAACAAATGCCTTTGAACAGCAATATCTACATGCAAACAAATAAAGGGGTCCATTGCTTATAACATACACAACAATTCAGTCAAAATGGATTGAATCCTAAAGGTAAGAGCTATTATTATAAAACTCTTCGAAGAAAACTTAGTGGTAAGCAGTATGGTGTTGGATTTGGCAGTGATTTCTTGAATATGAAACTAGAAACTCTGGCAAGAAAAAATTAGATAATTTAGATTTTTGTCAAAATGGAAAAATTCTCTTCCTCCAAGGACACAATCAACAGAGTGGAAGGTGACCTGTGGAATGGTAGAAAATCCATTGAAAATCATTAATAGGATGGGGGGTTAATATACAGAATATATAAAGATCTAATTCAACTCAACAACAGCAACACCAAATAAGCTGATTTAAAAATGGGCTAACCTCGTGAATACACATTTCTCTAGAGAAGATATACAAATGGTCAATAACCCCAGGAAAAGATGCTCAGCATCACTATCATTAGACAAATATAAATTAAAACTCTCAAAGTTGATGCTTGTGATATTAAGTGTGGGTAACTCCACTGAGCAGGTAACAGGAGAACACTGCCCTGTGCAACGCTTGAGTCCTCCAAGCCTTCTTTAATCAGTGTTGGCACCTCTCACCTCACAGCCAACTTAAAGGAATAAGGCAGGTCTATGTATCACAAGACAAATGACTGGGGATCTGAGCCCTCAGAGATCTTATATCCTCTATGTCTTGGAGAAAGCACAGCCTTTCTCAGGAGCCTAGACTGATCAATGGAGAAAGGACAGTCTTTTCAACAAATGGTGTTGAACAGCAATAGCTGCAGGCAAACAAATGAGGGGAACCATTCAAAAGATTAGCAGGATTTGGTTGTGGAAAAACAGAGAACCTAGAGTTAGAGACACCCCTCCCCCCATAATCCTCCCACACCTCTCGTATTTCTTCGCTGACCAGCTAACTGCAATTTTTTCTAGCTGCAGAGACCTTCAATGCTTAGCCCAGGTATGTTTCTAAGAACCATCATTTCCCAGGACATCTTAGACTCTAAGACTTAGAGACTCATGTTGGAGCAGAAATAAAAGAGAGGACCAGGATTAAACCTGTGTTCAGTTGACTACTCAGAGCCCGGGGTCAAGAGCTGGGTCAGGCCTTCCAGAGTGAATGTGACTGACATGAGCCAGTGAGCCAATAAATAATAGAGCAGAGCCCAAGGAACGAGCCAGAAAGTAGTGAAGGGACAGGCAGGATCTGATTGAGGGAATAGAAGGATATCCTTTGCTCGTGGTCATTAAAGTCATTCTCCCTCTGGGGAGGGCAGGTGAGGCTTGTGCAGATGCAGAAGGGGTGATGAATGGCAAGAGGGCAGCATGGATTGCTGACATTTGGACCCTTGTGGACCATTTGTGTTTGGTGGTTATGAGATAGAAATTTGGAAAGATCTTAAAATTCTCCCATATGCAAAAATTTCTATTAATACACCAGGGCCTAAGAGCAATGGCAGGAAAGACTATTTCTCTAGAGAATAGGAAAGGGTCTGAGACATGGGTCTCAACCCCTGGATTGATAGGGAGCCTTTCCCATGTGACCAAAATTCCAAGGACTCTGCAACCAGGTTCCAGCCTCTGAAGAGCTCTTAGCACATCCCTTCCTTCTGTAGCCATTTATTTCCTCCTAATTCATTAAAACAACCAACTGTTACATCTTGATTCCTTAGCTGGTTAAAAGTGTAAAATGAGGAGCCAGCAGGGAAAGTCCTTTCCTTTATATCCAGTGGAAATGGCACCAACACATCAGGAAACAAATCCGTGGTTTCACCTCCAGTGCAGGGAGGGGTGGATCAGCCACCTGAGCAGAAGGTCTGGGTGTTCCCAGCACTGACTGATTGTTACTGCAGGTAATTTGGCTCTAGAGTACAAATAAATTAATTCTCCATTTGGTGTTATTTTCTAGACCACAGTCTCTCTCTCAGAACTGGGGATGCCTAAGGGAAGATCAAAACCAGTGATGGCAAACATATGACACTCAAAACTTCAAACTCATTTTTTGGCTGATTTTTCTGTTAAATGGCATTTACATCCATAAAATAAATGTCAAAAATATAAGTCTTTGCCGAAACCTGTTTGGCTCAGTGGAAAAATATAAGTCTTTGTTTTACTATGGTTGCAAATATCAAAAAAAATTCTATATGTGACACAGCATCAGAGTTAAGTTAGGGTTTTTCAAAATGCTGGCACTCGGAGCTCAAAAGGTTCGTCATCACTGAAAACCAGTGTTTGCTTTAGGGAACCCTGTGGGATGGAGGAGAGGTTATGGATGCAGACAGACCTTGAGTCACTCTCATGGTATGTGTGGCTCTGCGTTAGTGACTATATCTCCCTGTGCCTTGGTTTCCTCTCAATGCAGTACCATGAATATTTGACTGCCAGGGTGTCAGTGTATTAACAATAAAATATTCACAGTATCTGACTAAACATTGGCACATAGGAGCTGCTCAAATTAGGGACATCTGTTATTGATCAACTCCAAGAGAGAAACTTCTGGGCTGATCCCTGGTGGATGAGGAGCTGCCAGGAACATCTTTCCTCCTTTTTGTTCCCTGTGATTCTGATCTTTCTCTGGACTCTCCTAAATGTTTCAGTGTAGTTCTCAAATGGCCTGGTGACCTTGTCCATCTGTGCTAGCCACACTCAGTCTCAGGTGAAGCACCACCCCTATCCAGATGTGGCTCATGAGGCTGAGCTCTGGCTTCTGAGCAGCTCAAAAGTCTTGTGACTCAGACACCTGGGAAACCATTGCGTCCACTCAGCCCTTCTCCGGAAGTTAACCCCAACCTGACACAGGATCCCCAGGGTCCCTGGAGTCAGAAACCCTGGGGCAGGTGTCTGGTCGGAGCTGCCAAAGCTGAGCTACTTTATGAGGATTGCAGGGTGCTCCTCAGGATGGGCCCTGAACAAGCCCTGCAGGGTCTTTCTCAGGGTCATGGTCATGGTCATGGGGAGGGGCCAAGGGTACAGGACTGAGATTGGTCTGTCTCTTCTGAGCGACTCCCATCAGACTGGCCCTTATCTCTGTGGAGAATGTCTGCAGGGCTGGAATCCTGAAAGAGAACTCTGATCTTAGAAAGTTTGTCTCCATTATGTGTGTCCTGCACTAAATGCCCAAACCCAACCTGGGAGATCATGCAAAGGGGGATGGAGGCAAATCCAGGGCTGTCAGTCCTATGTGTTCACCCACCCAACACCCTGACGTCAGAAAGCAATCACTCACCATATACATTGAGCTGTCCAAATCCAATTTCTTTTTTTGAGCCTCAAAGTTAGACTACTATGCTGTAGATTCCTGTGTCATTCAGGGTGACACTCTTTATCAGCAAGGATCCATCAAAATTTATTTGCTCTCGACTGCTGTGTGCAGGCCCTGCTCTATGTCCTGGCAACATTCCAAGATGTGCAATATTATAATCATAGTTTGGATCTTCCCCCCCTGTACCACATGAAGCCTCTTACATGGGGAGGCATATTGCGGATACGTAGAATCACATCCTGTCCTTCGGTAGCACTGGTTGACACAATAGCCAGTTGGGCAGTGGTGGGCAGGCTCCAGAAATTTAAGAGTGAAACTAGGAGGGAAGAGAGAAATTGATCAATATTTGGATGTGTATGTTGGGATGGAAAGATGAGGCCCTGGATTTGGAAAAGGTCTCTTAATCTCAGCCTTGTTGTGTGTGTGTGTGAGTGTGTTTGTGTGAGTGTGGTCAAGGTCAACAGCATGACCACCAATACTTCAGCACCTGTGAACCTGTTACTTTTTCTGTTTCTCAGTCTCTTTTCCAGGTGTCTGTTCAGCTCACCACTCATTGCCCTCAGACCCCTGCTGTCACCTAAGGGTGTCCATGGGAGACACCTTTATAGAACACTTCCATAAAGACTCTGTTAATACTTTTCTGACTTGTCACTGCTCTGTTGTTCTTTTTATAACACTTTTGGATACCTGACATCACAGGTAGATATTTTCTTATCTCTCTCCACCCACAGTAGGTGAGCTCTATGGGGATGGTGTTTTTCCAATATTGCATCCCCAGTGCCTGCAACAGGGTGCAAAGACTTGTGGGTCAATGAATGTTCCCAGAGTCCTGCACCTTTTGGGGTGTATTTCTCCTGCAGCTGGTGTAAGGACAGTGTTTAGCAATCCTGGTTATATTTTTCTGTGGTGCCACCTGATATAAATTGTTATTATTATGGTCAGTTTCCAAAATTCAATACTCAGTGATGAATAACTTAGGAATTAACAGCAACTGAAGTTTCCCTGCACAACTCCACTTCCAGATCATGAAATTTCCCAGTTACCTGTTACCCATCTCCCTTAACCATCCTACTCTGCCCGCCTGTCCTCGCCCTTCAGATCCACACAGAAGGCCTCCATACACTCTCAGAGCGCTGTTCTCCCCATTAAACCCCAGCAAGTCCCCATGTTTCCTCCTTCAGTCAAGTCCAGGGATTGTTCCTTTCTTACCAGCCAACAGGAGCCAATTCCAGGGTACAGGTCCTCTGCCAATAATGGCTGAGAATGACTCCATGGTGTCTGCTGCCTGCACTGTCCCTCCCTGGGCGAGAACAGCTTGGATTCCAGGAAAGCTCAAAGGCACCACTGTACAAACTGTTGGGATCTGCTGTCCCTCTTCAGTGTGACCTGGGCCTCCTCCTAGTTCAAGATCACTTACCTGGTCACGTGGACCAGGGCGGAGTTTGTGCCAAGGACCCACCTGCTCGTCCCCTCATTTTTGCCACCCTTTCCCCATTCTTCCAGCTTACCATCCCTCTGAATGTTGATTTCCTCGGAGCTGCTAAGGTAGCTGAACACACAAACACAAACAGACACAGTCACACACACACACACACACACACACACACACACACACACACTTACATGCTCTGTTTTGAAAAGCACCAGCCTGGGGCATCCAGGTCATGGGCATTCCCCATTGCTCCCAGTCAGGTGCAAAGTAGCCTCCCCCACAGCCCTCTCTCTTTCACATTTGACTTTTCCCTTCAAAGCAGGAGTTTTGGGTCCACCTCTGGACCTCTTGTCACCGGGATGTCACCACCGCTGTGCATCGGATCACCTTTGAAACTTTGTAGAGATTGCCATTCCCAGGTGACACCAGAGATGCTGCTTCAGCAGCTTTCAAGCTAATATGGATGCCCAAACAGGATGATATCTGGTGATGTCGTGATGAGACACCCCTCCTCCTCTTCTGTGTACAGGCAAGGTCTCCACATCCTTTTAAAATGCAGATTCTGACTCTGCAGGTGTGCGGTGGACCAGAGACTCTGCATCTGACAAGCTCTCCGGGGAGGTGGATCTTACTGGCCTGTGGAGCCCACTTGCAACAGCAAGCCTGATGGGGCCACGTGTCCCCTGAGAGGATGATCCTCTCATCCCAGCATTGGCCTCTGCTGTGTCTTGGTCTTGGGTCTGTCAGCACCACACAGAGAGCCCCACAGGCCCCAAATGAGGGATTATTTCTGTTGGTTACACATAAACTCTGCTGGGCACTTGGTCTTCCCCGTGTTCTCAAAGCTTTGGGAAGTTTGAATATCCTCCCAGCAGGAAGGCCACAGAGGTGACTGTGGGTGTGAGAAGGGGTCAACCTGGGTGACAACAGCAGAGGGGACCCTCCCTCTATCTCAGGTTGTCACCAGCCTGGCCTTTGCTTCCAGCGACAGAGGGCCAGGACCAGAAGTCTCAGGAGGCCCTGAAGTTCCTGGGAGTGAAAAGGCAGATGTCCTTCATGTCCTGGGAAGAGAGGACTGTGATGGGAGCTCAGGTGGCTGTGGGCTCCCTGGTCGTCAGAGGTAGTTTCTGGGAGACCCTCCTTCTCTGTTGGCTGAGCCTGCCCTGTGCTCCATGAACTTGGGGCGGAGTCTGTCCTCTGCCTGGGGGAGTTTCCTTTCATTACCCCAACTTGTTCATGGGTGGTGCCAGGCATGGGACAGGGAGCAGCAAATAGAGCCCTGGCTAAGCAGGTGCTATTGGGCCTGTTAAAGTAAGAAACTTCCCAACATTTGAAGATTTTGATGAGTTTATTTGAACCAAGCTAACGTCATATGCCTGGAACACATTTTCAAATCCTGAGCTTGGTAGTTGTGCAAGTATGGTATCCAAGATGCATAAGAACAGGGAAGAGGGCTCACTTAATGTCAAGTCTGACCTTTGCTAACAAAGCTGTAGGCCTGGCACATGACACCCTGACATCACCTGCCCAGTTAGGAATTTGTGATCAGACCATCCTGTGCAGTTAATTTTGGTCACTGAGCTCGTCATGACTGCCATGTGACCCACTGGGCTTGTCAGGCTTATTTTACAGCCCATTTTTGTTGTCATTGTTTTATTCACAGTCCCTAGAAGTAGAACGTGGTATACAAAAGTCATGAGGGTGGGGTCCAAAAGCCTCTGTGGGAGCAGGGGATGGAAATCTGGCTCCTTCTCCAGCTCCTTAGGCAAAGTCAGGTTCACCTGTGAATTCCCTGTGTTGTCTGTTTTTTTAAATGTCAACCCCTTGAGAGCAGAAGGAGACCTGCAGCCAATGTCAGGTGCTGCACCATGGATGCTGACCAGAGAATGAGAGCTGACCCTGACACCTGGGCAGAGGTGGGCTCTGGCCTTCAAGCTTAAAGGCCAGTCAGTTGGTTCCAGTCACTGTGGGCTCCAGGCCACCTGACTCCATCCCAAAGCAGGGTGAGCCCAGTAAGAGGACAGGATCTGGGGCTGCTTCCATCTCAGAGGGGCTGAGGGTCCAGAGTATTATGAGTCCAGTGTCATGAGAACTGTCCCTCTGGTGGATGTGCTGTTTCAGGAGGAACTCTCTGTCCCAAAGGTTTCAAGAACAGAACCTGGTGATGTCTCCTCTGAGGCTTTTAGTAGAGTGTGCCAACCTGGAGGGCTGATCCCCCAAATGCCCTGTGTGTCTCCATTTTCACCTTGGCATGTTGCATCCAAGTCACCTGTGTCCCTGTCCATCCTCTACGGTAGTCCTCCCCACAGGGCCCAGAAACTGAAGCAGCTACACTTGGAGTGTTATCCACAGGAACTGTGGGTCCCTCTTTTAGGGGAAGGAGGCCCTTGTGGGACCCTCAGTCCTCTGTGATGGAAGAAACCCCAGATCCTGGGTACTTCTGTCCCATCTGCTGAGGAAATTTCTCTTGCTCACCAGGACATCATGGGTGGGTGAGATGTTCAGGGACTACAGGCAGGTGTCCCACAGACCAGGGACCTTGGGTTTGGGAGTCATCCCCAGATTCCTTTGAGGCCAGTGTGAGCTCTCTTTCCCATGCTAGTACCTCTATATGGTCTGAAAGATCCAGAGTTTCTGCCAGGTCAGTGGTTTGTGAGAAGACAAAGGTCAGAGGCTGCTATCCAGACCCCAGCAATATGAGACATCACTCACAAGGTGGAAATGGGGAGGGCTGTGATTTTCTGGGTATGGAGGTAGGTTGACTGTTCACTGTTCGTTGGTCCTATCTTCCACCCCCTGATTGTGTAATGGGGAAAAACCCATCCCTGGGTTATCCCCACACACTTGTGGCCTCCTCCCATGCTGACACCAATGTCTTCCTGCTTATAAGGAACATAGTTTGACCACTAGTGTCACACAGGGTGACAGGCTTCCATTGGGTGGTTTCTCTCATCTATTTAATGAGTGTTTACTGAGCATCTGTGATGTGTCAGACCCTGAATGTGCCCTGGAACCTGAGAGAACAGGAAATAGGAGAGACCTGTGCTCTGGAGTTTACCTTGTAACAAAGACAGGCTCTCTGAGAAATCACACCACTAAGGAGTTAATTATAATCCAGAGAAGGGCCACGAAGAAAGAGTTGTATGTACTTGAGTCTCAGCGTGTCTGGGGATCACAGAGAGCACTTCTGAGACAGTGAACTCTTGGGTGAGACCTGAAGCATGAGTGGCCATTCACCCTTTGGTCAGTGGGTGGTGGGGAAGAGCTGCCTGCAGAGGACTGGACTTCAGTGGGCAGATGCTTGGATGGATGGAGGAGCTTTCAAAGACCAGTGTGGGCAGTGTGAAGAGTGAGAAGGAATGTTGACTGAGTAATGCTGGTGAGGTTGGACCCTGCTGGGCTGAGGGTGCTGCTGAGGTGGGTTCAGCAGATACCTGAGGAGGCTGCTGAATGTGGAGTAGCTCAACCCCTTTGATTTACAAATTGAAAAATGTGCAAGAAAAAAGTCATGTTACAGTTTTGATTTTTATATTCAACTTATACTTTAAGCAATATTTTCTTTGTGTATATTTAAATTTAACATATTTATTGAATTTTAGTTGGCATATAATAAACTTACCATATTGAAAGTATACAAATTATTAAGCTTTGCCAGATGCATGCACCAGAGAATTTGTTACAATGAAGAAAATGAACATGTTCTTCACTCTTAAAACCTCCTCAGGCCCTCTTATAATCTCCTCACTCTGTCCCTCTCTCACTCCCTCCAACACTTATCTGCTTTCAGTCATTATAGATGAGTTTGAATTTTCTGCAGTTTCCATAATATGAACCATATAATATGTAATTTTGGGCAAATGTTGACTTCTAAAATCAATGCCATTATCTTGAAATAGTTCTTTCCTTTTTAATCTCTCAGGTCTACTCCATTGTAGTTTAGCCATTCGCCCATTCATGGACATTTTTGTTGATTCCCATTTTGGACTATTCCACGTAAACCAGGCACTAACATTTGCATACAAAGGTCATTAGCACACAGAATTAGGTGTATATAAAAACAATGCAGGGCCAGAAAAATGGCAGTCTTTGAGTTGGCAAGGAAAGTCTGGGTTCAAGGTCCCACTGCCACAACCCTACCCAGAGGCAGAGAAACACCTGCATATTCACATAAAGCTCTGTTGGCAGAGTCCAACCATCAGGAGCAGGAATCACAGCCCCTTCTCCCTCCCAGATTCCAAATTACAGGCCAGTGCATGTCAGAGCCTGACATTAATTCACACCTGGATCCCCAGTCATTAAAAGTGGGAAAGGTGGTATTTAACCATTCAGCCCCTCTGGTATAGGAGGAAATATAGAAAGGGGTGGAGCATAGATGTCAAGTGCCAATAGACAATACATGGTATGGTTGAGACCACTTGAAGGATGTGTGACTCTGGGCAAGTGATCCCACCTCAAAAAGCCTCAGTTTCCTCATGTGATTTCATAGATAGATATTTTCTGGTTCTTAGAATAGAGCAGTTTAAATTCTTGAAATTTTCTGAGTGATATGGGCAATAAGAGTGTCTTTTGTCCCAATGAGGCAACTCCTGACAGGCTTCTGGATAGCTGCAGGGTGAGGACAGGTTGCCATAAAGGCCAAATCTTGATTAGAAGCCTGGAATTTTCACCTGCCAATGTAAGAAATATTTAAACCTGTAGAGAATTTTTATGAATTTGAATCCAACTGACGATAATTGCCAGGAAGCAAAATCTCAATGAAAAATGGCCGTTTGGCACCATAGGTTATACTTTACTATCAAAGCAGGAGGCATAAGGGGTTGAATAAAATCCTTTGGTGATAGGTTAGGAAGGTGGGAGAAAGTAAAACAGGGTAATATTGGATTAAAAGTAAAACAAATAGACACATACTTCTTTTGCATTGGTTGATAGAAGATAGTTAGCAGCTAACAATTAACATGATGACAATAGCAATGAGGAGTTTTGTGTCTTCTCCTCTGGTGCAGTGAGGGTCTGGAAAAAAAGAAAAATTTTTCCTGATATTCCAAAAGGAAGTTATCATGAATGCAAAAAGACAATAGGCATGATCAGTTAACATAATGATTCAGCTTTGTTAGGAAAAAATACCTAAGACATTGTTACCCACTATGACTCACTTTTAGTTAGAAAGTTGTCATTTCAGGCCATCCTATGTGGTTACTTTAAGTCTCTGATTTTGTAAATCATAATATGCAGGCCTCCTCTGAGCTTGTCAACTTTTGTACCTGGCCCCTTTTTCATCCACACCTCTCCCTTTGGGTCATAAATCAAACGGAATGATTCACTGATGACCAACGTTTTGGTTGGAAAATGTGGTTTCATGGTGCTAGAAAGGCTCATCACTAGGAATTCTTAGTTTATCTAGCTGAACTATGGATCATTGGGGTAGGGCAAGACTGTAACCTTAGACGGAAGTATTGGTCAAATTTTCTCAAAAGTGAAAAGCAGGTAAATGGGAGCCTGTCAGGTTGCACCGGTCTTCATTAAGAAAAATACTTTGTCCCTGACCTGTGTTGCTAAGTGATATGAGTATCAGCCTGCACTTCCTGGTCAAGGTCATGTGTCTGGGTTGTAGGTTCAATTCCTGGTCCCAATGATGATGCATGCAGGAGACAGCCAATTGTGTTCCTCTCACATCCATGTTCCTCTCCCTCTATCTTTTTCTCTCTCCCACCCTCCCTCCTACTTTTTCTAAAAATCAGTGGAAACAATATCTTTGGGTTAGGATTTAAACAACAACAACAACAAAAAAACACTAAAAAATAAAGAAAAACATTTTGGGTCATTCCTAACCTATAAGCTATCGTGATCCAAATTTTGATGTCTGTCTCTTTTCTCTGTATTTTTCATCTAGTATAACACTTACTTATAGTTTGAGGTCAAACTATACACCTCTTCAGTTTTCACAATCTGATCATGAGATGGGTTCTCATTTACAATGGTCCACTTTGGAAACACTCAAGGGTCATTCATTATTAATCTGATTCCTGCTGGTTGTGCAATTGGAACTGTAATTATATTTGGGGACAAGGCTTTGAGAACCCAATGGTGTATATTACAATTACTATCTAAAAATTTCATAGACCAGGAAGACAATAAGATTATCATAAGTAAATTTCCTGTGCCTCAGCTGCAGTTATAGAGGAACATGCTTTTATAGCTGCTTCAGCTTCATGTGAATTAATATGGTTAGTAGTCTTTGTTGGGTTAGGGTATAAGCATATCCCCATAATTAGGTTCTGGCATTTCTACATAAAATTTCTCAACTTTCCTTTTCCACTAACCTCTACAGCTTCCCTTGTTTTCAGTTTGCCTCTTTTTACTCATTCAGAAATAATTTACTTGTTAGGTCAAACTATTTACTTTTAACCTCTCTTAAAAACACCAGCCCGGCTGGACTGGCTCAGTGGTTGATCATCAACCTATGAACCAAGAGGTCACATTTTGATTCTCTGTCAGGGCACTTGCCTTGGTTGTGGGCTCGACCTGCAGTGTGGGCTATGCAGGGGGTAGCCAATCAGTGATTCTCTCTCATCATTGATGTTTCTATCTCTTTCTACCTTTCCCTTCCTCTCTGAAATCAATACAAATTTTTTATATATTTAATTGATTTTTTACAGAGAGGAAAGAAGAAGGCTAGAGAGTTGGAACCATCGATGAGAGAGAAATATCAATCAGCTGCCTCCTGCACACCCTCCACTTGGGATGTGCCCACAACCAAGGTTCATGCCCTTGACCGAAATTCAACCTGGGATCCTTCAGTCCGCAGGCTGACGCTCTATCCACTGAGCCAAACCGTTTAGGGCAATACAAATATTTTTTTTTAAAAAACCCTCCCAGATCCCTTTCTTCCTTTTGCAATAGCATTCCCTCTACATTTCAAAATGTTATCAGAAATAAAAGCAGGCATTGAGCAAAGTTGCCTAAGACCAGCTGGTAGTGTGCAGGTACTTGACTTCATGCAGGAAAGATTGCAGAATATGAGTCTAGGTGATTTTGAGACTATGTTTATTAAAGCTGGGGGAAGTGACACAAGGAAGCGCCTGGGATACAAGAAGCATTAGGAGAGAGACAAAGTGTGGCTGCTTCGGCTCTCTAGAAACTTTATTGGGCAGAAGTGAGCCTATGCAAGGCTGCTGTCAGTTCATGCTCACTGGAAAGTCAGAGGCAAGGAGACTTGGGGACAAGTTCAGGGGGTAGCCCAAGATGAGCAACTGCTGCCTATTGTTCCCCTGGTTGCAAGTCTCCTGGGTATCACTTATGGTTTAGGTGAAAGAAAATTCACTGGAAAAGGAGATTTGAGTGGGTGTGACCCAATAGAGGCGCATGCTGGCTTCTTTGTCTTGAGGGGTTCTATATACTTTTCATAGGTGGTGATTTTGGAGAGGTCTCAGGGAACATTTCAATAGAATATTTATCAGCATTTCCAGGTTTGCCTTTTCAGATCGTGGTCTCCACTGATTCTTCAATAGCAGGACAGAAAGTCTAAGTCACACAACCAATGGTATGCCTGGGGAGGAAAGGCCACCCAGAAGGCAAGTTCTAGGATCAGTTTTGTCCATTGCTAGGTACCCGAGGCTTTCTGCCCCAGTGACCTTCTCTATCTGGCTTTAAATTGCTATGCAAGTTTATTAAACTATCTGTCTCAGTTTCCCCATTCTATATGCCAAGGAATATTCCTAACTTCTTACTATAATTTGACTACATTTCTTGGAATGACTTTCAAATGTTTCTGACAGACTAGTGATGTGTCAAATGAACCAGTCACTAGTATACTTAAAATGGGAAGCTTCTAGTAAATAAGGTTTTTATTTGTTTTTTAAAAGGTTCTTATTTATACAGGACAAAATTGTTCCAGTTGAGCTAGAGTTGGTAGAAAAAAAGAGGGATGTTCAACAGAATAGAGTCATCCATGTGGTTCACAGCCAGGTACACCAGAGGGGGAAAATGGAAGCATCAGGGAAATATTTGAGCTTACTTAACCCCCTCACATAGGCCCTGGATCTAAAATTCTGGAACCCTTGTCCTGTCCCCACCTCAGGGTGTCCTGGGCTAGGAGAAGTTTGTGAACTCCCTCAGAAGAATGAGTACAAAAAGATTGAAGAAAAAAGGAACAAAGCAATGGCTTCTTTGAAAATCCATCTGCCGGGAGCCGGTCCATCCTTGCTGCTTGACACAGTCACTGCAGGAAAGAAACATCTGCACAGCATATGTTTCAAGGGACCTGGCATATATAGCATATTGTTCTTAATATGTTTGCTCTCTTTAGCGCCATGTGTTTTAACCAAGGTCACCTCTCCGAGAAAGGTTGTTTCCCCAGGTGGGGCTCTTACCGGTGAGGTTAGGGAGGGGATACACCCCTAATAA
>NW_005871362.1:1220551-1273915 GCF_000147115.1 Myotis lucifugus
GAACGTTCTCAAACTTTAAATAGTCCCTCGGATCCACCTAGAGAAGACACATCATTATTGTCTCCAGCTCAATCTAAGAGCAATTTAGCTATGCCTACTGATCGGAAGGAGAATAAATATCATAAACATGATCATTGTTCCTTTCCAGTCAGTAGAGAGGAGAGAGGCCCTCCCATTCAAAACAGGCTCCCTAAATTAGAAAGGAAGCCTAAACCAGGTCCTGTGGCTCCTAGGAGCTCCATGTCTAAATTTCAAAGGGCGATAAGAGAAGCTGAAGCTAATGGAGATCTTGAGTTCTCACTCTGCTTCCCAGTTGCATATGAGAATGAGTTTGATGAGGACGAAAGCCCCACCTGGGAGGCTATACCTTACAAAATACTTAAAGAATTAAAATTGGCCTGCTCTGAATATGGTCCTCTAGCTCCTTACACACTAACCTTGGTAGAAACCCTAGCCAATAAATGGATGACTCCTTATGATTGGTCACAGGTTTGTAAATCCTGTCTCTCAGGAGGCAATTACTTATTATGGAAAACTGAATATGATGATCTTGCTAAGAAAGCTGTAGCCACTAGCAAAAATTCCAGAGGAGGAATAACCCTAGACATGATATTAGGAGAAGGTGATTTTAACACGGCTCAGGAGCAAATGTATATGCCCAAAGAGGCACTTATTAAAGTAACCAGTTGTGCAGTAAATGCCTGGAAATCCCTACCTTATACAGCAGGAAAAACAACCTCCCTTACAGAGATTAAACAGAAGGTCGAGGAACCATATCAGGATTTCCTTTCTCGCCTCATACAGGCAGTCAAGAGAGTAATCAATAATGAAGAGGCTGCCGATATCCTAATCAAACAACTGGCTTTTGAAAATGCTAATAATACCTGTCAGGCTTTATTAAGGCCGATTTGCAGAACGGGAACTATAAATGATTTTATAAAACAGTGTGCTGATGTAAGTCCAGCATTTATACAGGGTGTAGCTATAGCTGCAGCTCTCAAAGGGGAGACATACCCTCAATATGTACAGGGCATAGGACAAGCCAGCAATAATATAGGTAATAAAAGAAATATGAACTGCTATTCTTGTGGCTTATCTGGGCACTTTAGCAGAGAATGCCCAAATAGAAATAATAATACTCAAGCCAGATGGCAAGCTCCTCAACAGCCTGGAAATACATCAGGGAATAATATTAATCCTCCAAAAACCGTTTGTCCCCGATGTCAGAAAGGATTCCATTGGGCAAAGGAATGTAGATCGAAATACCATAAAAATGGTCGGCCTTTAAATTCCACAAATCGCTCCCAAGGAGGTTATATCCCATCACCTCAATTGGGAAACTTGAGAAGGGGCCGGCCCCAGGCCCCTGCAATGATAGGGGCATCAATCCTCAACCCCTTTGCAAATTTCAATCAGTCAGTGACCTCTTCAGGGCAACCCCAGGCAGTGAAGGATTGGACCTCCATTCAACCACCCACACAATACTAACCCCAGACTCGCCAGTAGCAGCCATTCCTACAGGAGTGTCCGGGCCGCTGCCTGAGGGAACTGTAGGATTAATATTAGGGCGGAGCTCCACCTCGTTACCTTATGTCTCACCGCCCTCCATCTCCGCCTCAACCTAGCACACCTGACCAGTGCCCGTCTGCAGTAGATGTGCAGCCCTGAGCTGGAACCACCTGTCCATTGGAAGGATCACATGTGCCCCCTTTTTGTCTGTCCTTATGTTCCAGCTTTGCCCCATATCTCCTATTCTTTTTCTTTTTTTTTTCTTAATCTGACTACTTGTTTGCTGGTTCTTTGGCCTTTCTCCTTCTCTCCTGAACACAGCCTTTTCTAGAATCTCCCTACCCTACTGTTCCAGGAAGGGCACCTCCCTTTTCTGCCGTGACTGGGGGTGTTTGGTATATGCCTCATACGTGGAGTTGTCTTGTGCCAAGAGCCTGACATCCTGGGCTGAGAAAGCCCTGTCCCGGGACTCTCCTTTGTCCTATATTGGCCCCTCTTGCCCTTGTGTCAAGAGGGACCATCTTCTCACAATCCAATTGCCCACAGCTGTTGCCTGAGTTCTCTGTTTATGCTGAGGTCACGGTGACTGGTACCATGGATATGTCTCTCGCCCAATGGAGTGAGCTGGGTTCTCTCTGGAGAAGAAACCTGGGTTCCCCAAGATATGTGATCAATGCCGGGACCCCGCCAGCAGGCGAGGGGATCCAAAGGCAGTTGCTGGGCATGGAGGCCAGAGGGACATAGACTACCAAGGAGACAGAACTGAACCTCACATTACCCTGCTTGGCCCCGGAGCTTGGCTGGTTAGTCAAAGACGGGTAAGATTCCTCAGGGAGGAACAACCTAAGACAGGCACAGTCACAGAGGGGCCAGTAGGAGAGAACTTGGGGTTCAACAGAGGTGGGGCACAGATCCTCACCCCCCCAATGGTGCAGGGGCTTGAACACTCGCCCCTTCTGAGGAAGGTCTCCTTTCCCCATGGCTGCTTCTCGCTTCCCATGCCCAGACCAGATAGGGACCCAGATAACGAATAGAGACTTGGCCCAGCTCAGATCGGGAACAGAAAGAGACTTGGTCCAGCTGAGATCAGTACCTAGATAAGAGACCTGGCTGACATTTCTACCTTGGACCACAGGGAAAGGGGCAGCTGAAAGAAAGGGCTGGAGCAGGATGCTGCCTTCTTCCCTTTCTGCTGGAGCAGGATGCTGCCTTCTTCCCTTTCTTCTTCCTCTTTTTTCTGAACGCTTCCATGCCTTGTAGTTCTTTTGCTTTCTTTTCTTTTTCTCTCTACTACCCTCCATCCTCCATAACAGCTGACCCAGAGAACACAGCTTGCTCCTCCTTGGACGCCGACGCCACCATCAAGCACGGCCCTGATGGACCCTTTGATGCAGCCCTTCAACTCGCTGACACGTCGGGAAGCCCGTCGCCAGTGATGCCACCCGCTAGCCAGACCAACAAAGACAATCAAACCAACAACTTGGGGACAGCTGAAATCTCTTGACTGAAGAGGCCGGCAACCTCCTAAGGACCGGGGCTCCTTGTGCGCTTCATCCACTATGTTTATAGCTATGCTTGTTGTCATTGCCTGCCAGTCTTCTTCCAAGTCTTAAACAGCCCAATCTGAGGTGGCCACTGATTTGCATGCGCTATCATTTAAAAAATAAAAAAGGGGGAATTTGCCGGGAGCCGGTCCATCCTTGCTGCTTGACACAGTCGCTGCAGGAAAGAAACATCTGCACAGCATATGTTTCAAGGGACCTGGCATATATAGCATATTGTTCTTAATATGTTTGCTCTCTTTAGCGCCATGTGTTTTAACCAAGGTCACCTCTCCGAGAAAGGTTGTTTCCCCAGGTGGGGATCTTTCCCTGAGGTTAGGGAGGGGATACAACCCCTTAATTAAGTGCCAGGTGGGTAGTTAAGCTACATAATCTTTACTCCCTGGAATGGAGATAAGAAACGCCCTAACCTTTGTAATAGAAATTGACAGGATTAAAATCGGCTGGTATAAATATGGATGTAACAAGACAATAAACATCAGATCCTCGTCAGTTCCTAACCAGAACTCCGACCAGAACTTTGGCTGGAGATCCTGGCTAGAGGTCCTGACTAGGCTGCTGATCAACTGAAGGCTGTCTTCGTGTCATTCCTTCTTCGCTGACTCCGTCCACACCTTTGGGGACCCCTGGACCTGCTGGGGTTGGACCCCAGCATCCATCCTCATTAACAACAACACCATAAATTAGAAGATTCAATATTGTTAACTGTCCATACTATTCAAATCAGTCTGCAGATTCAATAAAATATATTGTAATCCCAAAGGCATTTTTATTTATTATTATTTTTAATTAAATCTTTATTTTTCAGATTATTACAGTTGTTCCTCTTCCCCCCCCCCCATAGCTCCCTTACACCCGGTTCCCACCCCACCCTCCTCACTCACCCCCCCACACTGTCTCATCCATAGGTGCATGATTTTTGTCCAGTCTCTTCCTGCATCCTCCACACCCTTTCCTCCCCCAAGAATAGTCAGTCCACTCCCTATCTATGCCCCTGATTCTATTATAATCACCAGTTTATTCTGTTCATTATATTATGTATTCACCTGATTTTTAGATTCACTTGTTGATAGATGTGTATTTGTTGTTCATAATTTTTATCTTTACTTTTTCTTCTTCATCTTCTTAAAGGATACATTTTAGCTTTTCATATAATACTGTTTTGGTGGTAATGAACTCCTTTAGCTTTTCCTTATCTGTGAAGCTCTTTATCTGACCTTCAATTCTGAATGATAGCTTTGCTGGATAAAATAATCTTGGTTGTAGGTTCTTGGCATTCATTACTTTGAATATTTCTTGGCACTCCCTTCTGACTGCAAAGTTTCCGTTGAGAAATCAGCTGACAGTCATAATGGTACTTCCTTGTAGGTAACTGACTGTCTTTCTTTTGCTGCTTTTAAGATTCTCTCCTTGTCTTTTGCTCTTGACATTTTAAATATGTTGTGTCTTGGTGTGGTCCTCTTTGGATACCTTTTGTTTGGGGTTCCCTGCGCTTCCTGGACTTGTAAGTCTATTTCTTTCACTAGGTAGAACAAGTTTTCTGTCATTATTTCTTCAAATAGCTTTTCAATATCTTGCTCTCTCCCTTCTTCTGGCACCCCTATAATGCAGATGTTGGTATACTTGAAGCTGCCCAGAGGCTCTTTACACTACCTTCTTATTTTTGGATTTTTTTCTCATTTTGCTTTTCCGGTTGGGTGGCTTTTGCTTCTTCGTATTTAAAATCTTTGATTTGATTCTTGTGATCTTCTAGTCTGCTGTTGGGAGTCTGTATAATATTCTTTATTTCAGTCAGTGTATAATTAATTTCTAGTTGGTCCTTTATCACAACCTCAAGGGTCTGATTTCTTGAGGGTCTCATTAAGTTTATTGGCAGTTTCTAGAAAATTCTTAAAAACCTTTAAAGTGTGGTTTTGAATTCTATATCCAGTAGTTTACTTTCCTCCATTTCTGTCATTTGTGTCCTGTTTCTTTGTCTCCACATTTTTTTTATGCTACGCTGTGTCAATAGAGTGCCTTTCTGTGCTAGGTGTCCTATAGGGCCCAGTGGCTCAGCCTCCCCAATTACCTGAGGTAGACACCCTTGGTGCACCCCCTTGTGGGCTTTGTGCACATTCTTGTTTTAGTTAAGCCATGATTGTTGTAGGTAACACTGGGAGGGATTGACCTCCAGGCCAATTGGCTGTGAGAATCAGCTGTGACTTCAATGGGAAAACTTTTGTCCTGGAGACACCCCTCCAGGGCAAGAATTGATTCAATGGGGCTTTGGTGCTCACTGATTCTGCCCCCTGAGTTTGTCATTTATGGATCCAAGGAGCTGCAATCTGGATGGTCCCACTCTGACCACTGGGCTCACTGGCTCTTGGATCTCTAAGGAGGTGCTAATCTAGTCTCTGCCTAAGGCTATCCAGCAGGAGCCAGCTGTGAAGCAATACAAGCTGACATGGGGCCTTGGGCCAGCTGCAGTTTGTTAGGTACTTATCAGATTGCAAAGGGCCAGGTCTTTCATAGGCAAAAGCCTCCTTGCACAGCTTGGGCGGGGCAGGGTACCAGGGGAGCAACAGGGTGAAGCGAGCAGTTATGGCTCCTCTCAGTGCTGCCCTCAGAGCCCCCGCTTCTCAGTGTCCTGGCAATTGCTGCAAGCACCTCTGAGAGAAAGCTGTCCTCCAGTTCCAACCACTACCAGACAGTCCAGTTTCTCCCGTATGAGTCTGGGTCCCCAGAGACACGCCCGGAACTGGAGTTCAGAGCAGTCGGGAGCTTGAGACTGCCTTCCAAATGAAAAAGTCAACCATGTCCTCAACCGCCAGACCTCTCTGCACGAGCCCAAAGGCATTTTTAAAGAAATAAAAATATCATTCTTAATTCATATGATATCTCAAGGACCCTGAGGAGACAAAAAAAAAACTTCTTTACTTTCCTGAAGACCAGTATTTAGTATAGACATTATTGTATCTGTTTAATCCTCTTCACATTTAAGCCAACTTTCTGTGATTTCTTAAAATTCAAATCTCTGAAGAACATCCTAGATGGAGAACCTTCCTCTTCGAGCTACAGGGGTGGGAGAGGGGTGGTCCTGCTCATTAGAGTAGAGAAAGACAAAACCCCTTCACTTTCCTTCTCAGCTCCTTTAAGTTCCTTTGTTTTGGTGCCACCCTCTGGTGTCCAAATTACAACTTGCACCTCCCAAATAGGGCAAAACCATTTTTTCTTAAAAAAAAAATTAAATTGATTTAACAGAGGAATGGAGAGGTAGAGAGAGACAGAAACATCAATGAAGACAGAGAATCATTGGCTTTCTCCTGCATGCCTCACACTGGACAATGAGTCTGCAACCTGAGCATGTGCACTGATTGGGAATGGAACCATGAACTCCTGGTTCATAGGTAGATTCTCATCCACTGAGCCACACCGGCCAGGCTCAAACCATTTGTTCCAGCCCGGGGTCTCTGCTAGGGACATAAGCAAGTAAAGTGAGTGTCATTAAGAATTTCAACAATGGTGGGTAAGGACACATATGTAATACCTTAATCAATAAAGAAAAAAAGAAAATTTTTAAATGGCAAAAGCAAAGTATTAAATCTACTGCAGGACCTTCTAAGTGACTTCATAGATTGGGATCCAATGAAGTTGGCCCTCCCAGCAGGGCAAATGGATGTGTTCATCCTGAAGTTAATTTCATCCCATATTTAAGTCATAAAATACCTAGAGACCTACAGTCACCCTCAATATGAGAACCAGAGACTCCCACTAAAGATGAACAAAACGATAAGATTTCTAAGTGCCTTATTAAGCCACGTGTGCTCTGAAGGTTGGAAGTGGATGCCGGCTGATGTTGCTGCTCTATTATAATGACATCAGTGATGAAAGTGACAACAGTGTCAGGGTCAGTTCTAATGATCAGCAGTTTATGCAAAGTATGAACTGTAAGGACATCCACGACTCTGACCATTCAGGGGTCTGACATATCTATGAGGACCTCATGGCTCCAATATTCTGGGCCATGCTGGATGGTACCCTCCAGAGTAAAGAAGACATTTCTGTGCTTTACCTTCATCTAATCGATGTTCAGAGAATGAAAGGTGCTTTGTTAAGCCTCTTGTAATACCTCATAGAGAATGACATGCACATTCCTACAGTTTGTTTCTATTCTAAGGCAATAGAACGACAGCCATTGACCAGCTTCTAGGCCTCAGGAGAGACAGAGAGTCTGAACATGGGCTGTAAGGTGACCCAGTAGCCAGAACTGCTCATCATGATCTGGGTTCTATCACATCCACCAACAGAAGTTCAGGTGGGGAGAGAAGCATCCATCACAGATGGAAGTGACATAGCCTGCATTTGATGAGAACAGGTGTCCAAGACCATGGTCACCTACCACTCCAGCTCTGTGATCTGTCACCGAGCTCTCACCTGTGGAATCACAGAAGTTCACTTTGACTGGTCAAGAAAGAAGAAAAAGGCTCCACTCACTCCAGTTTAGCCTGGCCCTCAATTCCTCCTCCACCAACACACACCATCAGCTACTCCCTTGCCTTTCACAAGGCTCCTAGTCAGATTTACTCACTGACACACAAATGCCCTGGGACACGACTGACTTGTTAACTTAGCTGAGCCACGTCTAGTGGTATGAGAATTAAATTGGTCCTTTCATGGCACTACCAGGTCATGTGGACACCGCTGCCTCTGGACAATGCTTTGAGATCAAGATGCACATGTCTCTACTGGGTCAATACTGGAGACTGCACATCTCAGGCCCCCAATTTTGTCTTTAACTCCAATCCTTCCCTGTATTCCCCACCTTACCCCAGTTCTATGCAACCCCTTTTCTAGGCTGACTACTCTGCACTACAACTCCCTTCCTGATACAAACCCCGAACTCCCAGGAATCATCTACAATGTTTATAGTGTACCTATTCTACAATTCCTCATTTCTCTTCAGACTCCTATTCACCAACTGGATGCTCATCTCCTTCTTCCCCTTGCCCCTATCACATGTCCTCTACCAGCCTGCTGCTCCCTCTTGTCCCAATGTCAGGGCATTTTACAGAATCTTCAACTACCTTTTCATTTTCCTTACATGTGTCTCACCCTTCATGCCCATCCAAGTCTAAGGGAATGGGACTCCCCCATCTTTCGCTGCAGCAGCTCCAGTGGTTTCTCTCTTAATAGCTAAGTCGGCCTCTCACTCATAATTCTAAACTCCATTCTGAGTCTCCCAAAAGCCCTAAACTCCATTCTGAGTCTCCCAAAAGCCCTATTTCATGGCACCCTAGTCCCCTTGAACCCTTATAATGTGTAACCTGACTCTGAGAAGACACCATCCCTCCATGTCCACCCTCATACCCACCATTTCTCATCCACAATCCTTCTCTGGCCAGGTATTCATCCACAATCCTTCTCTGGCCAGGTATTCAAGGATTTCAGCTAAGTACCACAGAAGCCACATGGACCAGAAAAGAAAATAGAACCAGAAGAGAGATTTATTTCTGATTTCCCTGGTTCTGGTTATGGACTCTCTAAGAATAGGCACATGGATTTTGTAAAACAACAAAGAATGAGGACAGTGATATCTGGCCTGAGATCCAGGTCACAGAGTGCACAAAATAAGGTCTTTGACTGCAGGCCTGCGCGTGACTGACATGACAAAGATCTTGCGTATTTACTGGAGTTCTTGAATTTTATGACATAATATTTTTTAAAATCTCTGTGACCTTTCCCTTCAAAGTGCAGTTAAAATGCATGTGGAATCAGAATACTCTTAATGGTTAGGCTGCGGTGCAGGTGCACTCAAATTCTGGGACAAAGGCAACACCAAGGCAACCTGGGGCCACGGAATGAACTGGGCAGTCAGGTCATCTGTTTTGGAGGGTAAGTCAGAGTGAGGGAGGCAAGTAAGAATCATTTATTTGGAGGATTATAGCCAGATAAGGAAATATTGGAAAATTTGAAAATAAGGTAAGATGAGCAAGATGACAGGATCAGCTAATTACAGGTTAGGTGATGTCAAAAGAAAACATACATTGGGCAATTTGAAAGAGGCAAGAAACACTTTATTGAAGACCGACCATGCAATAGGACAGTGAGACTAAGCTCAACACCTTCAAAATAAAAGGCTGGGGAGATTTTAAGAATGTCAGCAGGAATCATAGGCATCTGTGTTTGCTAGTTGGCTTTAGACAAAGGAAAAGTAAAACTTCTCATGAAATCCTGACAGGAGGTCCTTTCACCTCTTGACTGTAAATGTCCTCACCCTAGTTAGGCTGCTACCCTCCCTCAGTGAATGGGACACAGGAACACCATGAGGATTAAATTTCAAAAGGGTGGGCCCAGGTTCTTGAGACAAGTATTCTATGGGACATAACACTGGCAAGAACTTTTTAAGGAGACTTATGTATATTTCAAAAGGGCAGAGATAAAATCTGAATTGCAAATTGCGATTATATTTTTGAAGAAAATGCCCTCAACAATGGTGGTCAGATGCCTGCGGTCAGGAGGAACCCATTTAAACCTAAGTGACTCTGAGGTAACATGAAGGCACCCCTGGTCATAACAAAAAGGCTTTCTGCACAGTGGAGGGAAACACCATTAAATATCTTTCATTCAAGATGCAGTTTGCATCTTCATCAGTTCCTGCATTTATAAGTAGGTGAAAAATAGCTGAGAGTCCCTGAACAGAGCCAGGATCTGACCTCCCAGGAGTCTGTGCAATTGGAGTTTTCCATAGAGACATTACATTTCCCTCTATAGTCACCTTCCCTTTGATCAAAGGAAATCTCCAAGAAAGAAGAGTATTTTTGATCCTACATCATGGCTGGTGTCACTCAATTTGGCTGATTTGTGACCTCTGAGCAGAGGAATGACATTCACACATAGTTTACTCTGTTGCACATGTTTCTATGAAACCTAAAATGGGAGTTCTAACACCCTCTTGAGGCTAGGAAGCCTCACATTAAAACTTCACCTGCAGTCTCTCTAGCTTTGGGAGATGCCCTCTTCCCCAAGAGATACCCAAATTCCCATGAGGAGACACTTAGCTCCATAAAGAGTGAAGTCATTTCTAATTCTCAGGATATCAATGTGAACTAGGACCTTTGAGCCAAAGCCTTGATTGTATTACCAGCATTTCCTATTATATCCTATTAACAAGGAAGACAGTATCCTACTGAACTCATGGAAATTGATCCACTGCCACAACATAAAAAGTATTTAAGCCAAAACTTGATTGTACCGATGGATAGCGTGTAGGCCTATGGATAGAAGGGTCCCAGGTTCAATTCCTGTCAAGGGCATATACCTTGGTTGTGGGCATATCCCCAGTAGGAGGTGTGCAGGAGGCAGCTGGTAGATGTTTCTTTCTCATCTATGTTTTTAACTCTCTATCCCTCTCCCTTCCTCTCTGCAAAAAATCAATAAAAATATATTTTTAAAAAGAAAAGTATTTAAGAGGGGTTTAGAAATATTTTTGGAGAAGTAAAACAGGAAGAAAAAGATCAGTGTTAATACCCACATGGGAGTCAACCTGTACATTCTTGTTGCCCAAAACAGTATCCAGGTACCCTCCACAGGACCCATTGGAGAAGGGACAGAACTTGGATTCCTGGAAGCTTATCACATCCTCCCACTGGTCATCACATGACCACTGCCCTTGCTGTGAGGGACTTGGTGTCACCTTCAATGTGGAGATGGTGCCAATGGGACCAACCAGAGGTGGGACCTGGTGTGGAATGTTAGCTTCCATCAACAATAACCTCAATGCGAGCTCTCATTTTTGAGCATTTATTGACTCATTTCAAGTCTTCTAAGGATTTTCCACCTTCACAACAAATTTATTTCAAAGGTGAAAAAAATTATTCAGGCTTTGTTACATAGAGGAGGGAAGCTGGGTCACTAATATTTTACATCCAGCTCAACAGCTTCACTTTCAGCAGAACTGATGTGGTTGGACAGCTCACAATGGTAGTTCCCAGCATCCTCCCTCCTGACAGGGTCTATGGAGAGGGTTCTGTTGCTCCATGATAGCTTCATGCTCTTACAGACTCATGTTATTGAAGATACACTGCGTGAGGATCACAGTTGACTAGCAGGTCAGGACCACAGCATTCTCATTCTCTGTGACTGTGGTGTTGCTCTCTAGGAGGGTGGGCACTCTAGTGGGCTCTGCGAAAAGACCAAGGACTGATTGAGAGTGGGCTTGGGACTTGGGGTCTTGCTACATTCTGACACATCTCAGCCACTCACCGTCCCCAGTGAGCTCTGTAATGGTCACCAGAGGAAGGTCCTGACCTCTGCAGAAGGACAATCATCTTTGTTCAGGTGTCAATGTGAAAGGAGAGGGCTGCACTTCTTCTCTGACCCCACATATCCCCAGGGTGACCCCTGACTTGTTCCCTATACATCTCTGTAATATCAGCATAGGGAATACCTTCCCAGCTGATGTTTCCTATAACCTCATCATCAGGTAGTATTTTCCTCTAATGAGCTTTTATTAGTTATTTCTGTCATTAACTTCAAAAAAGATGAGGTCCAACTCTTTAGGTAAAATTCCATGTATATTATGGAAAGCAGGCTACCTCCTCTGTCCACCTCTGGGGCCAAGCGAACTTTATAGAAAGTGAATAGGCTTTTACCTCTGTTTAAATAATTCATTAGGCAATAAAGATGGCCCAACTCAGTCTTCATTATCTTGGAACTGGAGAAGTTCCAGCTGAATGACTTTTCATCCTAAAAGGACTTTATTTCCTGGCCTGCAGATTGAATATCATGGTAAAATAATTCTCTAGAAAGAAGTGGTTATAGTTTTAACAAAAGACAGGAGCTGTAGGAATAGAAGGAAACTATTCAATATGATAAAGGCTACACATGAAAGCTCACAGCTAACCCAACATTCCATGGAGAAACTTGGAAAATGTTACTAACATCATGAACAAGACTAGGATGCTGTTTTTATTTTAAAAAAAATATATTTTATTGATTTTTTACAGAGCGGAACGGAGAAGGATATAGAGTTAGAAACATGGATGAGAGAGAAACATCAATCAACTGCCTCCTGCACACCTCCTACTGGGGTTGTTCCTGCAGCCCAGGTATATGCCCTAGACCTGAATTGAACCTGGGACCCTTCAGTCTGCAGGCCAATGCTCTATCCACTGAGCCAAAATGGGTAGGGTGAGGATGCTGTTTTTCCTACTTATTCACTATAATATTGGAAGAAGGGGCTGGAAAAATCAGGCAAGGTGATAAAATAAGAGGTATCCAAATTGAAAAGGAAGAAGAAAAATTATCTTTTAAAAAAGACAACAAAATCATATATAGAAAACCCTAAAAATTTCACCACACATACACACACACCAAAAAGTTTTTAAGATCTGGAAAAAAGGCAAAGTTGTTGGAGACAAAATCAATACTCAGCATCATTTCTATTTTTCTGAACAGAAATGAACAATGCCAAAATAAAATTAAGAGAACAGTTCCATTTAAAATAGCATCAGAGAGACTCGAATACTTAGAATTAAGTTAATTAATAAGATGAAGATATATACACTGAAAACTACCAAATGTCTCTGAAAGAAAGTAAAGAAGAAACAAAATACCTTGAAAAACATCCATGTTCATGGGTTGGAAGATCCCCAAATATTTTCCTATTTGATACGATCCTTATCTAATTCTCTATGACTTTTCTCAGAAATAGGAAAATCCACTTTAAAATTCATAACGAATTTCAATGGACCCACAAATTATTTCAATAATCTTAGAAAAAAAGAACGAAATTGGACGTCTAGCATTTACCAATTTCAAATTTTACAACGAAGCTGAAGTAACCAAATTATGGTGACACTAGCATAAAAACTTCTATTTGTCTATAGACACAATCATATTGTTTTGACAAAGGAGCCAAGACTGTTCAATGGAGAAAGGACAGTCTTTTCAACAAATGGTGTTGAACAGCAGCATCCACATGCAAACTACTACAGTGGACCATCGCTTATACCATGAACAACAGTTAATTCAAAATAGGATTCAATCCTAAATGTGAAACCTAAAACTATAAAACTCATTAAAGAAATTAGAGAGGGAAGCATCATGACATTGAATTTGAAATGTTTTCTTAAATAAGACTCTAAAAATAAAGGTAAAAAAAAGAAAAATAGGTAAATTGGATATTATCAAAATGAAAAACTTCTGTTCATCAAAGGACACAATAAACAAAGTGAAAGGTGACCTAAGAAATGGTAGAAAATAATTTGCCAGTCATATAAAAGATGAGGGGTTAATATCTAGAATATACAAAGAACTCCTTAAACTCAAAAACAAAATCAAATAACATGATTAAAAAATGGTAAAACATTTGAACACATATTTCTTCAAAGATGACATACAAATGGTCAGCATGGTTATCCTATATAATAAAGAGCTAAGATGCTAGTTAGATCAGATGGCGGAATGACCTTCCAGAATCACCAGTGGTCAGAGGGTCAGGCCGCAAGGCAGCTGGCTGACGCAGCCGGGGCTGCAAGGGCCAAGCCCCTTGCAGGAATTTTGTGCACCGGGCCTATAGTGAATAAATATCCAACAACACTTATCCTTAGAGAAAACAAATCCAAACAACAATGAGATATCTTTGTATACCTATTAGGATGGTCACTTTTGGAAACATGGAAAATAACCTGTGTTGGCACAAAATGGAAAAATTGGAGCCGGGCCCAGTGTGGGTGAAAACGCAAAATGGTGCAGCTACTATAGAAAACAATTTGGAGGCAGATAAGAAATAGACTTACCATGTACCATGTGGTCCAGCAAACTCACTTCTGCTATTATATCCAAAGGAATGGAAAGCAGGACGTGGAAGAAATATTTACACATACATTTTCATTGCAGAATTATTCACAATAGCCAAGAGGTGGAAACAACTCTATTTTTCATAGAGTAACATAAAACATGTAGCACATACATATACAATGGTACCTTACTCAGCCTTATAAAAATTGTAATTCTGGATAGTATGCTCCATGAAACAAGTCAGTAACAAGAACACAGGAACAGTGTGTTCCACTTATATGTATCTCAAGTATACAAATTTACAAAACAAGGAATGTTGGTCACTGAGAGCAACAGAGGCAGAAAGGATAATGCCAAGATTTCCTAGAAGAATGGGTTTGACCTTGGTGAGAAGAGGAGGATTTGGGGAGGATCTGGTTGGGAGGTGGGGATGATAAAGATCTTTATTTTGCACACGTTACAATAGAGGTGCCCAAGTATGTCTAGGAAAGATTCCCTAGATTGGCTTAACTCATTCTCTCCTAAAGCCTTTGGGAAACACACACACACACACACACACACACACACACAAAAACAGAAACAAAAAAAACCAACAACTCAGAAGCTGGAGATAGCAATTCCAGGAATCTCTGACAACAGAATCAATGTGTGAGTTTTGGAAAAGGGAAGCGGTTTGTGCGGTATGGGTTTTGACTCTCCCACACTCAGGGCCATGGAGCTGGTGGGTCCTGGACTGTGGTTATGGAGGCTGCAGAGGGACTGTTACTCAAGAACAATGCAGCATGTCCATTTCCCAGTGTTTTCATCCAGGAAGTAACAGCAACACTTTAGAAAATCAAGTCTCCAGTCCTGCCCTTAGAGATCATTCAGGAAACTGCAACTTTAGACTGCTTCCCAATACATAAAAATTAAATTAAATAAGTAATTTTTTTCATAAAAAGGAAGGCAGACCACTTATGGTCTGGTTAATAATCTGAGAATAGTAATTTTTGTCTTTTTCATTTTATATTATTTCATTTCTATCACCATTTATTTTAATTTTATCCTTCTGATATAAAAAATAACAAAACAAATACAAAAAATATGCCAGTGCCCATATATATGTCATTTGTACAAAGAGTCAAGTAGTTTGGGCTTCAAGGACAAATCTTAATCACTTTGTATAACCAAGAGAAGGTAAATTGTTTTGAGGTGATCCTCTACAACCCAAGGATATTTTAACTCTCTCTGCAGGTGGAACATGAAATAATTATTCCATGTCTGATATTCACACTGTAAGCAAAGCCAGGTCGCAGCACTCTCCTGTTGGATATTTTGTTCTTGTATTTGTGACAACACTGAATGTTGCCTGATAAGCCCTGTGTCTCTGTGTGTTCAGTTAAAAGTTATCACAGGAAGGTTCTGGTTTCTGTGGGCCATACTGAGGATATCTGCCCCAAACAATGAGAGCTCCCCTGGTTGGAAGCAAAGTTCTTTAAATGATAGTCTTTGAGATTATTTACTACTTTTTTTTTTGCATTATCTACTGCAAGGTCTTTCCTCTTGGAAGATGAAAACTCACCTGATTTCTTTCTCTTCAACAATTCTCTCTCTCTCTCTCTCTCTCTCTCTCTCTCTCTCTCTCTCTCTCTCTCCCTTTCTCTCTCTCTCTTCTCTCCAGTATTTTTCTGAAGACCAATATTTAGTGTAGACGTATTGTGTCTGTTTAATGCCATTCACATTTGAGCCGACTTCCTGAGATTTCTTTAAATTTGAATCTCCAGAGAACATCATAGACAGAGAACCTTCCTTCTGTGACCTACAGATCTGGGCGTGGGATGGTCCTGCTCATTAGACACTTGTAATGCCATATACAGAGTAGAAAAAGCCAAATACTTCTCTACATCTCTTCACAGCTTCTCCAGGTTTCCTTGCCCCTATACTGCTCTCTGTTGGACACATTACAGAATTTTCCTAACCAATGGTCAGGTCTGAGGGCACGACTATGAAAAGTAATGTGGAAGTTCTGGGTTCTCTGTTCAATTTAAGAATTTCTGGATGACAAAAGCAAACTATTAAACCAACCACAGTCCCTTCTAAGTGGCTGCACAAATTATGAGCCCATGAAGCGGCCCTCGCTACCAAGGCAAATGGATGTGTTCATTTTCCAAGTTAATTCAATGCCGAACTCAAGTCATAAAAATGTGAGAACTAGAGGCTTTACTGCTAAAGAAAAACAAAATTGTATGTTTCTAAATGCCTTAGTAAGACACGTGTGCTCCAAAGGGTGAAAGTCATGCCAGCTAAAGTTGATACTCTAAGACAATGACATCAGGGATGAAAGTGACACCAGAGACAGGATCAACTCTTGTGATCAGCAGTTTAAGCAAAGCGTAAGCTATAGGGCCATCCACATCTGTGACCATTCAGGGACCTGCCACAGATGGCTCCACTAGTCTGGGACAGCTGGACATACACTCCAGAGAAAAGGAGAAGTTGCTAATTGATGTTAGAAGAATGAAAGGTGCTTTGTGAAACCTCTGGTGAGACCTAATAAAATAATTACTCCTGGGCAGGCTCTTTGTGAATGAGGCCATATCTTCTACAGCAATAAAACAATAGCTCTCAACAGGCTCTTAGGCCTGAGGAGAGATGGAGAGTCTGAACGTGGCCTGTAATGTGACCAGGTTGGCAGAAATGCCCATCATAACCTGGGTTCTACCACACCCACCAACATAAGTTCAGGTGAGGAGAGAAGCATCCATTACAGATGAAAGTGACACATCCTGGATTAGACAAGGACAGGTGGGTCCCTACCACTCCATCCCTGTGACCTACCACAGAGCTCTTACCTGTGGAATAACAGAAAGTTACTCTCACTAGTCAATAAAGAAGGAAAATGCTCGACACATTCCAAGTTCAAGCCAGCCCTCAATTTCTTCTCCCCCAACCCACACATACCATCCGCCTTTTCCTTGCCTGTCCCCAGGCTGCTAGTCAAACTTACTCACTGACACAGAAATCCCCGGGGACATGGCTAATGTGTTCACTCAGCTGAGGCACATCTCAGTGTATAGAGGTGAGATTGGCCTTTCATGGCTCTCCCAGTCCTTTGGGAAACTGCTCTGAGAGCCAAATGCACACATCTCTCCTGGGTTGGAGCTGGAGGATGGACACCTCTGGCCCTCAATTTTGTCCTCACCCTCAAACCTGCCCTGTATTCCCCACTCTCCCTAGGCTCCATACCAACCCTTGTTCTAGTCTAACAACTCTGGACTTCACCAAATTTCCTGGCTCAAATACCACATTTCTTAGGCTCATCTTCTGCATTCATGGTGACCCCATCCCTCCTCACTTTTCAGACTCTTAAATCCCTACAAGATGGTCAATTGTGTTTCCTTACTTGTTTGTTATTTTATGTCTTTTTTGTATCGTAAAGCCAACTAGTGATATAAACGCCGCACCCTCTTGTCACAAATGTCAGGACACTAATATGAATCTTCAACATCCCTATTCTTTCACCTAACACTGTGTCTCACCCCTTTCACCTATCCAAATTTGGGAGAATTGCATTCCCACTTTACTACACTAACTCCAGTGGCTTCTCCCTAAACAGGTAGAAGGTAGCCCCTCACTCATATCCCTCAGCCCCATCCAGAGCCCTCCCCAATAGAGCCCACCTGCAGGGCACCTTTAGGTCCCCTTGACCTCATATAATGCCTAACATCTCCAAACCCCTCAGGCTTTACAATTTATCATCCTGGCTCTGAACAGAACCTATTACTCAAGAGCTCCCCACTAAGCCCACTTCTGCTTACCCACAATCCACCTCTGGCTAGCTCTCAAAGGAGTATAACTAAATATCCCAGAGGCCACAAGGCACATGAAAGATTTATTTCCATTTCCCAGGTTCTGGATTTGGATTCTCTAAGATCTGACAGCTGGCGATTGTAAAAACAATGAAGAAAGCAAAGTATGAGGACACCTGTCTGGCCTGAGCTGCAGGTCACGGGGGACACAAAACAGCATCTTTCAGTGACAGCCTGTGGGTGCCTGACATGTCAGGGACCTGCATGTTTACTAGAGTTTCTTAGGTTCAAAACAGAACATTTGTTAAAATCTCTGTGATCTTGTTCCTTGAAGGTGCAGTGGAAATAAATGTGAACACTGTTGATGGCTTGTCCCTGTGGACGTGTGCCTTTCAGGCCTGCATATCTTCTCAGATTCTGGTTCAAATGTCATCCTGAGGCAACCTGGAGCCTCAAAAGCATCTACGAAGTCACGTCAGATGCTGCTGTGGATGCCAAGTCAGAAGGAAGGCAGGAAAACTGAAGACCTTTATGTGGAGGATTTTAGCCTGATAATGAAAGAAATAGGAAGATTGAAAATAAGGTAAGGATCAACAATGTGCGCAAAATGACAGGATCAGCTAGTTACAGGTAGATGATAACAAAGTAAAACCTGTGTCCAAGACATTTAAAGAGTCAAGGAAGACATTCTTCAGAACACAGAAATAGGGCAGTGAGATGAAACTCAACACCCCTGAAAGAAAAGGCTCCGGAGATTTTAAGAAAGAAGAAGGAATTATTGGCATCTGTGTTTGCTAATGGGCTTTACAGAAAGGAAATGTAAACCATCTCCTGAAGTCCTGGCAGGATGTCTTTTCACATCTTGATTTTAAATGTCCCCACCCAAGTTCGACTCCTACTCTCCCTCAGAGACTGGGACACAGGGACACCGGGAGGATTACATTTCAAATGGATGGGGCCAGGTCCTTGAGACAGTTATTCTCTGGGTCGTAACACTGGCAAGAAGCTTTTGAGGAGACATATGTATATTTCAAAAGTGCAGAGAAAGAACCTGCAATTACTAATTATATTTATAAAAGAAATGGTCTAAGTCTGGAAGACAAAGGCATGTTGTGAGGAAGAAACTGTGTAAAGGTTAGTGACTCTGAAGGAACATTAATTCCTCTAGTTCAGAACAAATCTGCTTTCTGCACAGTGGAGTGAAACACAACTAAATCTCTTTTAGCCAAGACCCAATTGACATCATTATCATTTCCAGGCATGTATAAAGAGGTGCAATTTCCCAGCAATTTATAAAAAGATGCAAAGTTCCTGAGAGTTCCTGAACACAGCCAGGATCTGATCTCCCAGAATGCTGTGCTTTTAGAGTTCTCCATGGAGACATTACATTGCTCTCTACAGTCACCTTCCTTTTGACCACAGGTCACCTCCAAGGAAGAAGAGTATTCTCCATCCTGCAACATGGCTGGTGTCACTGGATTTGGCCTGATTAGTGAACTAAGAGCAGAGGAACTGACATTTACCACATAATTTGCTCTGATGCAGGTTTTTCTATGAAACCGAAGATGGGAGATCTAACAGCCTCTTGAGGTTTGGAAGCCTCACCGTCTAGCGTTGGGTAATGCCATCATCTCCAAGAGATTCCAAAAAAACCCCGCAGGTCAAATTTAGCTCCATAAAAGTTGAGGTCATTTCAAGATTCTGTGGGCATCAGTCTGAACTAGGACATTTGAGCCAAAGCCTTGGTTGTATTACTAAGGATTTCAATTATACCCTATTAACAAGGAAGACAGAGTCCTATTTACTTTAGGTAAATAAGTCTATAGCCATATAAATAAAAATACTCAAAAAGACTTAAGGAATTTTTTGAAATAAGTCAAACAGTGAGAAAAAAACAATCGGTGTTGTTACCCACACGGGTGTCCTCCTGTCCATTCCCATTGCCAACAACAGTGGCTGGGCATCCACTACATGTCCCCCTGGAGGAGGGACAGAGCTTGGATTTATGCAAACTCATCACATGCACCCAGGGTAATCACACAGCCACTGCCATTCTCTTGAAAGACTCGGGTTCACCTCCACTGTGGAGATGGTACAACTTAGTACACACAGAGGTGGGATCTGGAATAGACTCTAACCTTAAGAAAACAATAATGACAATGTCAGCTCTCTTTTTTGAGAATTTATTGACTCAATGCAAATCTTCTAAGGACTTTCCACCTTCACAACAAATCTATTTAAAGGGCACTAAAGAATATTCAGTTTAGTAACATATAGGAGAGGAGGATGGTCACTAATATTTTACATCCAGCTCAACCGGATAACTGTCAGCGGAACTGATGGGGTTGGACACTTCACACTGGTAATTCCCAGCATCCTCCCTCCGGACGGGGTCTATGGTGAGGGTTCTGTCGTTCCAGGACAGCTTCATCCTCTCAGTCAGCCGCAGATTCATGCCATTGAAGAACCACTGGGTGGAGACTGCATTTGTGTAGCAAGTCAGGACCACGGAATCCTTATGCTCAGTGACTGTGGTGTTGCTGGCTAGGAGGGTGGGCACTCTCAATGGCTCTGCAGAGAAATAGAGAGCATGGGTAATTGAGAGTTGGCTTGGTACCTGGGCCATGCTAGCTCCACAGACATCTTAGCCACTCAGAGTCCACTGTGAGCTCCATAAAGCCACCAGAGGATGGTTCTGATCTCTGCAGAAGGACAATTGTCTTTGTTCAGGAGACGATGTGTAGGGCAAGTGTTGCACCTCTTCTCTGAACCCAGATCACCCCTGACCTGTTCCCATAGACATCTTTGTAGTATCAACACAGGGAACCCTTTCGCAGCCCACATGACCAATAACCTCACCGTAAGATGGAGATTTCCTCTCATGAGCTTTTACTGACCTTTTCCTAGAAGTTCTTCTGACTTAAAAATTCCATGTATGTTGGAAAAGGCAATCTTACCACTTCTGCCTACTACTGGGGCCAAGGGGACTTTACAGAAAGTGAACAGGCATTTACCTATTGTTAAAAAACTCATTAGGCAATAAAGATGGCCCAACCAAGTCTTCATGACCTTGGATCTGGATAAGTTCCATCTATAGGATTCCTCAGTCTGAACAGGACTTTATTTACAGGCCTGCTGATTGCAGATAATGGTAAAATAAATGACTAAAGAGAAATGGTTATGATTTTAACAAAAGACAGAAACTGTAGGAATAGGAGGAAATTACTTAATAGGGTAAAGACCACACATGAGAGTCCACAGCTAACATATTAATCCATAGAGAACCTCTGAAAACAGTACTAAGATCATGAATAAGACAAGGATGCTGTTTTTCCCCTAATTCAACTAGTCAGGAAAATCACCCAAGAAGATGAAATAAAAGCTATCCAATTAAGAGAGGAATAAGAAAATATCTTTTTAAAAAAGAAAACATAATCTTATTGTAGAACACCCTGAAGATTTCACCACATACATACCTAAAACAACTAGTATAACTAATAAAAAAGATGAAGTCACCAGAGACAAAATCAACACTCAGCATCATTTCCATTCTTTAAACAAAAATGAACAATCCTTAAATAAAATAATGAAAATAGTTCCATTTACAATAGAATCAAAAAGTCTAGATGCTAAGGTTTAAACATAATAAGGTAGAAGATGAATACACTGAAAACTACCAAACATTTCTGAAAGTAAAGAAGAAACAAATAACTGGAAAGACATCCATGTTCATTGATTCCAAGACCACCATCTATCTACATATTTGAAACAATCCCTATCAAAATCCCAATTACTTTTTTTCAGAAATAAAAAAAAATCCATCCCAGAATTTATGTGGAATTTCAATGGATCCCAAATGTTTGCAACAATCTTAAAAAGGATGAGTTGAAATTGGAGGTCTCAAAATTACTAAATCAAATCCTACTACAAAGGGAAAGTAATCAAAATAGTTACACTGGCATAAAGACTTCTATTTATCAAAAGACACAATCAAATGGTTTTGTTAAAGGAGCTAAGACTATTCAATGGAGAAAGGACAGTCTTTTGAACAAATGCGGTTGAACAGCAATGTCTAAATGCAACCAAATAAAGGGGTCCATTGCTTATCCCATACACAACAATTCAGTCAAAATGGATTGAATCCTAAAGGTAAGAACTAAAATTATAAAATGCTTAGAAGAAAACATATGGATAAGGAGTGTGGCATTGGATTTGGCAGTGATTTCTTGAATATGAAACTAGAAACTCAGGCAAGAAAAGATTAGATAATTTAGATTTTTGTCAAAATGGAAAACTTTTGTTCATCCAAGGACACAATCAACAGAGTGATAGGTGATCTGTGCTATGGTAGAAAATACTTCGCAAATCATTAATAAGATGAGGGGTTAATATCCAGAATATATAAAGATCTCCTAAAACTCAACAAAAGCAAAAGCAAATAAACTGATTTAAAAAATGGGCAAGCCTCATGAATGCACATTTCTCCAGAGAAGATATACAAATGGTCAATAAGCCCAGGAAAAGATGTTCAACATCACTATCATTAGAAATATATAAATCAAAACTCTCAAAGTTGATGCTTGTATTATTGAGTGTGTGTAACTCTACTGAGCAGGCAACAGGAGAACACTGCCCTGTGCGACACTTGAGTCCTCCAAGCCTTCTTCAATCAGACTTGGCACCTCTCACCTCTCAGCCAACTTAAAGGAATAAGGCAGGTCTATATATCACAAGACAAATGCCTGGGGCTCTGAGCTCTCAGAAAACTTGTCTGTGAGAAAGCAGAACCTTTGTCAGGAGCCAAGACTGTTCAATGGAGAAAGGACAGTCTTTTCAACAAATGAAGGGAATCATTCAATTCATTAGCCACGTTTGGTTGTGGAAAAACAGAGAACCTAGAGTTAGAGAGACCCCTCTCACCCTAATCCTCCCACACCTCACCTAGTTCTTCACTGACCAGCTGACTGCAATTTTTTCTAGCTGCACAGACCTTCATTGCCCAGCCGAGGTGTATTTCTAAGAGGCACCATTTCACAGGACATCTTAGAGATTCAGATTGGAGCAGAAATAAAACAGGGGACCAGGATCAAGCCTGTGGTCAGTAGACTACTCAGACCCCGGTGCCAAGATCTGGGTCAGGACTTGCCAGGTGAGTGTGACTGACATGAGCCAGTGAGCCAATAAATGATAGAGCAGAGCCCAAGGAATGAGCCAAAAAGGAGTGAAGGGACAGGCAGGATCTGATTGTGGCAACAGAACAATATGTTTTGCCCTTGGTCATTTTTGTCATTCTTTCTCAGTGGAGGGCAGGTGAGGCTTGTGCAGATGCAGAAGGGGTGTTGAATGGCAAGACGGGAACATGGATTGCTGACATTCGGACCATTGTGGACCGTTTGTGTTTGGTGGTTATGAGATAGAAATTTAGAAAGATCTAAAAATTCCCCCATATGCAAAAATTACTCTTAATACCCCAGGGCCTAAGAGCAATAGCAAGAAGGACTATTACTGTAGAGAACAGCAAAGGGTCTGAGACATGGGTCTTAACCCCTGGAGTGACAGGGAGCCTTTCCCTTTTGGCCAGAATTCCAAGGACTCTGCATCCAGGTTTCAGCCTCTGAAGAGGTTTTAGCTCATTCCTTCCTTCAGTAACCATTTCTTTCTTCCTAATTCATCAAAACAACCGAGTGTTACATCTTGATCCCTTAGCTGGTTACAAGTGTAAAATGGGGAGCGAGCAGGCAAAGTCTTTTCCTTTATATCCAGTGGGAATGACACCAACACAACAGGAAACAAATCAGTGGTTTCACCTCCAGTGCAGGGTAGGGTGAATCAGCCACCTGAGGGGAAGGTCTGGGAGTTCCCAGCACTGACTGATTGTTAGTGCAGGTAATTTGGTTCTAGAGTACAAATGAATTAATTCTCCATTTGGTGTTATTTTCTAGACCACAGTCTCTCTCTCTGAACTGGGGATGCCTAAGGGAAGATCTACCAATGTTTGCTTTAGGGATCCCTCAGGGATGGAGTAGAGGTAATGGCTGCAGACAGACCTTGAGTCACTCTCATGGTCTGTGTGGCTCTGCTTTAGTGACAATATCTCCCTGTGCTTTGGTTTCCTCTCAATGCAGTACGATGAACATTTGACTGCCAGGGTGTGAGTGTATTAAATATAAAATATTCACAGTATCTGACTAAACATTGGGACAAGGGAGCTTCTCAAATGGGGGCATCTGTTATTGATCAACTCTAAGAGAGAATCTCCTGGGATGATCCCTGGTGGATGAGGAGCTGCCAGGAGCATCTTTCCTCCTTTTTGTTCCCTGTGATTCTGACCTTTATTTGGACTCTCCTAAATGTTTCAGTGTAGTTCACAAATGGCCTGGAGACCTTGTCCATCTGTGCTAGCCACACTCATTCTCAGTTGAAGCACCACCCCTATCCAGATGTGGATCATGGGGCTGAGCTCTGGCTTCTGAGCAGCTCAAAAACCTTTTGACTCAGACACCTGGGAAACCATTGTGCTCACTCAGCCCTTCCCAGGAGGTTAACCCCAACCTGACACAGGATCCCCAGGGTCCCTGGAGTCAGAAACCCTGGGGCAGTGTTCTGGGTGGGGCTTCCAAAGCTGAGCTTCTTTATGAGGATTGTAGGGGGCTCCTCAGGATGGGCCCTGACCAAGCCCTGCAGGGTCTTTCTCAGTGTCATGCTCATAAGGAGGGACCCAGTGACCTGGACTGACACTGGCCTCCCTCTGCTGAGTCACTCCCATCAGACTGGCCCTTCTCTCTGTGGAGAATGTCTGCAAGGCTGGAATCCTGGAAGGGAACTATCATCTTAGAAAGTTTCTCTCCACTGTGTGTGTCCTGCACGAAATGCCTAAACCCAACCTGGGAGATGATGCAGAGGGGGATGGAGGCAGAGTCCAGGGTTGTCAGTCCTGTGTGTTCACCCACCCAACACTCAGAGGTCAGAGAGCAATCACTCACCATATACATTGAGCCTTCCAAATCCTATTTCTTTCTTATAGTCTTGAAGGTAGACTACTATGGTGTAGATTCCTGTGTCCTTCAGGGTTACCCTCTTTATCTGCAAGGATCCATCAAAATTTATTTGCTCTCGACCGCTGTATGCACGCCCTGTTCTAGAAGTTCTTACGCGGAATGAAAGACTGGCAATGGTATGTCTGTAGTTTGCTCCTTCCCCCCTGTACCACACGAAGCCTATATAATCAGGAGGCATATTGCGGATACGTAGAGTCACATCCTTCCCTTCGGCAGCATTGGTTGACACAATAGCAAGTTGGGCAGTGGTGGGCAGGCTCCAGAAATTTAAGAGTGAAACTAGGAGGGAAGAGAGAAATTGATTAATATTTGGATATATATGTTGGGTTGGAAAGAGGAGTCCCTGGATTTGGAACAAGTCTCTTCATCTCAGCCTTGGTGTGTGTGTGTGTGTGTGTGTATGGTCAAGGTCATGACCAACAATACTTCAGCACCTGTGACCTGTTACTTTTTCTGTTTCTCAGTCTCTTTTCCTGTTTCTCAGTCTCTTTTCCAGTTGTCTGTTCGGCTCAACCATTCACTGCCCTCAGAACCCTGCTGACACTTAGGGGTGTCCATGGGAGGCACCTTCATGGAACACTTCCCTAAAGACTCTCTGTTAATCACTTATGGGTACCTGACATCACATGTTGATATTTTCTTATCTCTTTCCACCCACAGAACGTGAGCTCCATGGGGACAGGGACTTTCAGTTCTTGCATTCCCAGTGCCTGAAACAGGCTGCAAATAACTGTGGGTGAATGAATGTTCCCAGTGTCCTGCACCTCTTGGGGTGTATTTCCCCTGAGACTGGTGGTAAGGACTGTGTTTAGGAACCCTGATTAAGTTTTTCTCTGGTGCCACCTGACATAAATTGTTATTATTATGGTCAGTTTCCAAAATTCAATATTCAGTGATGAATAACATAGGAATTAACAGCAACTGAGGTTTACCTGCCCCACACCACTTCTAGAACATGTGATTTCCCAGTTACCTTGTTACCCATCTCCCTTACCCATCCTACTCTGCCCCCCTGTCCTCTCCCATCAGGTCCACACAGAAGCCCTCCCTCCACTCTCAGAGCGCTGTTCTCCCCAGGAGACTCCAGGAAGTCCCTTTCTTTACCGCTTCAGTCCACCCCCAAGGGATTTTTCCTTCCTTACCGGCCAACAAAAGCCCCTGCCAGGGGAGAGGCCCTCTGCAGATAGGGGCTGAGAGTGACTCCATGGTTTCTGCTTCCTGCACTGTCCCTCCTTCTATGAGAAGAACTTGGATTCAAGGAAAGCTCAAAGGCACCACTCTAGAAGCTGGTGGCATCTGCTGTCCCTCTACACTGTGCACTGGGCCTAATCCTGGTGCAAGTTCACTTACCTGGTCACGTGGACCAGGGCGGCATTTGTGCCAAGGACCCACCTCCTCCTCTCCTCATTTTTGCCACCCTTTCCCCCTCCTTCCGGGTTGCCATCCCTCTAAATGTTGGTTCCCTTGGAGCTGCTGAGGTATCTGAACATACACACACACACACACACATACACACACACACACACTTACATGCTCTGTTTGGAAAAGCACCAGCCTGGGGTATCCAGCCATCAAGTGCACAGTAGCCTCCCCCACAGCCCTCTCTCTTTCACATTTGACTTTTCCCTTCAAAGCAGGAGTGTGGGGCCACCTCAGGACCTCTTCTCACCGGGATGTCACCACCGCTGTACATCGGATCACCTGTGAAACTTTGTAAAGATAGCGATGCCCAAGTGAAACCATAGATGCTGCTTTAGCAGCTGTCCAGCTAATGTGGATGCCCAACCAGTATGAGATCTGGTGATGTGGTGATGGGACACCCCTCCCCCTCTCTTGTGTACAGGGAGGGTCTCCGCATTCTGTTAAAATGCAGATTCTGACTCTGAAGGTGTGCCGTGGACCAGAGACTCTGAATCTGATGAGCTCTCAGGGAAGGTGAGTCTTACTGGCCTGTGGAGCCCACTTGCAACAGCAAGGCTGATGGGGCCACGTGTCCCAGTGAGGATGATCCTCTCACCCCAGCATTGGCCTCAGGTGTGTCTTGGTGTTGGGTCTGTCAGCACCACACAGAGAGCCCTACAGGCCCCTAACTGGGTATTATTTCTGTTTGTAACACAGAAACCCAGCTGGGCACCTCATCTGCCCCTTGTTCTCAAATGCACTGTGAAGGTTAAATTTCCACCCAGCAGGAAGGCCACAGAGTTGACTGAGGGTGTGAGAAGGGGTCAAGCTGGGTGACGAGTACAGAGGGGACCCTCCCTCTATCACAGGTTGTCACCAGCCTGGCCTTTGCTTCCAGGGACAGAGACCCAGGACCTGGAGGCTCAAGAGGCCCTGCAGTTCCTGAGAGTGAAGGGGAAGGTGTCCAGCATGTCCTGTGAAGAGAGGATGTGGTGGGAGCTCAGGTGGCTCTGTTCCCTGGTCGTCAGGGGTAGTTTCTGGGAGACCCTCCCTCTCTGTTGGCTCAGCCTGTCCTGGTGCTCCCTGACCTTGGGGCAGTGTCTGTCTTCTGCCTGGGGGAGTTTCCTTTCATTACCCCATCTTGTTCATGGTGGTGCCAAGCATGGGACAGGGAGCAGCAAATAGAACCCTGAGAAAGCAGGTGCTCTTGGGCCTGTTAAAGTAAGAAACTTGCCAACCTGTGAAGATTTTCATGAGTTTATTTGAACCAAGCTAATGTCATATGGCTGGAACCAGATATCACATCCTGAGCTTGGCAGTTGTGCAACTTATTTTATACATTTTAATAAAAAAGGGAAGATGGAAAAAGTGTGTGAAATCCATTAGGAAGTGAAGAAATCTCTAGAATTGATAAATAGCTGAATGGAGAAACTCATTTTTTTTTACTTTGGTGGGTCCAGAATAATTAACATTTACAGCACATAGAGAAGTTGTGCAAGGAACCAGGTAACCTAAAAGTATGTTGTCTCATATGCTGGTCCCAGAGTCTGTGCCTTCAAATCATCTTGCAAAAGGACAACTACTCCGATGTCAGCGGTATGGTATCCAAGATTCATAAGAACAGGGAACAGGGCTCACTTAACGTCAGTCTGACCTTTGCTAACTAAGCTGTAGGCCTGAGACATGACTCCCTGACATCACCTGCCCTGTTAGGAATTTGTGATCAGACCATCCTGTGCAGTTATTTTTGGTCACTGAGCTCCTCCGGACTGCCATGTGACCCGCTGGCTTGTCAGGCTTATTTTACAGCCCATTTTTGTTGTTGTTGTTTTATTCACAGTCCCTAGAAGTAGCCGGTGGGATATAGCAGTCATGAGGGCGGAGTCCAAAAACACCTGTGTTAGCCGGGGATGGAAATCAGGCTCCTTCTCCAGCTCCTTAGGCAAAGCCAGGTTCATGTGTGAATTCCCTGTGTTGTCAGTGTGTCTAAATGTTGCCCCCTGGAGAGCAGGAGGAGACCTGCAGCCAATGTTAGGTGCTGCACCAAGGATGCTGACCAGAGACTGGGAGCTGACCCTGACACCTGGGCAGAGGTGGGCTCTGGCCTTCAAACTGAAAGGCCAGTTAGTCGGGTCCAGTCACTGTGGGTCTCATGCCTCCTGACACCATCCCGGAGCAGGTTGAGCCTAGTAAGAGGACAGGATCTGGGGCTGCTTCCATCTCCGAGGGGCTGAGGTCCAGAGTATTATGAGTCCAGTGTCATGAGAACTGTCCCTCTGGTGGATGTGCTGTTTCAGGAGGAACTCTCTGTCCCAAAGGTTTCAAGAAGAGAACCTGGTGATGTCTCTTCTGAGGCTTGTAGTAGAGTGTGCCAAACTGGATGGCTGATCCCCCAAATGCCCTGTGTGTCTCCATTATCGCATTGGGGTGTTGCATCCAAGTCACCTGTGTCCCTGTCCATCCTCTGTGGTAGTCCTCCCCACAATGCCCAGGATCTGAAGCAGCTCTACTTGAGGTGTCAACCACAGGAGCTGTGGGTACCTCTATTAGGGGTGAGGAGGCCCCTGTGGGACCCTCAGTCCTCTGAGATGGAAGCAACCTCAGATCCTGGGTTCTCCTGTCCCATCTTGTTGCGGAAGTTCCCCTTCCTCCCCAGGACATCATGGGCTGGTGAGATGTTCAGGGACTACAGGCAGGTGTCCCACAGACCAGGAACCGTGGGTTTGGGATTCATCCCCAGATTCCTTTGAGGTCAGTGTGAGCTCTCTTTTCCCATGGTAGAACCTCTACCTGGGGTGAAAGATCCAGAGTGTCTTCCAGGTCAGGGCTTTGTGAGAAGACAAAGAACACAGGCTGCTCTCCAGACCCCAAGATAATGAGACATCACTCACAAGGTGGAATTGGGGAGGACTATGATTTTTTGAGCATGAAGGAAGGTCTGACTCTTCACTGTTAGTTGGTCAAATCTCCCACCCCCCTGATTTTGTGAGGGGGAAAAACGCATCCCTGGGTTATCCGCACACACTTCTGGCCTCCTCCCATGCTGACACCAATGTCTTCGTGCCTATAAGGAACATAGTTTGACCACTAGTGTCACACAGGGTGACAGGCTTCCATTGAGTGGTTTCCCTCATTCATTGAATGAGTGTTTACTGAGCATCTGTCATGTGTCAGGCCATGGATGGGCCCTGGGACCTGAGAGAACAGGAAATAGGTGGGACCTGTGCTCATGGAGTTTACCTTGTACAAAGACAGGCTTTCAGAGAAATCAAAGCCCTATGGAGTTAATTATAATCCAGAGAAGGACCATGAAGAAAGAGTTGCATGTAGTTGAGTCTCAGTTTGTCTGGGGATCACAGAGAGCACTTCTAAGAAAGTGACTTCTTGGCTGATACCTGAAGCATGAGTGGCCATTCACCATTTGGGCAAAGGGTGGTGGGGAAGAGCTGCCTGCAGAGGATTGTACTTTGGTGGGCAGATGCCTGGCTGAATGGAGAAGCTTTTGAAGTCCAGTGTGGGTAGTGTGAAGAGTGAGAAGGAATGTGGACTGAGTAATGCTGGTGAGGTTGGAACCTGCTGGGCTGTGGGCATTGCTGAGTTGGGGTCAGCAGATAACTGAGGAGGCTGTAGGCTGTGGAATAGCTCACCCCCCTTTGATGGACAAGCTGAAAAATATTCAAGAAAAAGAGGCATGTTACAGTTTTGAATTTTCTATTCAACTTATAATTTAAGCAATATTTCGTATGTGTATATTTAAATTTAACATATTTATTGGTTTTGTTGGCATGTAATAAACTTACCATATTGATAGTATACAAATTATTAATCTTTTCCAGATGCATGCACCAGAGAAGTTGTTACAATGAAGAAAATGAACATGTTCTTCACTCTTAAAGCCTCCTCGGGCCCTCTTATAATCTCCTTACTCTGTCCCTCTCCCACTCCCTCCAACTCTTATCTGCTTTCAGTCATTATAGATGAGTTTGCATTTTCTACAGTTTTCATAATTTGAAACATATAATGTGTAATTTTGGGTGAATGTTGGCTTCTACAATCAACACTATAATCTTGAAATAGTTCTTTCCTTTTTAATCCCTCAGGTCTATTCTATTGTAGGATGCAACAAACTTGTTTAGCCATTTGCCCATTCATGGACATTTGTGTTGATTCCCATTTTGGACTATTCCAAGTAAACCAGGCATTAACATTTGTGCAGAAATATCTTTATCACACAGAAATAGGTGCATGTAAAACCAATGAAGGGCCAGAAAAATGGAATTCAGGGAGTTGACACAGGAAGTCTGGTTTCAAGGTCCCACTGCCACAGCCCAACCCAGAGGGAAAGAATCACCTGCTTTTTCACATAAAGCTCTGTCTGCAGAGCCCACCCATCAGGAGCAGGAATCACAGCCCCTTCTCCCTTCCAGAGTCCAAACTACACACAAGTGCATCTCAGAGTATGAAATTAATTCACACCTGGAATCCCAGGCATTAGAATTGGGAAAGGTGCTATTTAACCTTTCAGCCCCTCTGGTATAGGAGAAAATATAGAAAGGGGTGGAGCATTCATGGCAAGTGACAATAGACAATACATGGCATGGTTGAGTCCACTTGCAGGCTGTGTGACTCTGGGCAAGTGATCTCACCTCAAAAAGCCTCAGTTTCCTCATGTGATTTCATAGAAAGATATTTCCTGGTTCTTAGAATAGAGCAGTTTAAATTCTTGAAATTTTCTGAGTGATATGGGCATTAAGAGTGTCTTTTGTCCCAATGAGGCAACTTCTGACAGGCCTTTGGATAGTTGTAGGGTGAGGACAGGTTGACATAAAGGCTAAATCTTGATTAGAAGCCTGGAATTTTCAGCTGCCAATGTAAGAAACATTTTAACCTGTAGAGAATTTTTATGAGTTTGAGTCCAAATGACGACAATTGCCAAGAAGCAAAATATCAACAAAAATTGTCAGTTTTGTACTGTATGTTATACATTACAATCAAAGCAAGGAGGCATAAGGGGTTAAATAAAATCCGTTGGTGATAGATTCGGAAGGTGGGAGAAAGCAAAACAGGGAAATCTCTGAGATTGGATAAAAAGTAAAACAAATAGACACATACTTTTTTTACATTGGTTGATAGAGGATAGGTAGCAACTAACAATTAACATGATGACAATAGCAATGAGGGGCTCTGTGGCTTCCCCTCTGGTGCAGTGAGAGTCTGGAAAAAAAGAAAAAATTTCCTAATATTCCAAAAGTAAGTTAACATGAATGCAAAAAGACAATCGACATGTTCCATTAACATAAAGATTCAGCTTTGATAGGAAAAATACCTAAGACTTAATTACCTACCATGACTCACTTTTAGGTAGAAAGTTGTCATGTGGTTACTTTAGGTCTCTTATTTTGCAAATCATACTATGCCGGCCTCCTCTTAGCTTGTCAGCTTTAGTATTAGGCCCTGTTTTCATCAACACCTCCTCCTTTGGGTCATAAATCAAACGGAATGATTCACTGATGACCAACCTTCTGGTTGGAAAATGTGGTTCCATGGTGCTAGAAAGGCTCATCACTAGGAAGTCTTAGTTTATCTAGCTGAACTATTGACCATTGGGAATAGGGCAAGAATGTAACTTTGGATGGAAATCAAGGCCAAATTTTCTCAAAAGTAAAAAGCAGGTAAATGGGAGCCAGTCAGGTTCCACCGGTCTTCATTAAGAAAAACACTTTGGCCCTGACCAGTGTCGCTAAGTGATTAGAGTATCAGCCTGCTGTTCCTGGTCAAGTTCATGTGTCTGGGTTGTAAGTTCAATCCATGGTCCCAATCAGGATGCATGCAGGAAACAGCCAATTGTGTCCCTCTCACATAGATTTTCCCTCTCTCTCTCTTTTTCTCTCACCCTCCCTCCCTCCCTCCTATCTCCCTTCTACTCTCTCTAAAAATCAATGGAAACAGTATCCTTGGGATAGGATTGAAAATAAAAACAATAAAAATAAATAAAAAAAATTTTGAGTCATTCCTGTCCTATAAGCTATCGTGATCGAAATTTTGCTGTCAGTCTCATTTCTCTGTATTTTTCATCTAGTATCACATATGCTTATTGTTTGAGGGCACAATATACACCTCTTCAGTTTACACAATCTGATAATGAGATGGGTTCTCTTTTACAATGGTTCATTTATTTCCCATTGGAAACACACAAGGGTCATTCATTATTAATCTGATTCCTGCTGGTTGTGCAATTTGGAACTGTAACTTTAATTGGGAACAAGGCTGTCAGAACCCAATGGTGTATATTACAATTATCATCTAAAAATTTCATACACCAGGAAGACAGTAAGAGTATCATAAGTAAATTTCCTATGCCTCAGCTGCAGTTATAGACGGCCATGTTTTTATAGCTACTTCAGCTTCATTTGAATTAATACTGTTAATAATCTTTGTTGGGTTAGGGTGTGTAATCATATCCCCATAACTAGGTTCTGGCATTTCTACATAAAATTTCTCAAAATTCCTTTTCCACTAATCTCTGCAGCTTCCCTTGTTTTCAGTTTGCCTCTTTTTACTCATTCAGAAATAATTAACTTGTTAGGTCCAACTACTTACTTTTAACTTCTCTTAAAAACACCCAGCCTGGCTGGCATTGTTCAGTGGTTGAGCATCAGCCTATGAACCAAGAGTTCACAGTTCGATTCCCAGTCAGGGTACTTGCCTGAGTTGTGGGCTTGAACCCCCGTGTAGGGTATGCAGGGGGTAGCCAATCAATGATTCTCTCTCATCATTGACATTTCTATCTCTCTCTCCCTTTCCCTTCCTCTCTGAAATCAATACTAATATTTTTAAAGAACACTCCCAGATCCCTTTCCTCCTTTTGCAATAGCATTCCCTCTACATTTCAAAATGTTATCAGAAATAAAAACCAGGCCCTGAGCGAGTTTGCCTAAGACCAGCTGGTAGTGTGCAGGTACTTGACTTCATGCAGGAAAGATTGCAGAATATGAGTCCAGGGGTTTTTGAGACTAAGTTTATTAAAGCTGAGGGCAGTGACACAAGGAAAGGCCTGGGATACAAGAAGCAGTAGGAGAGAGAAAAGGTGTGGCTGCTTTGGCTCTCTAGAAACTTTATGGGAGAGAAGGGAGCCTATACAAGGCTGCTGTCAGCTCACGCTCACCGGAAAGTCAGAGGCAAGGGGACTTGCGGACAAGTTCAGGGGGTAGCCCAAGATGAGCTATTGCTGCCTATTGTTCCCCTGGTTGCAAGTCTCCTGGGTATCACTTATGGTTTAGGTGAAAGAAAATTCACTGGAAAAGGAGATTTGAGTGGGTGTGCCCCAATAGAAGAGCACATGCTGGCTTCTTTGTCTTGAGGGGTTCTACTTTTCAAGGGTTGGGTATTAGGGGAGGTCTCAGGGAAGATCTCAGTAGAATATTTATCATCATGTCCATGTTTGCCCTTTCAGATCGTGGTCTCCATTGATTGGTCAACAGCAGGACAGGAATTCTAAGTCACACAACCAATGGTATGCCAGGAGAGGAAAGACCACCCTGAAGGCAAGGTCTAGGAACAGTTTTGCCCATTGCTAGGTACCCAAGGCTTTCTGCCCTGGTGACCTTCTATATATGGCTGTAAATTGCTAGGCCAGTTATTCAGCTATTTGTCTCAGTTTCCCCATTCAACATGCCAAGGACTATTCCTAGCTTCTTACTACAGTTTGACTACATTTCTTGTGAATGACTTTCAAATATTTCTGACAGACTAGTGATGTGTCAAATTAACAAGTCACTAATATTCTTAAAACGGAAGGCTTCTAGTAAATAAGGTTCATAGTTGTTTTTTTTAAAGGTTCTTATTTATACAGGACAAAATTGTTCCAGTTGGGCTAGAGTTTGCAGAAAAAAAGGGATGTTCAACAGAATAGAGTCACCCATGGGGTTAACAGTCAGTTAAACCAGAGGGGGAAAATGGAAGGATCAGGGGAAAAGTCTAGTTTACTTAATACCCTCACATAGGCCCTGGATCTAATGTTCTGGAACCCTGGTCCTGTCCTCACCTCAGAGAGTCCTGGGGTGGGCTAGGAGAGTTTTGTGAACTCCCTCAGAAGGATGAGTACAAAGAGATTGAAGAAAAAAGGAGCAAAGCAATTGCTTCTTTAAATATCCATCCTCATTAACAACACCATAAATTAGAAGATTTACTATGGTTAACTGTCCATACTACTGAAAGCAATCTGCAGATTCAATAAAATATATTGTAATCCCAAAGGCATTTTTAAATAAATAAAATATCATTCTTAATTCATATGATAACTCAAGGAACCCTTAAGAGACAAAACAATCTTCAAAAATCGCCAAGTTCCCTGATTTCAAAACACACTACAAAGCTAAAGTAAGAGTAGAGTGCTACTGACATAAAGATAGACATACAAACCAATGGAACATAATAGTGAGCCCAGAAATAAACACCCTTTATATTATCAAATAATCCTCAAGGAATGTGCCAAGACCACACAAGGGGGAAAAGACAGACTTCCACAAAAGGCATTGGGAAAATTGGATATTCTCAAGTAAATGAATCTTATGTGACTTATAAAAGTTAATTCAAAATGTATTAAAGATCTAAATGTAATACCAAAAACCATAACACTCACAGAATAGTCAGGGGCAAAACTTCCTGACATTGTATTTGACAATAGTTTCTTGGATATGATAACAAAAGCTCATAGAACAAAGGAAAATAGAAAATGGGGCTACCGCCCGGCCAGTGTAGATCAGTGGTTGAGCATCGACCTATGAATCAGGAGATTGAGGTTTGATTCCTAGTCAGGGCACATGCCAGGTTGTGGGCTCCATCCCTAGTAGGAAACTTGCAGGAGGCAGCTGATCAGCGATTCTCTCTCATCATTCATGTTTCTATCTCTCATTCATGTTTCTATCTCTCTCTCCCTCTTCCTTGCTATCTAAAATCAATAAAAATATATTTAAAAATAAAATCTATTGGCCATCAAGTACAATAAACTGCGTAAAAAAATAAACCTTCAGAATGAGAAAAATTATTTGAAGAATGAGAAAAATTATTTGAAAATTATATATATATATATTGTCTGTTAAGAGGTATATCTAGGGTATATAAAGAAACCCTACAATTCAACAATAAAAAGACCAATTTTCCAGATTTAAAAATGGTCAAAACACTATAATAGACATTTTTCTAAAGAAGACATACAAATGGTCAAAAGCTTATTAAAAGATGCCCAACATCATTATTCATTAGAGAAATCAAATCCAAACAAAAATGAAATATCCATTCATACCCATTAGGATGGTCTTGCAACTTTGCCAAATTCACTTATTAGATTTAGTTTTTTGGTTGAATCTTGTGGGTTCTCTATGTACCATATCATATTATCTGTAAATAATGACAGCTTTACTGCTTCCCTTTCAATTTGGATGCCTGTTATTTCTTCTTGTTGTCTGATCACTGTAGCTAGAACTTCCAGTACTGTGCTGAATAAGAGTGGTGAAAGCAGGTATCCCTGTCTTTTTTCTGATCTTAAGGGAAACCCTTTTAGTTTTTGCCCATTGAGTATAATGTGATTATAGGTTTTTCAAATATGGCCTTTATTATATTGATGTATGTTCTCTGTATTTCAACTTTGTTGAGAGTTTTTATCGTAAATGGCTTCTGGATATTATTGAATGACTTTTTGGCATCTATTGATATGATCATGTGATTTTTATCTTTTATTTTGTTTATGTTATGAAACACATTTATTGATTTAGAAATTTTGTATAGACCTTGCATCTCTGGAATAAATCTCACTTTATCATGTTTTTTTTTATTTTAAAATGTATTACTGGATCTGATAAGCTAATATTTTGTTGAGTATGTTAGCATGTCTGTTCATCAGGGATATTAACCTATAATTTTCTTTCCTTTTTGTGTTTTTACCTTGTTTTGGTACTAGGATAATTTTGACCTCATAAAAAGAGCTTGGAAATCTTCCCACTTCTTCAATATTTTGGATTTCCTTTAGGAGGCTTTCTTTCTTGAATGTTCAGTAAAATTCATCTATGAAACCTTCCAGTCTCAGGACATTTTTTTCTTGGAATTTTTTAAGAAAAAATTTATTACTGTTTTGCTTTTATTAGTTGTTATTGGTGCTTTCAGGTGTCTATTTCTTCCTGATTCCATTTTAAAAGATTGTATGTTTCTAGGAATTTTTCCACTTAGCCAAGGTTGACTATTTTGTTGGCACATAGTTTTTAATGATATTCTTTTACAATCATTTGTATTTCTGTGTTGTCAGTGGTTCATTTCTGATTGGACTTATTTGGATCCTCTCTCTTTGTTTCTTGATGAGTCTGGTTAAAGGTCAATCAATCTTGTTTAACCTTTCAAAGATCCAGCTTTTGGTTTCATTGATCTTTTGTTCCTTTTAGAGTCTATGTAGTTTATTCCTGTTCTGATCTTTATTATTTTCTTCCTTCTATTTACTCTGGACTTTTTCTGCTGTACTTTTTCAATCACCTTTTATCTCCTCTGTGCCTTCTTCCACCTCCACCCAACCCCCTGCACCCCACCATCACCACATTATTGTGTATATCAATGAGTTCTCTCTCTCTCTTTTTTTCTTTATTGGTCAATACCTCTTCCACCCCCTGAGCTGTCTGCCTGCTCTCTATCTATGAGTCACAGCTTTTTTTCCCCTATAGTTGATTTCTAGTTTCATGCCATTGTGATCCAAGAAGATACTTGATATGATTTCTATCTTCTTGAATTTGTGAAGACTTAGTTTGTGCCCTAACATGTAGTCTATCTATAAGAATGCTCCATGTGCACTTCAGCAAAAATGTATATTATGCTGCTTTGGGATGAAATGTTCTGTAAATATTGATTTAATCTATCTGATCTAGTGTGTCAGTGTCAGTTAAGGTCTCAGTTTTCCTTTTGATTTTTTTTGTTTGGAAGATCTATCCATTGACAGTGGGGTGTTTAAGTCCCCTACTCTCCCTGTATTGCTATCAATCTCTCCTTTAAAGTCCACTACAATTTTAAAACATATTTAGGTGTTCCTATATTGGAAGGACATATGTTTATAACGATGATAGCCTCTTGTTGGATCAATCCTTTTAGTATTATGTAGTGACCTTCTTCGTCTTTTTTATGGTCTATGTCTTGAAGTCTACTTTGTAGATATAAGTATTGCTACACCAGCTTTTTTGTTTCCATTTGCATGGAATATTTTTCCATCCCTTAATTTTTAGCCTTTGTATAAGTTTTATTATGAGGTGGGTATCTTGTATACAGCATATATATATGTGCCATATTTTCTTATCCATTCAGCTCCATTATGTCTTTTTGTTGGAGCCTTTAATCCATTTATATTTAAGGTTATTATTGATAGGTACTCACTTATTGCAACATTTTTATGCCTACTAATATGTTCCTTTCTCTCTCTATATATATTTATTCTTCTTCTTAAAACAGTCCCTTTAGCATTTCTTGCAATGCTGGTTTGGGGGTAATGAACTCCTTTAGTCTTTTTTGTCTGGTATTAGGTGTCCTGTGGGACAGAGTGATGCAATCTTCTTGTTCTCCTGAGGTGTGTGCTCTAGGAATGTCTCTACTGTGGATTGTTCGGCTATTCCTGTTGTAATTGGGTCTTTCATGGGTGGGATTGACCCTTAGGCTGGTTGACTATGAGGCTCAACCTTGACCAATGTGTGCAAACTGCTGTACAGGTCCAGTCTCAAGGTGTCTTGATGGACTCAGTGACACGATCATTAACCCTTCAGGGAGGGTGTTTAAAGGGGTCAGACTTTATCACCCCGTATGAGATACTGTGCAAGGGACGGACATTCACTGTGGAGTTGTTCCCAGCAGGGTCTGGAGCCTGCCAGAATCCCCTTTTGATGTGCCATTTCTTGGTCTAGTTGGATTGAACTCTGGTGTGGTCTGAAGCCCACCACTGGTTGTGTTGGTTCTGGGTCCTTCTGGGTGGGTTTCAGATGCAAGAGGCTCTCAGACATTCTGTGTAACGCTTTGGGATACCTGTGCATAGTTACTTCTCTGATAGCTGTTTATGTCTGTGTCTACTAGTGGACCCCTGCTTGGGGATTACACAGTCAGGCACTCAATGATGGGAAATTAGTCTCTGCTTCAAAGCTAAACTCCTCAGTCTTTACCAGAGACACCAACTCTTGTTCCCTGTAAGGGGGCTTGCTGCAGCTTCAGGTTGGGTAGGGCCTGCAGTCTCCTTTGCAGGAGCAGGTTCACCTGCCTGGGCTCAGGGGGATAGATCAGAATACTCTTTGGTTGAAGATGTTGTGGGACCAGCACACAGGAGGGGGCTAAGTACTTTCTCTCAGCCCTGGGGGTGTAACATATTGAATTTCTCTCTCAGCCACTCTCCCATCCCCCATAGGACTGCACCCAGTGGGGGTATCCCTGACTTCACAGGGCTGAACCAAACAGTCTCCTGTTGGGGGTATTGTCTGCAGGTTGCAGGATTGAGGGGGGTGTGGAGGGGAGCGCTCTACTTCTCCTTCTTGGGGCTGCCTGGCAAACTTACAGGGAACTCAGATCAGCCTCCCCACATTGCATCACAAAGCCAAGCACTGGCCACCTGTTTCCGGATAGAAGCCTCCCTGGGGAATATAGCCCGAAATCCCAACTTTGTGTGGCACTGACGCCTTTATGCCACAAGACCAAGATGGAAGGGGTGGAAAATCAGCCCTGAATGAGACTCCAATCTCACCTCACAGTAGGTCCCAGCAAGGTGGAGGCCAAAATTCCAAGCTCCACTAGGGCTCTGAAGACTGCAGTGTGGGCCAAAAATCCCAGACCTGCACTGATCCCCCAGGTCATCAACCCAGCAGTCCAGGGAGCTCCAAAGGTGGGGGAAGGGTTCCCAAATGTGTGCTAGTGGTGGAAGAGACCTTTCCTCTTTCCCCAAGCAAACAGTTTAGTCATTGACTGGGGCTCCCCATAATGTCTTTCATGAATATAGAGGGTTCCTCAAAGTCACTCTTGGGTGCAGCCTGCAGACCCTTCCCCTGAACTCAAACATGGCAGTGCAGTAGTCAGAGCCCAGAGCAAACTTCTCAGACTGTGGCTGCTAACAATAGGAGCACCTCTTCACTGGGAAGGTGCAGTCTAAGTCTCTCAGGCAGACAGAGTCCCCCTGGCTCCCCGTGTCTGATGCTACATGGGCTCTTCTATCTCTGCTGCACTGGGTTTGGGATCCCTGCATGGGATTGAAACCCCACACCACCAGGGGAGGGAGCTTTGCAGCTGTGATATCCCTCTGGCCTCAGCCACCGCACCTGCTCAACAGGGGCTATCCCTTTTCCCAACACTACTCCTCTTACCACTCTCAACGTGGCTTCTTCATTGCTCCTTAGATATAATATTTCCAATCAGCTACACCTCACTTGGTTTTTCAAGTTGATTGCACAGTATTTATCTCTAAATCTGGTCCCTGGCTAGGATAAAGGGCATGCAGCCTCCAGTTACTTCCCATCTTGCCTTCCTAGAATTCCCTTTTTTAAAGGCTGAACAATAAATATTCCATTGTCTGTATATACCACATTTTGCCTCTCCATTCACTACCCATAGACACTAGGGTTGCATTCACATTTCAGCTATTGTGAATAAATTTGCTATGAACATGTGTATATAAATATCATCTATTTGAGACTTTGTACCGAGAAGTGGAATTGCTGGGTTATATTGTAAATCTATGTTATATTGTAAATCTATGTTTAACTTTTTGAGGAACCTCCACACTGTTTTCCAAAGTGGCTGAGGCATTTTACATTCCAACCTCTCCACATTGTTGCCAACACTTGTTATTTTCTGGTTTTTGATAATAGCCATCCTAGTGGGTGTGAGATGGAATCTCACTGTATTTTTTAAGTTCTTTTTTATTTTTTTAAATATATTTTAGTGATTTTTTACAGAGAGGAAGGGAGAGGAATAGAGAGTTAGAAACACAGATGAGAGAGAAACATCGATCAGCTGCCTCCTGCACACTTCCCACTGGGTATGTGCCCGCAACCAAGGTTCATGCCCGTGATCGGAATCGAACCTGGGACCCATGAGTCCGCAGGCCGACACTCTATACACTGAGCCAAACTGGTTAGGGCATTAAGTTCTTTTTTATATTTAAGCATAATTAACTTACAATATTCTATTAGGTTCAGGTGTACAACATAATGACTTGATATTTACATACATTACGAAGTGATCAGCATGATAGTTCTTGTGAACCCTCTGTCAAAATACAAAGTTATTGCAATATTCCTGACTACATGCTCTGTGCTGTTTGGTGTATCCCAGTGACTTGTTTACTTTATAACTGGAAATTTGCACCCTTTAATCCCTTTCACCTATTTTTACCATTCTCCCACCCACATCTCTCTAGAAACCACCAGTTCATTTTCTGCATCTATGAGCCTGTTTTTGTTTTGTTTTGATTATTCATTTGTCCTGCTTTTTATTTATTTTCATTTTTTAAATATTTGTATTGATTTTTATAGAAAAAGGAAGGGAGAGGGTGAAAAAGAAACATCAGTGTGAGAATGGGACATCATTCAGCTGCCTCCTGCACACCCCTATGGGTTTTGAGCTCACAACCCTGGCATGTACCCTGACTGGGAATAAAACCAGCAACCATTTTGTACATGGGACAATGTTCAATCTACTGAGCCACACCGACCAGACCAGAGTTGTCTTGCATTTTAGCTTCCACATCCAGCAATATCATATACTTACGTCACTTAATATAATACCCTCCAGAGCCATCCATTTCTGCACAAATAGCAAGATCTCATTATTTTATATGGTTGAGTAATATTCTATTTTATTTTATATGTGTTTGTCTTTACATTATACACATCTACTATATCCATTCACTTATTGATGGACACTTAGGTCGCTGTCATATTTCTTTTTTATCTGTATTTTCATTTCCTTTGGTTAAATAATCAGAAGTGGAATTGCTGGGTTGTATGGTAGTTCTACTTTTAATTTTTGAAAAATCTCATTGCTGTTTAGATTAGCATTTCCCTAAGAGACATTATTTCTTACTACATTTGAACCAGACACACAGCCCTGGGCCCTGGCTCCCACGCTGGACTCACCTGCCTTGGGCATGTTGAACTGACCCTTCCTTTCCTTGGGAATCTTTGCAGCCTGTGTCTCACTAAACTCCAGCATCACCACCTGTCAGTGGTCTGAGCACCCAACTCCCCAGGGGCTGCCCTTCTAAGTACACATATGAGGAGGTGCCTTATGTTCATATAAACTACATCTTTTACAAATATATAATGACTGATTTCTGATAAATGACACTCTACCCTTTATAATTAATAAAGTCACCTATTAAAATAAGATTATACATTTTTTCAAATGATAAAATACTAATGTCTACTTAAAAATGCAATACCCAGATTTTTAAGAGTAATGAGCTTGTCCTTATAGTAAATGAAACAATTAGGTCTTCTTTTCTTTTTTTTAATATATTTTATTGATTTTTTACAGAGAGGAAGGGAGAGAGATAGAGAGTTAGAAACATCGATCAGCTGCCTCCTGCACACCTCCTACTGGGGATGTGCCCACAGCCCAGGTACATGCCCTTGACCAGAATCGAACCTGGGACCCTTCAGTCTGCAGGCCGACGCTCTATCCACTGAGCCATAGGTCTTCTTATAGGTCTTCTTATTAATTGTACAGACATAGTCCTTTGAAGAGTGTGATATGCTTTTAAACATGCAGTGACCTTTGCCTTTCCTTCATATCCTGTGGACAGGCAGTGATCCAGCCTTTAATAAAAGTGTCCTTTCCTGGGGAAGAGTAGAGTAAAAATCTTGTAGTGATGACAACAAGAGGAATAAGACCACATATGCTGACTTAGATGTATCTCAGAGAAACGATGTTCAGTAAAAGAAGCAGCATGGATCCATGTGTCTGACCTATGTAGTGTGTGTAGGTAAATACAGAGGATGACAGAATTGTCCCACTGAATCCTGTGTCTTCTGAAGTGACAACCCCAGTATGAGCCTCTGACCCCCAGCATGAGGACAGTGCATATCCCTTAGGTTCATTCCAGAGATGGAGTGAAGAGAGACATGAAAAGCCAGGAGGGCTGACCCTCCAAAAGGACACCAGTTTCCCTTCTCCATGGAACTTCACTCAGGATTCTGTGTCTTTAGTACCTTGTGCAAAAATTGATCATTTATCATCATCATTGGAGTTTGTGATTTTCAGGTCCCTCATCATGTCATACATGCAGAGATTTTTAAGTTTGGGATCTTCTTGGTTACATAGCAATAGATATCAGGAAGGAGGCCATCCCATGATTCCTACATGTTGACAGGGCTGGAATTATTCACATTTTACAGACAATGAAACCAAAGGGACTGTCTTCACTTCCCAGCATGATATTACTCACCAGTGAGTAATTAGTTGCTTATTTGATCAATGAGCACAATTTATGCACAGGCTTATAGTGGTTGGAGGAGACACAAAAGCCACCGGCTTCAGTAGCTGATATTGTAGTGATGAGGGAGAAGCAATCAACAAATGAACAAGCAGCATTTCTAAAGGGGTGTGAAGGAGAGGGTGGATTGGGATTTATTTTCTTATATAAAACTAGAGGCCCGGTGCACAAAAATTTGTGCACTCGGGTGGGGGAAGGGGGTGTCCCTCAGCCCGGCCTGTGCCCTCTCGCAGTCTGGGACCCCTCGGGAGATAACGACCTACTGGCTTAGGACTGCTCCTGGGTGGCAGAGGGCCGGCCCAATCCCTAGGTGCAGCTCCTGGTCAGGCTCAGAGCAGGGCTGATTGGGGAGTTGGGGCACCGCCCCCTGTCATGCACAGAGCAGGGCAGATTGGGAGGTTGCGATGCCACCCTCAGTCACGCTCAGGGTAGGGCTGACTGGGGGGTTGGGGCACCGCCCCCTATCACACTCAAGGCAGGGTTGATGGGGAGGTTGTGGCGCCAACCCCTATGACGCACAGAGCAGGGCCGATCAGGGGGTTGGGGCGCTGCCCCCTGTGACGCACAGAGCAGGGCCCATCAGGGGGTTGGGGCGCTTCCCCCTGTGACGCACAGAGCAGGGCCCATCAGGGGGTTTGGGGCTCCATACCCTGTCACTCAAAGAGCAGGGCCAATCAGGGGGTTGGGGAGCTCCCCCCTGTCATGCACAGAGCAGGGATGATCAGGGGGTTGGGGAGCTCCCCCCTGTCACTCACAGAGTAGGGCGATCAGGGGGTTGGGGTGCCACCCTCTATCACCCACAGAGCAGGGCCGATCAGGGGGTTGGGGTGCCGCAACTCTAACACTCAGGGCAGGGCCGATCAGGGGGTTGGGGTGCCGCCACTCTAACACTCAGGGCAGGGCCGATGGGGAGGTTATGGCTCTACCCTGTCACACACAGAGCCGCAGGGCGATCAGGGGGTTTGGGCGCTGCCCCCTGTCATGCTGATCCGGTGCCACGAGGCCTCTCAGCTCCGCTGATCCCGGTGCTGGGAGGCATATTACCCTTTTACTATATAGGATAGAGGCCTGGGGGCTGGTTGGTTTGCCCTGAAGAGTGTCCTGGATCAGGGTGGGGGTCCCCACTGGGGTGCCTGGCCAGCCTGGATGAGGTGATGATGGCTGTTTGCAGCTGGTCACACACCCTTCAGGGTGGGGGTTCCCACTGGGGTGCCTGGCCAATCTGGGTGAGGAGCTGAGGGCTGCTTTCAGGCTGGCAGTTGACTGAAGCTCCCAACCCAACTGCTCCTTTTTTTCTTTTCTTTTTTTTTATTCTGGGCCAGCTTTAGCTCTGGCTCTAGCTCTGAGGCTTCTGCTGCTGATTGCGTTCTATAATCGAAACAATGTATAACTCCAGCTCTGAGATCCCGGCTGGCTGAAAGCTGGTTTCTGGGGTTTTGTTTAGCTTCTATATTTGTTACAAAGTTTCTTAGAGTTGCAGCTCAGAGGCCGGCAAGTCAGGCGGGGAACGTTGGAGTCTGCAGTCACTGGAGCAAGCAAGCCTCATGTTAGCTTCCAGCTGCCTGGCTGCCAGCAGCCATCTTGGCTGACAGTTAATTTGCGTAAGTATATGCTGATTAGCCATTGGGAAGGGTAGCGGTCGTACGCTAATTACCATGTTTCTCTTTTATTAGTGTAGACTAGAGGCCAGGTGCACAAAATTTGTGCACTCGGGGGGGGGGTTCCTCAGCTCAGATTGTGAGAGGGTGCAGGCCATGCTGAGGGACCCCACCGGTGCACGATCAGGGCCAGGGAAGGACACAGGGGTTGGCCAGCCCAAAAGGGACTGTGGGAGGGCGCCAGGGCATGTCTGGCCCATCTTGCTCAGTACTGATCAGCCGAACCCCAGCAGCAAGCTAACTTACCAGTCAGAGCATCTTCCCACTGGTAGTCATTGCATTTCATAGTGACTGGTTGACCGATAGACTGTCTGCCCCCTGGTGGTCAGTGCATGTCATAGTGAGTGGTTGAATGAACTTAGAATATCATTAGCATATTATATTTTGATTGGTTGAACGGAAAACCAAACACTTAGCGTATTATCCTTTTATTACATAAGATGGTCAAGGAAATGCTCAAAGATTATGTGACATTTGAGAAAGACCTAGAAGAGGGAGAAAGGTCTTTGGAGAAAGAGAAAATGGCCAAGGCAAAGACTCTGAGCCAAGAGGATGCTTGCCATGTTTCAAGGTCAAGAAGCCACTGTGGCCAGAATAGAAGAGAAGAGGTGAATGGCATGAGAAGTGGAGACAGGGACCTGATTTTTTTAGGGCTCTGCTATCAAAGGGTGATCTGCAAGGAGATAAAGATCCTGGGAAAGAAAGTACATCAACCACATTGTTCAGTGTCCTGTTTCTTTCACCTGATATGTTCTTCATTGCAAGACTTTCTCAAATAAAGAACTGAGTTGCTTGACCTTCTGGTGGAAACTCCCTGTCTTATGCAGACCAGCCCTTTGAGCAGCGCTAATGTGGGAACTTGTGAGCTGTGATTGAGGTGTGAGTGACAGGAGGGCTTTGGGAAGAAAAAGGATGACTTGACTTGGGTTTTTCAATCATTTGACTCTAAGTATTCACAGGTCCTACTCTGGGGAAATGGCTATAAGGTGGATTAAGGAGGCAGCATTAAAACCAGTTAGAAGACTGTTACACTAACCTCTAGTAAGAGTGATGGTGGCTTGGACCTGAGTGTTCCTGTTCTATCTATACTGTGTAGACTGACTGCATGTGTGCTGATGGACTAGAGATTACTGTGAGAGCAAGGCAGGCATCAATAATAATGCCAATATTTCTGAGCCGAGCACCTGAAAGGATGGCATTGATCTGGTCTGAGAAGTGGAAGGTTCTAGGAAGATCAGGTTGGGAGGTGGTGACAATAAAGATCTTGGTTGTGCACATGTTACATTAAAGGTACCCCAATGCTGTGTAGGAGAGATGCCCCAGATTGGCTTAACTCATTCTTTCCTAAACCCCTTGGAAAACACACGGAAAACAGAGAAACTGAAGGCAGTAATTTCCTGAATCTCTGAAAACAGATTCAGTGTGTGAGTCTGGAAGAGGGAAGTGGTTTTGTGAGGTGTATGTTGTTCCTCTCTCATTACTCAGGCCATGGGGCTGGTGGGTACTAAAGGCTGCAGGGGGCTATGGCCTGAGACCAATGCATTCTATTCCCCAGTGTTTTCACCTGGGAAATAACAGGTATTCCCTGGAAAATCTCCAGTCCTGTCCTTGGAGACCATTCTCAAAGCTGCCACTTCAGTCCCATACATATAAGTACATAAATAAAATTTAACTTAAATAAATATTACTTTTCTTAAAAGGAAGACAGATCATTCACGGACTGGTTCATAAACGAGATTATACTTTTTCAATTCTATGTTCCTGATATCAAAAAAACAACAACCACATAGAACATGTCATTGCCTATCATATGTCATTCGGACAAAGAACCAAGAAGTTTGGGTTTCTCAGACAAAACTTAATCAGTATGTAAGACACCAGAGGGGGCATATTGTGTTGATTTGATCACTTAAAACCTTAAAGATATTTTAACTTTTCCTGCAGGTGAAACATGAAACTGTTATCCTGTGTCTAACATTCACAGTATGAACAAACCCCATTCCAGGCTCCCTCTCCTTGGATGTTCTTTCCTGTATGCATTTGTGACAACACTGGATGTTGCTGTGATAAGCTCTGTGACTCAATGTTCTGTTCAACGTGATCATAGGAAAGTTCCGGCTTCCCTGTCTGAGCCATGCTGAGGACATTGTCCCAAACGATGACAGCTCCCCTAGATAGAACCAAAGTCTTCTCTAAACAACGTGCTTTTATGCTACTGACTGTTTTTCCCTCTCTTTAAGCATTATCTAATCAAGTTCTTCCCTCTATGAAGATGAGGACTCAGGTGCTTTCTATCCCATTGTCATCATCAACACACACACACACACACACACACACACACAAACACACACACACACACACACACCTTTCTTATCCTGTCTCCCCAGTACTTTCCTGAAGAGCAGTATTTAGTGTAGACTTTATTGTATCTGTTTAATGCTATTCACATTTAAGCCAACTTTCTGTGATTTCTTTAAATTCAAATTTCTGAAATACATCATAGCTGGAGAACCTTCCTCTTCTAGCTGCAGAGGTGGGAGAGGGGTGCTCCTGCTCATTAGATTAGAGAAAGACAAAACCCCTTCACATTCCTTTTCAGCTCCTCTAAGTTACTTTTTGTTGGTGCCGCTCTCTGGTGGTCACATTACAATTTGCACCTCCCAAATAGGGTCAAACAACTTTTTCTTAAAAAAAAATATTTTTAAATTGATTTCAGAGAGGAAGGCAGAGGTAGAGATAGATAGAAACATCAATGATGACAGAGAATCTTTGGCTTTCTCCTGCATGCCCCATACTGGGGATCGAGTCTGCAACCTGAGCATGTCCCTGAGTGGTAATGGAACCATAAACTCCTGGTTCATAGGTGGAGTCTCATCCACTGAGCAACACCGGCCAGGCTCAAACCATTTTTTCCAGGCCAGGGTCTCTGCCAGGGACATAAGCAAGTAATGTGAGTGTCATTAAGATTTTCAACAATGGTGGGTAAGGACACATATATAAAACCTTAATCAATAAAGAAAAAAAAAGAATTTCAAAATGGCAAAAGCAAAGTATTAAACCTACTGCTGGCCCTTCTAAATGACTGCACAGATTAGGATCCAATAAGTTGGTCCTCCCTAGCAGGGCAAAAGGATGTGTTCATCTTTTAGGTTAATTTTCTCCAAAATTTAAGTCATAAAATACCTAGAGACCTACAGTAATCCTCAATGTGAGAACTAGAGACTCTCCCACTAAAGATGAACAAAAGGATAAGATTCCTAAGTGCCTTAGTAAGACACGTGTGCTCTGAAGGGTGGAAGTGGATGCCTGCTGCTGTTGATGCTCTATGACAACAACATCAGTGATGACCGTGACAACAGTGTCAGGGTCAGTTCTAATGATCAGCAGTTTAAGCAAACTATGAGATGTAAGGACATCCATGACTCTGACCATTCAAGGGTCTGACACATCTATGAGGCTTTCATGGCTCCAATAGTCTGGGCCATGCTGGACGGTACTCTCTAGAGTAAAGGAGAAGTGCTGTGCTTGTACCTTCATCTAATCCATGTTAGAAGAATGGAAGGTGCATTGTTAAGCCTCTTGTGATACCTCATAGAGAATGACATGCACATTCCTATGGTTTGGAGCAAAGCCATATCTTCAAAGGCGATAGAACAACAGCCCTTGACCAGCTTCTAGGCTTCAGGAGAGACAGAGAGTCTGAACATAGACTCTAAAATGACCAAGTAGCCAGAACTGCTCATCATGACCTGAGTTCTATCACACCCACCAACAGAAGGAGAGGTGGGGAGAGAAGCATCCATCACAGATGGAAGTGACACATCCTGCATTAGATGAGAACAGGTGGCCAAGACCATGGGCACCAACCACTCCAGCATTGTGACCTGTCACAGAGCTCTCACCTGAGGAATCACAGGAAGTTCATTTTGACTACTCAAGAAAGAAGGAAAAAGCTCTGCTCACTCCAGTTAATCCTGGCCCTCAATTCCTCCTCCCCCAACACAAAGCCAGCTACTCCCTTGCCTGTCACTAGGCTCCTAGTCAGACTTTCTCACTGACACACAAATGCTCTTGGACATGGCTAACTTGATGACTTAGCTGAGCCACGTCTAGTGGTATGAGAATTAAATTTGTCCTTTCATGCCTCTCCCAGGGCATGTGGAAACTGCTGCCTCTGGGCAGTGCTTTCAGATTGAGCTGCACATGTCTCTACTGGGTCATAACTGGAGAATGGATACCTCACGCCCCCAATTTTGTCTTCAACTCCAAACCTACCCTGCATTCCCCACCTTACCCCAGTTCCATGCAACCCCTTTTCTAGGCTGACTACCCTGCACTCCAACTCCCTTCCTGATACAAATCCCAAACTCCCAGGAATCATCTTCTATGTTCATAGTGTACCTATTCTACAATTCCTCATTGCTCTTCACCAAGTGGATGCTCATCTCCTTCTTCCCCTTGCCCCTATCACATGTCCTCGACCAGCCTGGTGCTCCCTCTTGTCCCAATGTCAGGGCATTATACGGATTCTTCAACTACCTTGTCATTTCCCTTACCCTGTGTCTCACCCTTCATGCCCATCCAAATCTAGGAGAATGGCACTCCCCCACCCTTCGCTGCACCAGCTCCAGTGGTTTCTTCCTATATAACTAAGTCAGCCTCTCACTCATAATTCTAAACTCCATTCTGAGTCCCCCAAAAGCCTTCTTCCATGTCACCCTAGTTCCCCTTGAACCCTTATATTGGCTAACATCCAAACCTTCCCAGGCTTTATAATTTCTCATCCTTCTCTGAGAAAACACCATCCCTCCATGTGACCCCTCATACCCACCTTTTCTTATCCACAATCCTTCTCTGGCCAGGCCCCCAAGGATTTCAGCTAAATACCACAGAGGCCACAAGGAGCAGAAAAGGAAATAGAACCAGAAGAGAGAATTATTTTCAATTTCCCAGGTTCTGGTTGTGGACTCTCTAAGAACAAGCACATGCAGTTTGTAAAAACAACAAAGACTGAGGACAGTGATGTCTGACATGAGCTCCAGGTCACAGAGGGCCCAAAATAAGGTTGTTAACTGCAGGCCTGCGTGTGACTGACATGACAAAGATCCTGCATATTTACTGGAGTTCTAGAGTTTTATGACATAATATTTTTTAAAATTTCTGTGACCTTTCCCTTGAAAGTGCAGTTAAAATGCATGTGTAATGAGAATACTCTTAATGGTTAGGCTGCGGTGCAGGTGCACATAGATGCTGGGACAAAGGCCACTCCTAGGCAACCTGGGGCCACAGAATGATCTGGGCAGTCAGGTCATCTGTTTTGGAGGGTACGTCAGAAGTGAGGGAGGCAAGTTAGAAACATTTATTTGGAGGATTATAGCCACATAAGAAATATTGGAAAATTTGAAAATAAGGTAAGATGAGCAAGATGACAGGATCAGCTAATTACAGGTAGGTGATGTCAAAAGAAACATGCATTGGGCAAATTGAAAGAGGCAAGAAACACTTTATTGAAGACCGACCATGCAATAGGACAGTGAGACTGAGATCAACACCTTCAAAATAAAAGACTGGGGAGATTTTAAGAATGACAGCAGGAATCATAGGCATTTGTGTTTGGTAGTTGGCTTTAGACAAAAGAAAAGTAAAACTTCTCATGAAATCCTGACAGGAGGTCCTTTCACCTCTTGGCTGTAAATGTCCTTACCCAAGTTTGGCTGCTACCCTCCCTTAGAGACTGGAACACAGGGACACCATGAGCATTAAATTTCAAAAGGGTGGGCCCAGGCTCTTAAGACAAATATTCTATGGGACATAACACTGGCAAGAAGCTTTTGAGGAGACTTATGTATATTTCAAAAGTGCAGAGAAAGAATCTGCAATTACTAACCTAATCTAATAATAGAGAAACATGGTGATTGACTATAACTTTGATACTCCCCAAGCCATGCCCACCAGCCAATCAGAGTGACTATATGGAAATTAACCCAACCAAGATGGTGGCCGAGAGCCATGGAGCTGGAGCAATCAGGAGGCTTGTTTGCCCCAGCAATGGAGGAAGCCAAGCTTCCCACCTGCCCTGGCTGGCTGTGGCCACTGCTAAAGGCAACAAAATTTTCAATTATAGAAGATAAATAAATCCCAGATACCTGCTTTCAGCCTTCCTCCACTTGGAGCTTGGGTGGCTGGGGGCCGTGACCAGCAGGGAAACAGCCATCAGCCCCTCACTGAGGCTGGACATGCACCCCCGCAGGCCCCCCCCCAAAAGGGTGTGGCCAACCTGAAAACAGCCCACAGCCCCTCATCGAGGCTAGCCAGGCACTTCAGTTGAACCCCCACCCTTATCCAAGAAACCCTTCAGGGCAAACCAGCCAGCCCCCACCCATGCACCAGTCATATAATAAAAGGTTAATATGCAAATTTACCCTAACTGCAGAATGACTGGGAATGACTGGTCACTATGATAAACACTGACCACCAGCAGGCAGACGCTCAATGCAGGAGCTGACACTGGTGTTCAGTGCGCTACGACAGGGGGAGCTCTGCTCAACCACAAGCCAGGCTGATGACTGCCAGCACAGCAGTGATGGCAGGACAATCTCCCCCCTCCTCAGCAGTGCTAAGGATGTATGACTGCAGCTTAGGCCTGGTCCCCGCTAGCAGGTGGACATCCCCTGAGGGTTCTCAGACTGTGAGAGGGAACATGTTGGGCTGAGGGACCCACTCGAGTGCACAAATTTTTGTGCACCAGACCTCTAGTTATATTTATTAAATAAATGGTCTTAGGATGGAAGACAGAGGCATGTTGTCAGGAAGAAACTGTGTAAAGTTTAGTGACTCTGAGGGAACATTAAGGCCTCTAGTTCAGAACAAAACTGCTTTCTGCACATTGGAGGGAAACACAACTAAATTTCTTTTAGTCAACCCAATTGACATCTTTATCATTTCCAGCAATTTATAAAGAGGTGCAATTTCCCAGCAATTTATAAAAAGATGCAAAGTACCTGAGAGTTCCTCAACACAGCCAGGATCTGATCTCCCAAAATGCTGTGCTTCTAGAGTTCTCCATGGAGACATTACATTGCTCTCTACAGTCACCTTCCTTTTGACCACAGGTCACCTCCAAGGAAGAAGAGTATTCTCCATCTTACAACATGGCTGGTGTCACAGGATTTGGCCTGATCAGTGACCTAAGTGCAGAGGAACTGACATTCACCTCATAGTTTGCTCTGATGCAGGTTTTTCTATGAAACTGAAGATGGGACTTCTAACAGCCTCTTGAGGTTAGATAGCCTCACCCTCTAGCTTTGGGTAATGCCCTCATCTCAAAAAGATTGCAAAAAACCCCACAGGTCAAATTTAGGTTCATAAAAGCTTAGGTCATTTCTAATTCTGTGGGCATCAGTCTGAACTCAGACATTTGAGCCAAAGCCTTGGTTGTATTACTAAGGTTTCCAATTATACCCGATTAACAAGGAAGACAGAGTCCTATTTACTTTATGCAAATAAGTCTATAGCCATATAAATAAAAATACTCAAAAAGACTTAAGAAATTTTTTGAAATAATTCAAACAGGGAGCAAAAACGATCAGTGTTGTTACCCACATGGGTGTCCTCCTGTCCATTCCCATTACCAAAAACAGTGCCTGGGCATTCACTACATGTCCCCCTGGAGGAGGGACACAGCTTGGATTTATGCAAACTCATCACCTGCACCCAGGGTAATCACACAGCCACCGCCATTCTCTTGAAAGACTCAGTTTCACCTCCAATGTGGAGATGGTACAACTTAGACCACACAGAAGTGGGATCTAGTACAGACAATAACCTTAAGTCAACAATAATGACAATATCAGCTCTCTTTTTTGTGCATTTATTGACTCAATGCAAATCATCTAAGGACTTTCCAGCCTCATAATAAATCTATTTAAAGGGCACAAAAGATTATTCAGAGTTTAGTTACATATAGAAGAGGAAGAGGGTCACTAATAATTTACATCCAGCTCAACCGGCTCACTGTCAGCAGAACTCATGGGGTTGGACACTTCACACGGGTAATTCCCAGCATCCTCCCTCCTAACGGGGTCTATGGTGAAGGTTCTTTCATTCCAGGACAGCTTCATCTGCTCCGTCAGCTGCAGAATCATGCCACTGAAGAACCACTGGGTGGAGACTGCATTTGTGTAGCAGGTCAGGACCATGAAACTCTTATGCTTCCTGACTGTTGTGTTGCTGGATAGGAGGGTGAGCACTCTCACTCGCTCTGTGAAGAAATAGAGGGCATGGCTAATAGAGAGTGGGCTTGGGACCTGGGCCATGCTAGCTCCTCAGACATCTTAGCCACTCAGAGTCCACCGTGAGCTCCATAAGGTCACCAGAGGATGACTCTAATCTCTGCAGAAGGACAATTGTCTTTGTTCAGGGGAAGATGTGTAGGGCAAGTGTTGTACCTCTTCTATGATCCCAGATCAGCTCTGACCTGTTCCCATAGACATCTTTGTAGTATCAACACAGGGAAACCTTTCACAGCCCACTTGTCCTATAACCTCACCGTAATGTGGAATATTCCTCTTATGAGCTTTTACTGACACTTTCTTACAAGTTCTTTTGAATTAAAAATTCCATGTATGTTGGGAAAGGCAATCTTACAACTTATGCCTGCTCCTGGGGCCAAGGGAACTTTACAGTCAGTGAATAGGCATTTAACTACAGTTAAATAACTCATTAGGCAATAAAGATGGCCCAACCCAGTCTTCATGACCTTGGATCTGGATAAGTTCCATCTATAGGATTCCTCAATCTGAACAGGACTTTATTTCCAGGCCTGCTGATTGCATATAATGGTAAAAAATCACTAAAGAGAAATGGTTATGATTTTAACAAATGACAGAAACTTTAGGAATAGGAGGAAATTACTTAATATGGGAAAGACCACACATGAGAGTCCACAGCTAACACATTACTCCACGGAGAACCTCTGAAAACAGTATTAAGATCATGAATAAGACAACAATACTGTTTTTCCCCTAATTCACCTAGTCAGGAAAATCAGGCAAGAAAATGAGATAAGTGATATCCAATTTAGATTGGAATAAGAAAATATATATATATAAATAT